>NC_064616.1:810307313-810615154 GCF_023898315.1 Schistocerca nitens
ATACTGCGCTTGTCCTCAGAATTTGAAAGTAATCTACGCACGTAGACGTCAGGCAGCCGACGTACGTCATTACAAAGAGCACAGCTCGGTATTATTAGCGAAAATAAAGAGAAAACGATAGAAACTTCGATAGAGTTATGATTTTAAATGTTATTGGATTTGGTTTCTTATAACAAAACTTCATATCACGAAACTTGCAAGTGAGACTACGATATGGGACGGCCATTCAATAAATGACGGCGCCTTACGTCACCATTAGGGCTAGCAACGAGTTTTGCAAATAATTTCGATCTGTCGACGTGCGATTTCTTCCTATGTGGTCATCTTAAATGTATCGTTGTCGACCTTGTACAACAGAAGAACTGAGAGCTAAGATCTGAGAAGTAACTGCTGAAATTCCAGTTCATATGTAACTTCAATCCGTGCATACTTTATCTAAGAGACTGCAGAAATGTTTGCACAACAATGGTAGTCACCTGCAAGGTGTCTTCTTAAAGATATAAATTTACTTTATGTATTCCAAAATGACATGATTTTTGGTATTAAATGACTTATATAAAATATGTATATAAAGCATTTTTTCATAACAAAATTTAAATTCCTGAATATCCCGTTTCTGTGAATTAACTTGTATTTCTAACTAAATTAGTGAAAAGACAGACGGAAAGGATACTGAATCATACACGCACTGTGTGATAGAGGCCAATACAATCGCCATATGTAGACGACAATATGAACGCTATACCTAACACGAGATAAGGGAAAATGAGCACGAATTCCGTCATAATGTATCGTTCTTCATAAGTTGATCCCTTTTGTGTGAGTGGGGTAATTTACTCTAAATAAGGTGGAAATTCAGTTTCATTAAATGACCGTGACAAGTACGCACACAGAGATCGATCACTTTTGATGGGCACGGATTATGTACTCCGACCGTCGCACTTGCTTACTTGTCTGTCAGTTTCAGGTTACCGTTCATTACTCAGTTAATTATTCAGCTGTCAGTATCTGTTTCACTCCATGCGTTTGTTACGGTTTGTTTTATCAAAGCACTGCCAGCGGCTATTTCCTTGTTGTCAATTACATTTTGATAATTTTCTATTCTTTTGTCATTCTCTACTACGTATTTGTGTTCAGCTCTTCTTGGGCTGTTTCATTTCACTTTAATATGAGATTTTACTAAGGAAAATGTATAAATCAGGTGTCAGCTTTGTACATGTAAATGCTGTAGCGGAAGTGAAACTTCCGTACTGGGACTATGGAAATAATATTTTGCGAAACAATCACTACGGCCAGTGAAAGAGGAGGGAAGCCAAAACGAGAATAATGGAATGTAGTGGAATTAAATAAGGTAATGCTGAAGAAATTAGATTAGGAAGTGAGACACTTAACGTAGTAAATGAGTTTTGCTATTTGGGAAACAAAATAACTGATGATAGTCGCAGTAGGGAGGATATAAAATGTAGACTGGCAATGGCAAGAAATGCGTTTCTGGAGAAGAGAAATTTGTTAACATCGAGCATAGATTTAAGTGTCAAGAATTTATTTCTGAAGGTATTTGTATTGAGTGTAGCCATCTATGGAAGTGAAACAAGGACGATAAACAAAAAAAAAAAAAAAAAAAAGAAAAAAAGTTCAAATGGCTCTGAGCACTATGGGACTTAACATCTGCGGTCATCAGTCCCCTAGAACTTAAAAGTACTTAAACCTAACTAACCTAAGGACATCACACAACACCCAGTCATCACGAGGCAGAGAAAATCCCTGACCCCGCCGGGAATCGAACCCGGGAGGACGATAAACAGTTTTGGCAAAAAGAGAGTAGAAGCTTTTGAAATGTGGTGCTACAGAAGACTGCTGAAGTTTATATGGGTAGATCACATAAGTATAGGTACTGAATAGAATCGGGGAGAAGAGAAATTTGTGGTGCAACCTGACTAAAAGAAGGGATCGGTTGGTAGGACACACTCTGAGGCATCAAGGGATCGCCGATTTAGTACTAGAGGAGAGCGGGCGGCGGGGGCGGGGGAATGGTGGAAAGGGGGTGGTTGGTGGGGGGGGGGCTGACGGGGGCGGGGGGTGGTGATAAAAGTCGTAGAGGGAGATCAAGAGATGAATACAGCAAGCAGATTCAGAGGGATGTAGGTTGCAGTAGTTACTCGGTGATGAATAGGCTTGCACATGATAGAGTAGCATGGAGAGCTGCATCAAACCAGTCTTTGGACTGAAGGCCACAACAACAACAACAATAGAGTCAAATTTGTGAATCCCACCTTTCGCGAACCAAGTGGTACTTCAAAAACAACGTTAGCAGATTTTAGTATTTGGGTACCAGAACACGATACCAGATCGGCCATTCGCTGTTTGACCACGTTTAAATTCGCTTACATTGCGCGTCATGCCCATACTACCACTCACTGTCACACCTATGCATGTGGAAGACCTAATGCCACCTGTCATGTATCAAGCCACACTGTTCGCTTCGCCTGGAAAACAGAAGTGTTTTATCTCCAAAGTACTAGGAATTAAATCGACAATTAACGAATGGTGGCACCTTACATGTGCCACTTAAGGATCTTGAGCCTTGTCTTGATAACGAACGAACATAACGCGAGGAACGGTCGTGAGTTGCGCGAGATCTGTTACATAAGTGGGACAGCTAACTTTCAGAAATAATCGAAAAAAAAACTTATCGCTTGGCTTCCACAGAAGCAGGTCACTTGCAAATCCATATTGATATTAATGCAGTCGTATCGTTGGGTTGTGCGATAAACCTAAATATAATGCTTCGACATTCATAATGGAGAAAGTTATGCACTACAAGGTGGGATTAATTGTTAAAGCGAAATATCAGGGGCTACAGTAAAGCTCTTTATCCAGAATTAATCTTTCACTCTTTAGCGAAATATATGGTGCTATTGAACATGCTAACAGATTAAAACTGTTTGCCGAACTGTCAGGTTATACTTCAACGTTATTATAACGTGTGAAAAATTAACTGTGGGAATAATCTGGGCTGTGAATAAGCAACTTCTCTGTGTAATCTCTTGGTCTGGGAGTGTTAGTCGTGCAACGTACACATGGAGTTGGAAAAATAGAAACGAATAACTGACAGATCGAAACATCGGGCGGGGCGAGAGGTGTTAGAACTTTGCTTGACATACAGTGGCACCTAGGCCGCGTCCTGATCAAGCGTAGAGGTGTTACCTGTCAGGGATTTCGAAAGCTTCCTGTACTTTCATAGCGACAAAATAGTGCATTATGTAAGGTACGATAGTTCCATAAATTACATACAGAAACTTTCCTCATGAATCATTCTATCTACCAGTACTTCCTGAGATCAGCCTTCACATACAATAAGTAAAACGAGGCAGAGGCCTTTAATTCATCATAGTTGTGCCAATTTGCAACGAATAATTTGTAAGTTACTAGAGACACGCCCACCTTCTCACGACTATCACTAACTGTATTTACCGGCCAGACGATTTGTCTAGTGAAGCGGAATTAAATTATATACAGATACATTCCTCCTGAGTCAACACATCAGTGCAAACCGTATCCGAATCCCTTCAGTAGTTTCTGAGACTGGACTTCACATATCACTACTATTCCCTCGCCTGTTCCACTCACAAATAGAGCGATGGGAAAACGACTATCTATAGACCTCCGTATTGGACCTAATTTGTTTAATCTTACTTCTCGGTCCCTACACGCAATGTAAGTTGGCGGGAGTAGAATCGTTTTGCAGACACCTTCAAATGCCGTTTCTCTAAATTTCCTCAATAGAGTTTTTCGGAAAGAGCATCGCATTCCCTCCAGAGATTCCCATTTGAGTTCCCGAAGCACTTACGTGTTGTTCGAATTTAGCGGTAACAAATCTAGCAGCCCGCCTCTGAACTGCTTCGATGTACTCAAGAATAGGTCGCATCAGCCTCGTATATGAGGTCTCTTTTGCATGTAAACCACGCTTTCCTAAAATTATTCCAATAAACCGAAGTCGACCATTCTCCTTCCCTATCACAGTTGTCACATGCTCATTTCTCTCCCTTAACAAAATGGTTTGTAAAAACATAAATACTTTTTGTGCTGAATGAGTGTATGAGAGCCAGTGACGGTGGAAGAGAGAGGAGACAGTGTCACTGGGAGAGAAAGAGAGAGGAGACAATGATGACTTGAGAGCAAGTGTCAGTGAGAGGGAAAGAAAGATGGATGAAGTGCATAGCAGTGGGAGCCAAAGAGAAAGGACATAGTGATAGTCTGTGAGACACAGTAGCAGTAAAAGAGAAAGAGAAATGGATGGAGATAGTAGTAGTGTGAATAATGGAGCCATGCGTAGGCCTCTTGAGGGCGGGGAGTGGTCTTGAAACTCCCTCATCCCCCCCTCCCCCTCCAGCCCCCGATGATCGTCGATCTTTAAACGGAGGTATAGGCGAGGGAGCATTTTGGAGCGAAATTTTAAACACCTAAATAAAGGAAGAAAAATAAATTGGAACCCCCCCCCGAGGAAATTTGAGATGCCAAGGAGGCAGTGGTAGTGGGAAAAAAACACAAAAGGAGACAGTGTAAGTGGGAGGAATACATTGATTGTGGTATGTATTTTTAACACAGGAGACAGTGTAAATGATAGACAGGAGATAGTGGCAGTGGGAGAGAAAGGCAGAAGGAACAAGTATTAATTACAGAGGAAACAGCTTCAAATGGGAAAGGAAGAAACACGCCGATTTCGGGGAAGGGTGTCCACTTTGTTCAGTTTTCTCCCATCGCCCTAAACCAACGTTTTAAAGTTTTCCAGTCGAGGGTAGTATGAAGGCTTAACAGCAGAAAAAGACTGGGTAAAAGGATTTACAAAGCTATGTGTTAAAAGAGCATGAAATATTAACGTGCCAAGAGTTTTGGTGAGGAATGAGGATTCAGCTGATTCCCCTCTTTTCTGTCAGAGTCCTTTAAAGAGGACCGTATTCTCTTTATTTGTGCCCCGACGGGTCCCATTTTATCTAAATGAAAATTTTTCGTAACTGATAATTAAGGAATTTTTTATACTAACGTTGATACCCTCCCAGTAATTAAGACTCTCATTTTAAGATATTTCGGACAATAAAATGTTACATGTATCATACACAGAATAACTGGTTACCCGTGCATATTACGGACGTCAGACAGATATACCAAGAAGCATTTTCAGCGCGAACAATGCAGGTGAAGCGTATGCAAATGAGCCACATTCGTGGTTACATTCAGAATGTCTGACACCTAACGTGATATTCCTGGCTGTTGCCTCTAGTTTTCTATTTTGCTAGAAACTCGCCTTGATACAGCTTGATACACGTGAAGTAGCATATGGTACAAAAGTGGAGTGAGGTACAAGCGAAAGATGATAAAGTATATACCAGTCCCGTTGGAGATTCCACTAACTGTACTGAAATTGCTTCTGATTGGTCTACAAGTACGGATGCTAGGAGTCAAAACGCCTAACTTCTCTTATTAATTATTTATATACTTTTCATTGTATTTTACCCTGTTTTTAGTACGGCAATCTCTCATGGTTACCCTACGAGTCTATTGTTTTTGTTTATTAAATTTCACTAGTTTTGAGAAACGTAAGAATAACAAATTGCAACCGAAGTGCTTCGGGTACCTTCGGATCGCTTTGGTGCGCCAGGGAGACGAAGTACACTACTGTCCATTAAAATTGCTACACCAAGAAGTAATGCAGATGATAACCGGGTATTCATTGGACAAATAAATTGTACTAGAACTGACATGTGATTACATTTTCACGCAAATTGGGTACATAGATCCTGAGAAATCAGTACCCAGACCAACCACCTCTGGCCGTAATAACGGCCTTGATCCGCCTGGGCATTGAGTCAAACAGAGCTTGGATGGCGTGTACAAGTACAGCTGCCCATGCAGCTTCAACACGATACCACAGTTCATCAAGAGTAGTGACTGGCGTATTGTTACGAGCCAGTTCCTCGGCCACCATTGACCAGACGTTTTCAGTTGGTGAGAGACCTGGAGAATGTGCTGGCCAGGGCAGCAGTCGAACATTTTCTGTATCCAGAAAGGCCCGCACAGGACCTGCAACATGCAGTCGTGCATTATGCTGCTGAAATGTGCAGATGGTTGTTGTCTTGCAAACGTCCCCATCTGTTGAGTCAGGGATCGAGACGTGGCTGCACGGTCCGTTACAGCGATGCGGATAAAATGCCAGTCATCTCGACTGCTAGCGATAGGAGACCGTTCCGTATTACCCTCTTGAACCCACCGATTCCATATTCTGCTAGCAGTCATTGGATCTCGACCAACGCGCGCAGCAATGTCGTGATACGATAAAACGCAATCGCGATGGGCTACAATCCGACCTTTATCAAAGTCGGAAACGTGATGGTACGCGTTTCTCCTCCTTACACGAGGCATCACAACAACGTTTCACTAGGCAACGCCGGTCAACTGCTGTTTGTGTATGAGAAATCGGTTGGAAACTATCCTAATGTCTTCACGTTGTAGGTGTCACCACCGGTGCCATCCTTCTGTGAACGCTCTGAAAAGCTAATCATTTGCATATCACAGTATCTTCTTCCTGTCGGTTAAATTTCGCGTCTGTAGCACGTCATCTTCGTGGTGTAGCAATTTTAATGGCCACTAATGTACTTCGGCTGCTCCAGTCACTCTGTTTCGGGCGTCCTGGAGGGCAGAACACGTATCTCTGTACCGTGCATTACTTAGATGTGAGTATGTAATGGTCACTCTGTTTCGGGTGTTCTTCAGAGCCGGACATGTTGTACTCTATATCGGGCGTAACTTAGTTGTGAATATGTAATACTCAGTCTGTCTAGTGCGTGCCGGAGAGCCGCACATGTGTATCAATGTGTATCATATTTCGGAAGTTGGGTGGAAAAGTTACCATACAGTTAATAAAGCTATGTCGAGTGCTGTAAATGATAGTGTAAATTTGTGAATATTTGAATAATAACCAACACTAACGTGAAGTGTCGCCTACCATCATTGTCAGTACTACAGATCTTGTCCTCAGTAGATACAGAGACTAACCTGGGCAAGTGGCATCCCGCAAAAGGTACAATCACAGGTTCGAAATGACAGCGTAGCAGCCTCCGCTGAAGAAGATCACGCGAACGACAAGCTATCTCCTCCGCTGGGGACACGACTTTAAAAGACGACAGATTGGTGGAAAGAACGGACAGGAACTTTTATTCAATCTCTCCAGATCTCTCCAGCTTCCAGGAATGACTTCCAAAGGTACACATAATTTATAATAATCTGCCAGTAACACCGAAGATTACGGCAGTTTTGAAATAAGGGTCCGTGATGAGAGCTTCGCCCGTAGAACTGTAATACACTCCTGGAAATGGAAAAAAGAACACATTGACACCGGTGTGTCAGACCCACCATACTTGCTCCGGACACTCCGAGAGGGCTGTACAAGCAATGATCACACGCACGGCACAGCGGACACACCAGGAACCGCGGTGTTGGCCGTCGAATGGCGCTAGCTGCGCAGCATTTGTGCACCGCCGCCGTCAGTGTCAGCCAGTTTGCCGTGGCATACGGAGCTCCATCGCAGTCACTGGCGACAACATCGATGTTGTCGCCAGTGGTCGGCGGAAGGTGCACGTGCCCGTCGACCTGGGACCGGACCGCAGCGACGCACGGATGCACGCCAAGACCGTAGGATCCTACGCAGTGCCGTAGGGGACCGCACCGCCACTTCCCAGAAAATTAGGGACACTGTTGCTCCTGGGGTATCGGCGAGGACCATTCGCAACCGTCTCCATGAAGCTGGGCTACGGTCCCGCACACCGTTAGGCCGTCTTCCGCTCACGCCCCAACATCGTGCAGCCCGCCTCCAGTGGTGTCGCGACAGGCGTGAATGGAGGGACGAATGGAGACGTGTCGTCTTCAGCGATGAGAGTCGCTTCTGCCTTGGTGCCAATGATGGTCGTATGCGTGTTTGGCGCCGTGCAGGTGAGCGCCACAATCAGGGCTGCATACGACCGAGGCACACAGGGCCAACACCCGGCATCATGGTGTGGGGAGCGATCTCTTACACTGGCCGTACACCACTGGTGATCGTCGAGGGGACACTGAATAGTGCACGGTACATCCAAACCGTCATCGAACCCATCGTTCTACCATTCCTAGACCGGCAAGGGAACTTGCTGTTCCAACAGGACAATGCACGTCCGCATGTATCCCGTGCCACCCAACGTGCTCTAGAAGGTGTAAGTCAACTACCCTGGCCAGCAAGATCTCCGGATCTGTCCCCCATTGAGCATGTTTGGGACTGGATGAAGCGTCGTCTCACGCGGTCTGCACGTCCAGCACGAACGCTGGTCCAACTGAGGCGCCAGGTGGAAATGGCATGGCAAGCCGTTCCACAGGACTACATCCAGCATTTCTACGATCGTCTCCATGGGAGAATAGCAGCCTGCATTGCTGCGAAAGGTGGATATACACTGTACTAGTGCCGACATTGTGCATGCTCTGTTGCCTGTGTCTATGTGCCTGTGGTTCTGTCAGTGTGATCATGTGATGTATCTGACCCTAGGAATGTGTCAATAAAGTTTCCCCTTCCTGGGACAATGAATTCACGGTGTTCTTATTTCAATTTCCAGGAGTGTACGTTACTGAGTCTTTCAGATTTTCAGACTATACCGGTAGCTAGATAGTCTCATTATGAACATGTCGTTCGGGTGGCTTTTGTTTTTTGTGGTATTGTATCTAAAACTAAGTTCGCAGCTCGTGGTCTTGCGGTATCGTTGTCGCTTCCCGCGCACGGAGTCCCGAGTTCGATTCCCGGTGGGGTCGGGGATTTTCCTTGCCTCGAGATGATTAGGTGTTGTTGTGTCGTCTTCATCATCATCATTCATCCCAATTAAGGTCGGAGGAAGGCAATGGCAAACCGTCTCCGCTAGGACCTTGCCTAGTCGGCGGTGCGGGTCTCCCTCATCATCCCCTACGCTCCTTGGAGTATGGGACCTCATCATCATAATCTAAAAACAAGTATGGATTATGAGAAGAAACCTTCGTTTCCCACATTGTCAGGCCACGTTTGTTGTTGGATACAATACCACAAAAAACAAAAGCCATCCGAATGACATGTTTATAAAGAGACCATCTAGCTACTGGCGCACTTTGAAAATAATAAAGACTTCATAACGTATTACAGTTGTTCGTAACGTACTGGTAGCTTTAGATTTTAACTTCCAGCACTGTGACAGTAGGAAAGGCCAATATGAGATCCAAACAGATGTTATTCTCATACGTAACTTTTGACAACAATCAGTGATTGACAGGAAAGAAATTTCATTCATTACTGGGACATTTGAACTAGCGTATTATTCTCGGTGTTCCTAAGACATATTTCTTCCACGTCCGACTACCAATTTGCTTACGTAATATGAATTAAATGAGGCTGAAGAATTCAATATGATGCATATTGGTTATGTAAGGAAATAGACGATAGAGAAAGATGAAGTTTCCGGTATTACGTTTCCAATAAAGCCATCTCCTCGGTTTTCTTAGAAACATCGCAAGACGAATAGGTTCTAATTTTTGGAATACCAAGAAAAACTAACCTACCCAGAACAAATCCGTAATGCACTCGTGTCAGACAATGCATCTTCTATGGAAAACATTACTGATTTAAAAGCTTCTTTAATGACTATTCATTTTTCCGATTAGGGAAAAAACACAATTCACCTATTTCATTTTAAAAATAATGCTGTGTTATTTTCAAAATAGAGCATGCGAAAAAACAGACGAAGTTGTCGAAGTAGTTGTTGGGGCAAAGGCAAAATCAACTCCAAATTTACACGTAGGAGAGAACTACATTTCGTGACCTGTCAAACATTGGAACGGTAGAGAGCTGAAATAGCAACCAACAGAAAGCTTCCATCGATTAATTAAGGTTCGTTTTGAAATAAGTGCTTGTTGCTAACTGAGCTGCGTGCGATAATCAGATAATGAGATGTCGATGGCAGTTATTGATAGTCTACTCACAGAGTTGGCGGCTCTATTGCTGTGGGGCATCGTATCGTATTGCCTTCGTTATTGTGCATTGGTGTTACTCTAAAACGCTGACTATGACAGCAGAGTACCGTCGTGAAATACTGGCAAACACACCCGGGGCCTCCACAAGCCACTTCAATATTCGGCATTTCCATACTGCGTACGTTGGTAATTTATTTACAGTCTATAGACTTTGACAGCTATCAGAATAGTTTCCCAGTTACCTTTGCCCTTATTCTGTTACTGACATGACTATAAACAGGTTCTGACAAGATGTATGGTGAATATTCGAGCACCTGAATTCTACCGAAAATCATCCAATGGGTGTCCATCCAGTTTCATATTTCAGCAGACAGTTTCGACGAATAATTACTGCTCCGAAACGCGGTGGCTTAGGAAGAAGCAGATGTACTTGTTACGAATGGAAAATGCTCTCTAAATTAACGATCTAGTTAACTCTCAACACTAAATATTGTGTTAGGTGGTTTACAAGCCACGTCCTAGCACATACCGAAATAATCATCCATCTTCGCCTTAGAAACACAATTCAAGGACAAGTCGTGGGTAGCGATAACTCTGTAAGGATAAGTAATGCTGTTGAGCTCAAGGAGAAGTATGTAGGGAAGGAATTTTAATAAAATTATAAAAATATAGTTTACAAATACCTGATTGTCAATTTGCCACGGTTAACGAATTCTACCAAAGCTGTACTTTTGCTGAGAATACAAGACGTATGCCACTGGCGTTGTCGTTTTCGGCAGTCTGATGAGTGTACGATGCCTCGGCTCCAGAGCAGACTACCAACCAAAGGTTGATAAGGTACTGTATTCGCACTCTGGACGAAGGCAATTTGTACTACCGTCCAGACACTCAGAGCTAGGATATCAATAGTTTCTCTAAATCACTTAAGGCAATAGCCAGAATGATTTGGGGAAAGATGCGGCCGATTTCTTTCCCCATCCTGCCCGCAACCAGAGCTGTTACTCCATCTGTAGCGTCTAGGCGGCCAGGCAATGACTACATCTGAAGAGGGGAGGTCGGCAGTTGCGGGCCACTGATATAATTAAATTTCTCACAGATTTTTGTACATGAAAATTCATCGCTTATTAATCAACACTGCAACTCTAAGAAAATCGACATAATAGATTTCTGAGTTTTGCTTAGATCTAAATGGCTGTAGTCAGCTGGTGTGTTTCTCTGGTGTTAATGGTCGCATCATGTTCTGCTATTACCGAGTCGACTTACAGTTCTTCTGGCGATTTTAAGTAAGATTCTGCACATCCGTTTCAATATTAAAAGAAATTTTATTCATTCATAGTGAGTACACACAAACGTCGGAATTTTATTTTTTGAAGTTATTGTTAAATTAATTCCACGATCATAAAGAGTAAGTCACACGTTTAATTCTTCATATACGGCTTTAAGCACCGTAACTAAGTTTCCAGAAAACGATAGTATGCGATGGGACAAGCAGTTTTCTATATTTTTAGTATTTGTATATTTTGATGTCGATACATCGAAATAAGTTTATTTTTATAGAGAGATTAAGCTTTCTTTACAATATTAAAAACCATTTGAAACAGGAGTTCCCCAAAATGACATTTTTTAAGGTCTTCTGTGCAGATTTTGCTTTAATGGGCCTGTAAGTTTAACTGTGATGTGAGCGGCTGATTAGAATACCTTTCATTAAACAGCTTGATGGCTTCCTTCAATAACCTATCACATTTACCGCAAACGGAAATGTTATGAAGTTTCTCTTCATTAGCGTACCTGTCACACATTGTCACAAACGCAAACACTAGATTCTATATTTAGTGTGAAATACTGCTGCACTCAATCTACATCTACATCTGAATTTATACTCTGTAAGTCACCGTATGATGAGTAGCGGACGCTACCCTTTACCATTACAACTTGCACTGTGTCAACAAAAGAAGCACCCAAAAACATACGTTTTTCATTTTAGGTGCATTGTGCTGACACCTACTGCCAGGTACTGCATATCAGTGACCTCAGCAGTCATTAGACATCGTGGGAGAGCAGAATGGGGTGCTCCGCGGAAATCACGGACTTCGAACGGGATCAGGTGAATAGGTGTCACTTGTGTCATACGTCTGTACGCGAGATTTCCACACTACTAAACATCTCTAGGTCCACTGTTTCCCATGTGATAGCGAAGGGAAAACGTGAAAGGACGCGTACAGTACAAAGGCGTAAAGGCCGACCTCGTCTTTTGACTGACAGAGACCGCCGATAGTTGAAGAGGGTCGTAATGTGTAATAGGCAGATATCTATCCAGAAAATCACACAGGAATTCCAAACTAGGTCAGGATCCACTGCAAGTACTATGACAGTTAGGCTGGAGGTGAGAAAACTTGGATTTTATGGTCGAGCGGCTGCTCATAAGCCACACATCACACTGGTAAATGACAACCCACGCCTCGCTTGGTGTAAGGATGTAAAGAGCGTAAACAATGGGCGATTGAACGGTGGAAAAACATTGTGTGGAGTGACGAATCACGGTACACAATGTGACGATTCGATGGTAGGGTGTGGGTATGGCGAATGCCCAGTGAACGTCATCCGCCAGCGTGAGTAGCGCCAGCAGTAAGATTCGGAGGCGGTGGTGTTATTGTGTGCTCCCGTTTTTCGTGGAGGGGGCTTGCACTCCTTGTTGTTTTGCGTGGCACTATCTCAGCACAGGCCTACATTGATGTTTTAAACATCTTCTTGCTTTCCACTGTTGAAGAGTAAATCGATGATGGCGATTGCATCTTTCAACACGATCGAGCACCTGTTCATAATGCACAGCCTGTGGCGGAGTGGTTGAACGACAATAGCATCGTAATGTGTCGTAATGTGTCTGGCCTGCACAGAGTCCTGACCTGAATCCTATGGAACACCTTTGACATGCTTTGGAACGCCGACTTCGTGCCAGGCCTCACCGACTGACATTGATACCTCTTCTCAGTGCAGCACTTCGTGAAGAATGCGCTGCCATTTGCCAAGAAACCTTCCAGCACCTGATTGAACGTATGCCTGCGAAATTGGAAGCTATCATCAAGGCTAAGGGTGGGCCAACACCATACTGAATTCCAGCATTACCGACGGAGGGCGCCACGAACTTTTAAATCATTTTCAGCCAGGTGTCCGGATACTTTTAATCACATAGTGTACATACACTCCTCTTATTTTCTTTCGTGTTCCACTCGCAGACAGAATGAGGGAAAACAATTGTCTTTATGCCTCCGCATGAGTCCTAACTTCTCGTGTCATATCTTCGTGGTCCTTACGAGATATGCATGTCGGTGGCAGGAAAATCGTTCTGCAATCAATTTCAAACGCTGGTTCTTTAAATGTTCTCATTTGTGTTCCCCAAAACGAACAAACGGTCTCTTTTATAGATGAACAACAGTTTCCAAACAATTCTCCCAATAAACGAACTCAACCATTCGCCTTCCCTACCGCAATCGTAGCATGCTCGTTTCATTTCATATCACTTTGCAACGTTACGCCCAGATATTTAAACGACGTGACTGTGCCAAACAGGACACTGATAATACTGTATCCGGACATTACGGGTTTGTTTTTCCTACTCATCCACATTAACTTACATTTTTCTACATTTAGAGCTGGCTGCCATCCATCTCACCAACTAGAAGTTTTGTCTAACTCATCTTATATCCTCCTACAGTCACTCAACTTCAACATCTTCCCGTACACCACAGCAGAATGTTCTCCACCCTGTCCACCAGATCATGTATGTATATAAATAATAACAGCTTTAGGATCACACTTCTATGGGGCCCTCCTGACGATACCCCTGCCTCTCATGAACACTCGGAGTCGAGGACAGATACTGGGATCTATTACTTAAGAAGTCTTGGAGCCAATCATATATCTGGGAACCTATTTCATATGCTCTTATCTTTGAGTAAAGGGCAAGCTGAGTTTCGAAAATGCTGATACGAGGACATACGTTTCTCGGTCTCAAGAAAATTTATTATAATCGAACTGAGAATATGTTCAAGAATTCTGCAGAAAACCGATGTTAAGGATACTGGTTTGTAATTTTGCGGGTTCGTTCTTTTACCCTTCTTATAAACAGGAGTTCCCTGCACTTTTTTTTGCCGTCGCTCGGGACTTTGCGCGTGGCAGGAGGTTCGCGATAAATGGACTAAGTAAGAGGACTATGACGTAGAGCACTCTTTGTTGGATTCTGTCCGGACCTGGCGGCTTATTTGAATCTCACTGACGAGGAGACTGTACGAACTTCCCTCATCGATGTTACTCGTACTGACAGGGTGAGCAGGACAAGAATAAGACGACTTCAACACATGTAAACAGCAAGGCGGAACTCTCAAACGTTGTCGAGAAACTCGAGTTTGAAAATTTTTGGCTCCTTATATACTTTGTAGGGTCGCAAGGCTACAAGGAGTCCGCAACCGAGCAAGTAACGCCTTATTTTCATAAGCGTTAAGTCTCTGGTCGAATATCACTACCGATACGAATTTTCCCACGTAATCCTAATAACAGATTTATTATGACTTCGAATTATGAGTATTTAATGATGCATTTATTACTTTATTCTAGAAAGGGAGAAAAATATTTCTTTTTACAGAGGTTGGAAATGCAGAGAAATTTCAATCAGTTTAGTATAGTCAGTTTATTCATGATATTGCATCTACAAATGTGACAAGTATAATATGTAACCCATGAAGCACTGCACAAATAAAGATGACACTGATGGAAGAAACATGGAAAACAGTGATTATTGTGAGGTACAGTACATCTCATGCTGGCCGAATTTTTGCACGTGCGTGGTTTTTTCAATATGGTTCAAATGGCTCTGAGCACTATGGGACTTAACATCTATGGTCATCAGTCCCCTAGAACTTAGAACTACTTAAACCTAACTAACCTAAGGACATCACACAGCACCCAGTCATCACGAGGCAGAGAAAATCCCTGACCCCGCCGGGAATCGAACCCGGGCGCGGGAAGCGAGAACGCTACCGCACGACCACGAGCTGCGGACTTTTCAATATGTCTATCGCAAAACAAACTTCGTTTTCTTTCATAAACGGTTCTCGATCCTCAGAAATTTTCGCTGTGTACCACGCCTATCGAACCATATCACCGGACATACCTCTCAAAAAAGTTTTACCGGCAGCAACATTTGATCCAGAGACCTCGGGTTTGTGATAATAAGCTCTTACTCGCTCGGTTTCAGACTCTTTCCATATTGCCCATCCTACAAAGTACATAAGCGCTCATAAAAATTTCAAACTCAGTTTCCTGGAAAACGGTTGAGCGTTACGTCTTTCTGTTTACACGTTAAGTCCTAGTCGTACCATGCAGTCCGGAACCGCGGGACTGCTACGGTCGCAGGTTCGAATCCTGCCTCGGGCATGGGTGTATGTGATGTCCTTAGGTTAGTTAGGTTTAAGTAGTTCTAAGTTCTAGGGGACTTATGACCTAAGATGTTGAGTCCCATAGTGCTCAGAGCCATTTGAACCATTTGAACAATGCACCCCTGTCAATATGAATCAAATCGTGAGGGGAAGTTCGTACAGCCCCTTCTCAGCGATGTTTACGCCTTCAATGGAGGACAAATAGCATCATTTCACTTCGTTTGACAATTCCATTTTACATTTAGAAAACTATTTCTAGAAGATTTCAAGCAAATCTTAACTAACGCTGTATCACTGAACTCCTCTTTCCAAAACATTTCAACTGAATTTTATAGAACTATAAAGTTCAATTAAAATATTGGCTTCAACATTTCGCACTATAAGAAGATAAAGATTATGTCGGTATAGTAAGTTATTTTCCTCCTTACGTACTATAATTTCCTTTAAACATCGCTACGTCACCTATAACTCAATGGGAACTATTAGTGATATCTATATTACCCGATTGATTCTTCAGGCCTATATTACATGAATCATGAAATTCTGTAGCGTACTAATTCCAAACAGCATTGTTCACTAACATTAGCCTAATATTAGCTTATACGTTCCTTCGTTTTGCAAGCGTTCTGCTGGGAATAATTATAGATAAAGGAGAAAAACAATACTGTTCTCTACAAAATATTACAAATGAATGACCCATACTAAAAGTTTTTCCACATAGGTGAAATAAAATGTTTATAATATTCACATGCTGATTGTTTAGTAGGAAAAGGATTGCCGGTAGTAAAGTTCCATCAAATTTGGGGGATAGGCGTGAATCTGAAGCCACAGATCTGGAGCATGACGCGTTCACCAGTGTCTTTTTCTTCTGATTTTTTGTTTTAAGCTTCGTTCTAACATAATCCCCCAAACGTGCCTTCTTCCCAGTAAGGTATAGCACATTTTTCAACGAATATAACTCACTCTGACTGACCATCTTGAGCCTTCAGTTACATCAACCCAATTAATAGTCATGAAATATTATTATGTGCCACGACTCTCACTACTAAATGGAAAGAGAAGTTTTGCCTATTCGAGCGGATCGGCGAATGCCTTTAGACATCAGTAATTACCCAACGGAGTAAATTTCAGTATCGATTTCCTCAAAATATGTGATCTACTGAACCTAAAACCAAAATAAGTTCCCCATTATATTTTTTTTAGTAACATATCTCTGCGAAATTTCATCTAAATCCGTCACCTATAGTTGAAGGTCTTCCATTTTTATAATCATTGCCACAATATATGACAAATATGGGTGATGAGCAATCAGTGCATTATATGGAAACAGGAAACTGGCTGGACACACAGTAACATATTTGATCTTGGTCTTCATAGTGTATTAAAGCGCTGTTCCTTACGCGTCTGTGTTTTGTACACCTATTTTAGTCTCATTTCCTGCCTTCTACAATCACATAATTTCCTCTGATCAGTAATATCCACTATAGATATTAAATCAGGTATTTGAATAGAAAAATAAGGGTAGAGAGACTATAACAATAATCGCAAATCCGTTATTGCGCGAATTAATAATTTTATATCGATATTGCTTAATTCTTGTTGCTGAAGGAAGATGCAAGTCTGAAAGCTTGTAAAAGGCTGTCAGAATAATAAGGAATAAAATGAGTCACATGAAACAGATAATTTTTTAATTGACGCTCCAAATATATTTCTGGTAGCAAAGAATTACTCTTTATACATTGTATTGGTAGATGATAACCTGCTACCAGTACAATACGCAACTGTGTTGATGGTAACGCACCAACAGGTAACAGTCTATTTCTTTACATAAATTTCAGGGAAACATAACCACTGGAGACTGCTACAGCAGGCCGGCCGCGGTGGCCGAGCGGTTCTAGGCGCTCCAGTCTGGAACCGCGCTGCTGCTACGGTCGCAGGTTCAAATCCTGCCTCGGGCATGAATGTGTGTGATGTCCTTAGGTTTAAGTAGTTCTAAGTCTAGGGGACTGATGACCTCAAATTTTGAGTCCCATAGTACTCAGAGCCATTTTTTGCTACAGCAGTAAAAGACACAGAATGGCTACGTCACTCACTTTTTTTATTTAGACAGTTTATTTTTCACTATATATGTATTCAAATCGAGAAATAAATGTTCTCGCAACCACGTAGTGAAACTAAAGAAACTGCATCCGGAAAGTTTCAGCAAACTGGGTAAGTCCAGTTTTCATACTACGGTTTTAAATTTCTCCCTTGAACTCGTCAATCCGCTTACCACTTGCAAAGCATATTTACAGCAGCAATTGAGCAGAGTGCTGTGACTTATAAGTTAATTACGCTTATTTTTACAGGAACGGAAACAGATGTGTAACTTCCACAGAATTATAGAGGAATGTCTGTGTAACATCATTGGATGAGGTAAATGGAACCTTGTGGTTTATCGTCCCGTCGACGACTAGATCATAAGCGACGACGTACGAGACACTTTCCAAACGAATTCTCCGACGTCGGTCTTATGGGATTTAGGGAAACCACGACAAAGCTTAATCTGGACTACCGTGCAGGGAATTACACCACCGTCCACCTAAATCCAAGTTCGATGTCCTATCACTGTGCTACCTTGCTCGGTAGAGGAACTTTCAGAAGACTATGTATATTCATTAATACATACGTTGTTGCTGTGGTGGTGGTCTCCAGTACGAAGACTGGTTTACTGCAGCTCTCCACGGGCCTCTTCACCTCTGAATAAATACTGCAATCCATGTCCATTTCAATCTGCTTACTATACCAGTGTCTTGGCCCCACTCTGAAATTTTTACTCCCCCCCTCCACCCAATACAAAACTGCCGATTCCTCGATGTAAGAGAATTGGTCCTATCGAGCGATCCCTTCATTTAGTCAAGTTACGCCACGGTTTTCTTTTCTCCCTAACGCTATTCAGTGCGATCTCATTAGTTACGCGATCCACCCATCTAATTTTCAGCGCTCTTCAGTAGCGCGACATTTCAAACGCTTCTGATCTCTTCTTGCCTCAGCTGCTTATTGTCCACGTTTCTCTTCTGTCCAAGGCTACACTCTGGACAAACGCCTTCAGAAAGTACTTACTAACACTTAAAATTATATTCCATGTTTACAAATTTCTCTTCTTCAGAACCGCTTTTCTTGCCGTTGCCAGTCTACGATTTATATCACCTCTACTTCGGCCATCAACAGTTATAAAGGGCAGTCAAAGGAAAACGAGAGAAATGGAAAAATGTAAGTGCACTGTTTATTATTTTAAAAGTAATCGTCATAACTGTTAATACAGAGTGACAGTTATTGAACTGTATGAAATGAAATCGTCATAACTTCTGATCGGTTTGCGTTAGAGCGTTTAAACTGCACGGTTGGCCGCGGGGCATGATGGGAATTGTATGCAGATGTACACGCATTGTGTTGTTGTCAGCCATTTTTCATTTGGATGGGTTCGTCAATAAGTAAAACTGGCGCATTTGGAGACCCGAGAATCCGCATTTAGGGATCGAGAACTCTTTTGATCTTCAACGAGTGACTGTGTGGTGTGCAGTGTCCAGTCACGGAATAATCGGTGCGATATTCCTTGATGGCAGGGTGACTACCGAAAGGTACGTGAAAGTTATGGAAAATAATTTCATCCCCATTATCCAAAGTGACCCTGATTTTGACAAGATGTGGTTTTTGCAAGACGGAGCTCGACTCTGTCGAAGAAGGAGAGTGTTTGATTTGCTGGAGGAGCACTCTGGGGACCGCATTCTGACTCTGAGGTACCCACAGGCCACTGGCAGGGTCTCGATTGGCTGCCATATTCTCCGGATCTGAACCCATGCGACTTCTTTTTCTGGGACTATATTAAATACAAGGTGCACAGCAATAACACAAAAACCATTGCTGAGCTGAAAACAACCATTCATGAGGTCGTCGACAGCATCGATGTTCCGACACTTCAGCGGGTCACGCAGAATTTCGCTGTTCGTCTGCGCCTCATCATCGCCAGTGATGACAGGTATGTCAAACATATCATCAAAATCAGTCTTATACCACAATCGATTTGTCAGTCTTATGAGCCCACTTTCCGAAGGTATCCTCATTTTTTGTGACCAATCAGAACAGCCAAGAGAGGAAAGCAACCCTCTTCTTCGACTACAAAGTTACTGCACATCTTTACCATTAATTGTGTTCCTGATAGCTCGCGTAAATCTGTTCCATTCACAAACTGCTGGTACTTGTAGAGTGGTCTCCACTTACTGGAGCCACTTACTACACGTCCACCGTATATCTTACAAAGCGGTCTTGAATATGACTGACGAAATGGGGCTGACGTAATTTTCTGTAATGCATTGCTGACGTAGGTTAATCTCAAGTTCTGCAACACATAGATGACCTACTTCTATTGCAGAGGGACCCAATTTAATCCTCTGGGCCTCTTAAAATGTTGGGAAAGCTGAGGCTGGGTAGATGCATTTGAAACCTCTCATGCTGTGGAGACTACTCCAGCTATTAACAGTGGAAACAATGAAATATACTTGGTCGAATACGTTTTGACAGCACACTATTTACGTAACAGCCCACTTAAAAACTACGAATAATTACAAATTTAATAATCTGAAACTAACTCCACTACGTAAAAACGAGTTCAGTGAAGTTACGAGGGTTGGAACTTTAATAGTGGCAACTATTTATTTAAGCTCGTATAAAATACAGTTGCTACGTGTTTCAAAGATTTACTTACCTTCAAAGTTGTCACCAGAATTCTGTATAACTCGTTGCCAGCGATGTGGAAGTCGTAGGATACTGTTAGCAGTGCCAGTTGTGTTGACAGTTCGAGCGGCGCGGTCTATTGCCCGACGAATTTGTAGCAGTTCTGAAGCGAATGCCGTGAAGTGTTTCCTTCAGTTTAGAAATCGCGTTGAACTCACGAGGGCTTAAGTCAGGGGAGTTCAGTATGTGGTATAGCACTTAGTAGTCCCATTAGTCAAACAAATCAGTAACAGATTGCACTGTACGTGCTTGAGAATTGTCCTGCAAAATTATGGTCAGGTCCTGCAGAAAGTGTCATCACTTCTGTCTCTAAGCTGGTCGTTGGTTGTGTTCCAAAAATGAACAGCATAGAGACAGAAGTGATGACACTTACTGCAGGACCTGACCATCATTTTGCAGGAGAATGGGCAAGCACATACTGATTTGTATGACTGATGGGGCTGATAAGTGCTATACCACCTACTGAACTCCCCTGACTTAAGCCCTCGTGAGTTCAACGCGATTTCTAAACTGAAGGACACACTTCACGGCATTCGCTCCAAAACTACTACAAATTCGTGGGGCAATAAACCGCGCCGCTCGAACTGTCAACACAACTGGCACTGCTAAGAGTATCCTACGACTTCCACATCGCTGACAACGAGTTATACACAATGCTGGTGACTACTTTGAAGGTCAGTAAAACTTTAAAACACGTATCTATTTTGTACGAGCTGTAAATAAGTAGTTGCCACTATGAAAGTTCCAATCCTCGTATTTTGCCTACTCAAATGAGACAAGTGGACAGAAAGTGCTGTCCGCAAACTGAAGAGGGAGGAGTTCTTGTGGTGTGGGAAGCTGTCTTTCCCAGAAAAACGCGACAGTTGCCGTACAGTATGACTAAGAATCAATTTATCCTCTAAAAGGGTAGAATGTTGTACAAAGATTTACGTATAATCTGTCCATATTCTTCTCTTGCGTTAATTTTATTAGTAATTCATATCTGTATTCCAC
This sequence comes from Schistocerca nitens, assembly GCF_023898315.1. Lineage (NCBI taxonomy): Eukaryota > Metazoa > Arthropoda > Insecta > Orthoptera > Acrididae > Schistocerca > Schistocerca nitens. Next base: position 810,328,526 of record NC_064616.1, read on the forward strand.
GTACTGTTGATGCACTTTGTAGTAAATAAACATTCCCTGAACACGTCTGCGCACTGCGTCGCCACTGGTTCATAACAGGAACTGCGGAAGGTTCGGTGTAATTTCCTGAAATCCCATGTAGTTGCTCCTTTCGACGTAGTGGCGTACGGAAGGTGGGGACACGCATACTCACTCAGTTTGCAGACCTATGAAAAAGAAAAGGCTATGACCGTAATCTGGCAACCTACTCTCCCTCACGCTTCTACGTTACACTACCCTGCCCTCCATCCAGTTACACACCCAGAACACATTTTATCCCTTCACACGACTCTAGTACACTTAGAAATGGTACGCACACATTTAATATTTGCCTTTAACCCACTTAATTTAACAATAAACATTAATTTTATACCGTTAAAGCACTATTTTTAATAATTTCCGATATTTCCACTCCATGCTATTTCCATTCCCTGGACCGTGGAAACTAGTACCCCGACGGAAAAAAAGAGTAGTACATTTTTACGGGAAATTTAATGTAGTTTAATTTTCTACTACGAAACATTTTCGCTAAAATCCACAGTTTTCGAATTATTCACAGAAAACATAAAAAAGTGATCTTTATACGTACGTCTTCTCCCACTCTGACACGCATCATAATTTTCCTTCGCTGAGTGGATTAAAGATAACATGTCGCCACTCGTCGCCACTCGACGACGCGGAACTCGCATGAATAATGATTGAGTTGCTTGCCATGCAAAATAAAAGCAGAAATTGTTTCGAAAATTAACTGCTGATGACCGAAGTAGAGAAGATATAAAATGTAGACTGGCAATGGCGAGAAAAGCGTTCCTTAAGAAAAGAAATTTCTTAACATCGAACATAGATTTAAGTGTTAGTCTTCCTTTTCTGAATGTATTTGTCTGGAGTGTAGCCATGTATGTAAGCGGAACACAGACGATGAACTGTTTAGACAAGAAGAGAATAGAGGCTTCTGAAATGTGGTGCTACAGAAGAATACTGAAGATTAGATGGGTATATCACGTAACTAATGCCGAGGTACTGAAGAGAATTGGAGAGACAAAAAATTTGTGGCATAACTTGACAAAAGGAAGAGATCGGTTGATAGGACCATTGTAAGACATCAAGGGATTACCAATTTAGTGTTGAAGGGAAGTGTGGGAGTTGAAAATCGTAGAGGGAAGCTAAGAGATGTATACATTAAGCAGATTCAGGGGGATGTAGGTTGCAGTAGTTATTCGAAGATGACTTGCACAGGAAAGAGTAGTATGGAAAGTTGCATCAAATCAGTCTTCGGTCAGAAGACTATAACATTATTCAAAATTATCGTAAGAACTGTGATTCAGGAATTATTATAAAATATTTACTGTAACAAGTTAAAGTGCCGATTGATGGAAGTCGTCTCTAATGTAACATCAGAGACTGCCTTTATTCTGTTTCCTCTACTAGCCAATGGCTCTGAGCACTATGGGACTCAACTGCTGAGGTCATTAGTCCCCTAGAACTTAGAACTAGTTAAACCTAACTAACCTAAGGACATCACAAACATCCATGCCCGAGGCAGGATTCGAACCTGCGACCGTAGCGGTCTTGCGGTTCCAGACTGCAGCGCCTTTAACCGCACGGCCACTTCGGCCGGCCTCTACTAGCCACTTGTATAATAATTACATCTGCAACAGTTCAGCTCTCAATATGAACTCACATTATTCAATAAATTAATGATTTGAGACATATATGGTATGGTTCAAGTGTTACAATTCGCATGCTTGCACTTTCGACGTCCCTCTCCGTGGCGGTACATTCTCTTATAACGACTGCGTCTTCGATTTGCGCGTTGGGAATGAGAGGCCGCACAAAATGCTGTTATAATCGGTTCTTCGTTCGGCAAAAATGAGTAGCTTCAACATTTGTTAAAAATATTTGCCGTTCGCCTAAACAGCTAAAAATTTGACAGTTCATTTCTTTCGGTGTAGTATTCCCGTGTGAAAAATCCAATATAGGTTTCGACATGTCGGATCTGACCTTTCCATTGTTAGAGCGAAGAACATATTTGTGTTTTTGTGCAAGGTGAGTAAATATTGTTACTCAAACATCGAAGCTCCTAGGCAACATATCTTTAATAATTGAGAATAGATAATTACATTCATATGTTCGTTTAGAGGGGATTATTATATCTTACATGGTACATTTGCAAAATTTGAAAACCCGAAAGTTAGTATATATACGAAGACAGTAACTTGTTCTCGAAATAACAGTTACTGTTGATGACCGTGCAGCTTTTCCCTGGAATAAATGATGACTAACTGAAAACCTCAGCTGCCGACAGGTGCTGTTGATATACCTCGATGTGGACAGCTGAAAATGTGTGCCCCGACCGGGACTCGAACCCGGGATCTCCTGCTTACACGGCAGACGCTCTATCCATCTTTTTTTTCCGAGCCCTGATCACTTTTTTTTTTCGCTGACCATTTTTTTTCATCACGTGTGTTGCAGGTGTTACATTCTTTTTTATATTATTTATTTGGATACAAAATTAGGCAGTTCACAAACACTAAATGAAATGCATCCTCTGCAAAAACAAAACAAAACAAAAAAAAATCATTGTAAAACAAATCACAAATTTAAAGGAACAGGGATACAGGGATGTTGTTTTTTATTTATTTATTTTCCATAAGGACCACTCTGTTAAAAGGAACATGTAGATCATTTCATGGTATAGTATGTGCATTTCATATGGAGCGGTGAGAGAAGCGTGAGGTTCATTATCAGCTGTCAAATGTGCACACCGACTGCACCCGGCACATCCCAACTGCTTAATGGGTCGAGGAAGACTGCCTGAAGATAGTTGGCAAAGGTTTTCCGATTGTGTGACCATCTATGAACCTCATTGTGGGCTTGCTGCAAGAAAAACCAAAAGTCGAGTCGCGACTTGGCAGCATCCCCATAGAGGTACGCGATCGTCCAACCTTTTACCCAGATGATCGACTGTGATTTAGTCGCCGGAAAGTAGTCACTTTCCGGATGTAAGAAGGAAGCAGGTGTAATATGTTGCGGGGTCACACGGAGGTAGCAAGCCACCATCTGTCTTCCTAGGAACCATACGTCCTCCACCGCGATACAAGTTAAACGGTGATGGTCGTCATCCAATTGGCGACATTTCGGGCATATCCATCTGAGCCACCGAGGACACAGATGAATAGCGCGACTGCAGGGACTTATCCCTTGCACGCTTCCCATGAGACTCACATTCCTGACTGTCCACAATTCTACATATGTATTGTACCTTATAGACATTTGCCCAACCACTCATTACTCGCGCACGCTTTGGCGATTCCCGTAAGAGTTTGGGCAACCTGTGCGAATGCGCACAGACGAAGGTCAATGGCTGGGTAGCCTTTAACTATATATACGAAGACAGTAACTTGTTCTCGAAAAAACAGTTACTGTTGATGACCGTGCAGCTTTTCCCTGGAATAAATGATGACTAACTGAAAACCTCAGCTGCCGACAAGTGTTGTTGATATACCTCGATGTGGACAGCTGAAAATATGTGCCCCGACCGGGACTCGAACCCGGGATCTACTGCTTACATGTCAGACGCTCTATCCATCTGATCCACCGAGGACACGGATAAAAAGCGCGACTGCAGGGACTTATCCCTTACACGCTTCCCGTGAGACTCACATTCCCAACTGTCCACAATTCTACATATGTATTGTACCTTATAGACATTTGCCCAACCACGGGAATTGCCAAAGCGTGCGCGAGTAATGAGTGGTTGGGCAAATGTCTATAAGGTACAATACATATGTAGAATTGTGGACAGTTGGGAATGTGAGTCTCACGGGAAGCGTGCAAGGGATAAGTCCCTGCAGTCGCGCTATTCATCTGTGTCCTCGGTGGCTCAGATGGATAGAGCGTCTGCCATGTAAGCAGGAGATCCCGGGTTCGAGTCTCGGTCGGAGCACACATTTTCAGCTGTCCACATCGAGGTATATCAACAACACCTGTCGGTAGCTGAGGTTTTAAGTTAGTCACCGAAAGTTACTGTTGTATTTTGGAAACTAATTTAAACATGGCAGTGGGGCGCATTTACGCAGTTCTGTTTCGGCACATTTACGCTCTGTTGAGCATTACCGTTCTCATTGGTACCCCAGTCAAGGAAAGGCAATAGCTGTTAGAATTGCAGTGTAAGACAATGAAGCCACAGGAGAAAAAAAGGTAGTAACTGCTACAAAAGCTATTTGAAACTATGCAGAAAGAAATAATTTTCTGACAGTAACCACACGTAAGGGCAAGCAACCGCTAAAAGCAAGAACAAGGAAATATGTTGTAGGCCTACTTCTGGTATCATTAATGTTCTGCCCAGAGGCTGGTTTCACTTGGTAACTCTGTGCTCGCCTGCCTTCCGCCATATTCTTCAGATCCCGTCATTTCTGCCTCCCTTTATATTGTCTATCATCTTGTGTCTCCTCCTCCATCCGTTGTTTCCTCTAACAAACCAGTCCTCCAACAGCGGCAAGCACCCCCACCTTAACGAACATACTAGTTCTTCTTCCTTTCTCTTACAACCTGCAGTAGTCTGGTGAAGAGGATGAAAATTGCCTTGGTATTTAATGCTTGTAACTATACAACAAATCAAAAATAAATCAAGAATAGGTCCAGTTCTTTAGATGTGAAAGGTGGACTCACGACGATTCTGCCACAGGAGACACATTATTTTTTGGGGGCATAAATTGCAGCTAGGACATTGATGATGAATATGCCTCTAATTAAAATTCAAGTTTTCATGTAGGGCATGTTATGCTAACAGGGTGAAGTTCGCCAATGAATTAGTTTAATACCAGTAAAATAGTTGTGTTTTGCCATGTTAACTGGTGCAACTAAGACTATAATTTTATTTACTGCCACAAAAATTGAAAAGTTTAGTAGTGTGTTTTGTTTAGTAGTTATTGTGTTCTATGATGTGCGTTAACGTGCGTCCCAAGGTGCGTAACCCTATCGTGTAACAGGAGCACGTTTAAGCAATCGACTAGAGCCCATACAAAATTATTTTGCACTCTTAAATGTCATGTTGAGTAACAAATTACATAACAAATTATACTTCAATCCCCATGTTATCAGTCTAAACATTTTTAAACACGACGAACCTAACCAAAAAAAAAAATTAAAAATTCTGGAAAGAAACCCACGTAAATGTGCTCCCGTCTCCACTACTGACAACAAGTTTACTTGACCCCATGTATGTGTTGCGACAACTGTTGCAAGAAAAATGAACATGTCTACTCACCGGAAGAGTGAGTATGTATGGAGGTATGTATGGAAATTTCTTCCATGTATGGAAGTGAAACATGGACGATAAATAGTTTGGACAAGAAGAGAATAGAAGCTTTCGAAATGTGGTGCTACAGAAGAATGCTGAAGATTAGATGGGTAGATCACATAACTAATGAGGAGGTATTGAATAGAATTGGGGAGGAGAGGAGTTTGTAGCACAATTTGACAAAAAGAAGGGACCGGTTGGTACGACATGTTTTGAGGCATCAAGGGATCACAAATTTAGCATTGGAGGGCAGCGTGGGGGGTAAAAATCGTAGAGGGAGACCAAGAGATGAATACACTAAGCAGATTCAGAAGGATGTAGGTTGCAGTAAGTACTGGGAGATGAAGAAGCTTGCACAGGATAGAGTAGCATGGAGAGCTGCATCAAACCAGTCTCCAGGACTGAAGACCACAACAACAACAACAACAACAACAACTCACCGGAAAGATGACCTATTCTTATTTATCAACTCCGAGAACTGCTACAGGTCAGATAAAAATTTCTGCTTACTGTCATACCATCACGATTTTCTGTCTCCTTTGCTATTGCAGACAATGAGGCGTCTGGAGTTTCCTGACCAATCAAGAATTTCGGTTGACGATGTACCGTATGATGCTTTCACATATATCTTCCAGCCCACGTTTTGATCTTTTGACATTTACTTTTTTCAATTCTTCGCCTAAATTCGTTCAGAGCGCATTTCATTTCTCTCCGTCTCCACAAGGACTGCGCAAATCCACTCTTTCACGATGCATATACTGCACAATAGACAGAAGGCCGACAGAATTTTAATAAGTTCTGCAGTCTTCAATATATTGCGCACACCATTAATACCGGTCTCAGGCGCTCATTATTATTGCGTAAGGCTAAGTAAGTATTGAGCGTCCGACGACCCTCGGTCACGCATTTGACGAGTACCGAGCTATTCTGAATATTGAGGACGGGTCGACAGCCGAGTTTGCGTGTTCACCATTTACCGCACCGTGTCGGCCTATTTTGCGCCTCATCAAAGTGGAAGACTTGTCTAGACGTGTTCTTGAACGCCGGCTACACCTCGCCTCTGCTTGCAAGCGGTCTTGGTTGTGCAATCGTTCATCGTCCTTTCGTTACTGCATTCGCACTTGTGAGAACGTGATCAATACACTTACGCAATAAACTGTCTAAATTAATCTTCATTTGTATTTCCTCGCTTGTTACTTTCTTTCGTTGATAATTTCTTTGAGTTTCGAAGTTAGCATTCATCATCTTCTGATCTGCATGATTCTTTTTCATATTTTCCTACATCTACACTGAACAAGCCACTGTACAGTGCGCGGCGGACGGTGCTCCATATTGTGTTCCACATAAACGAGGGCCGAGGAAGAAATTGCTGTCGCTATCACTCTCAGCAGATACTTAATCTAAATAATTTACAAACAAACTGAAAAAAATTTAATTTTGAACAAACAATTGGTCTCAAGTAAAAAATAGCAGCGTTCTCGTGACCCTTGTGTTGTCATTACTTACATTATTATTGTAGATAAAGTCTTCATTCGATATTCTACAGAAATTTTCGAAATTTCCAGATGGTGCTGTTAGCAAGATTGCCACTCAAGATTGGGCCACTATACCTACGTCAGACCCGCCCGGTTAGGCGTGCGGAGGGGGGGTCCACTAGGGGCCGAACCGCACAATAACCCTGAAAGAGTGGTTCAGTGTCTGGCGGCGCAGAGGTGAAGTGGACTGCGGTAGTCGTTGTGGCGCTGTGATCCACTACTGCTCGGCCCCCAGTTAATATACAATACAATACCTACATCAACGACAACTAACTTCAATAGAATTCTCAGTTACAGAGAAAAGTATGTTAAACAATAATGTTAAGTTTAAAAATAGAAGGTTGTTAAATGGAATTTTCCTTAAACTATATAATACTCACGTATTTCTGCTCTGACACCGTCCTCTACCTTCTTTTTCTTCTTCCTTAACATACCGCCACACGTCAGCACCACAAAATCAGCTGCACTAATTACGATTGCCCAATGGGTTTCCATTCTATAGAGCTACTGAACGGCGGATATTCGTTGTACACAGAGTAATCTGATGCACGGCAATGTGCGCATGTCTGGTTCAAGGCGTTCGCGATATGGGGAGTACACCTCGACATCTCGGTGAACAAATGCCCTATTCGTCATGTCTGACGCCGCTTTTAGAATCTATTACGGTTTAAAAATCTTTCTCACGAAAGAAAATGTAAAATCGCTGGAAAGTCATTCAGTCGGCATTAAGGTGAAACTTAACTTTTTTTACCTCCCACAGTGTTCAACAAATAGTCAGATGTCCTCTAGAACGTCTCATGCTTGCAAAGGAATGTGTTTTGTGACAAATTTATTCGAATTTGGAGGATGAAATTTATTACTCTAAATGAAAATAAATTTATTTCTTCCATTTCTTTGCGTACAGTATATCATTTGCACACCGTTAGAAATCGTACATTAAAATAATACGTGAAGTGAATGAAATCGGAATTTTGTAAAGAAGAAATATGAAGGGAAGGCTACTCCGCTAACTATGGAGAAGCCAGGCCCCCCAAGCCATCAGACTCTAAACATTTGGTACATTTCATTTGCTTCAGAGGTCCGAGACAGCTGTATCAGATCTTAGTAGACTGCGTTAGAAAATTTTAGTTTTTGGCCCGTCTTGCATTTATATGATTATGTAACAATACTCTCACTTTTTTTAAATAGAATGTCGCTTCAGATAATTTTATAAAGTATGTGCCTGTTTAACGTAGTGATCTCTTCCTGTTCTGTGGATTTTGAAGGAATTAAATTCAGAACTCTAGTCACGATTCATGTTGTCACCCATTGTGCATACTTGGCGTCATATACAGCGTGTTGAAAACTGTACCATATTCTTACACGAGACAGTAATGATCAAACTTAGAAGAAAGCCCATTCAAAATATTTGTTGAGATACAGGCCATCGTGCCGTATAATAACCTTTTGTCTGTTGACACTACTGTAACTTCCCAGTACGGTTACTACTTATCCTTAAACCCACTCCTCCAAGAATCACCAACTCGTACGAGCCCATCTGGTGCCCGCGTAGTTAGTACCGAGAGAGGTGCCACAGTACCTATCGCACTGGACCCGCATTCGGTAGCATGACGTTTGAAATCCCCATCCGATCATCCAATTTATGTTTTCCATGTTTTCCTTAAATCACTTAAGGCGAAAGCCAGGATGGTTCCTTTGAAAAGGCACGGACGAATTCCTTCCACATCCTTCCCAAATCTCAGCTTGTACTCTGTCTCTAGTGACCTGGTTTTGACTACATGTGGAACACTAATCTTCCTTCCCGCCTTTTTTCTCGTAGTAACTCTGCATGGAACAGACGCTCCTATGACGTGTGCATGTTTTCCATGGATATAAAATGCACCAATGCTTTCAAATGTCCCCATAGCTAGAAATACAGCGCATTAAGATCGTGTGAACGGGGACGACACGATACTGAACTTCATCGGTCACTTGGAATGCAGCGTTGATGATATAGTCCGGCGAACATGACATATGGCTACCGATTAACGGCGTTGGCTAACGTGTAGCACAATGTCATGTCTACCACTTCCGCCGTTGAATATCTGGACTGCATTTTACAGTATACCTCGCTTACAATCCATGGAATCATTAATCTCAAAACAAAAATTGCTGATGTAGGAGACGCAATTCCTAACAGTTTCACAGTTACATGACTTGTAATGACAGTACAAAATGTTAATAATTTTAATTACATGTCAGATCACGACGGAAGAAGTCACTCGGGTTTTGCATGCAAACCGGGAAATCAAACAGGATATCAGAGGCAGATAACGAATCTCAAAGCAACTGGACACTGTTTCTTCTTCGAGGCTGGTCAAACATGCCTGCGAGTAGTGCACAAGACACGTCAACAGCAGCGCCGAGGGTTGAGGTCAGTGAAATGATAGGGAACTTTCCAACAAGTGTAATGGAAGAATTCCGAGTACAATTTAGAATGATAGTCGAACATTAAGATGAACACATGTCTGCGTAAGTATCAGAAAGACTATTCCCGCTAAATATCGTCGAGGACCATGTGCACCCAGGATCATTGTAGAAAGAAGTAAAAGCTCAGAGAGGGGTAGATTAAAGTGAAGTGACAGTTGGGGTGAGAGTAGTCGAGAGGAAGGAGATTCGGCGAGTAATGCGAGCAGCCGGAGTGCGGTGTCACTGCTCATCAGCACCCCATGGAGCAACAGACACTTCAACAACGAGAATACATGAATAGCAGGAAGAAGTTACTGATCAGCACTTTCTTCTTGTACTATAGCGCAAGTGGCCCTCGATTGACAGTGAATTATTTGAAAGTGTTGATGATTTATGATTCGGGCCAAGTGGCCAGTAGTTAGCTGACCGAGTGACAGTGACAGCACTCTTCTCTGATAAAGGTCCCTCCTAGTGACTATTGGAAGCATTTAGTAGACAGAGTGGCAGGAAAGCACTCGCCTCTGATAAACCTTGTTCCTAGTGATTATTGAAAGCAACAGAAATTCTGTTATGGAGTTTTGGTCAGACACCACAATAAACAAATGCGCTGACAGAACAATAAACGAACTGATTTAATGTGATAACTTGCTACATCAGTAGCTAAATCCTGCCAAATCCAGGAAAATTACCAACCTGTTGAAATTGAACATCCATCACAAGCAAGGAGATTTCCTTCCTTTTATCTCTGCTATAAGTTTGGCAAAGAAGCTGACTCAACCATATTGTCGTTAACGCCCTGGCGGCACCACGCTGGAAACACCAAAGCCAAAAGAAAAAAAAAATTGGTGTAGGGAAACTATTCTAGAATGCGACATACAAATTTGGTTTCAGATGTGTGGGGTGGCATTAGCGAACTGTGGTGAGTGATGAATTAGGTGAATAATGGGAACGAAAAACATTAGGAGCGGGAGAATAAAATATGGCAGTTGTGCCACTGGGTCTCACTGCAGGAAGAAGAAAGCCTTACAAATAGCAGCGCCCAGCATACTGGGAGACCAGCAGACTAAATGAGTAGCAACGTTTGACATTACGGAGTGCCAGCAGACTACAGGAGTAGCAGTGCCTGAGTTTCTGGAAAGCACAGCAGACTACGACGAGTGGAAGCGCCCAAGATTCCACAGAGCCTAGCAGGCTACACGAGTAGCACCGGCCGAGATTCCAGAGAGACCAGCAGAATACATTAGTATCAACGCCAGAGACTCTGAAGAGCCCAGCAGAATACAAGAGCAGCAGTGCCCAGCAAACTATATGAGTGGCGACACCCAAAATTCAATAGAGCGTAGCAGCCTACACGAGTAGCATAGGCCGAGATTCCGGAGAGACCAGCAGAATACATATGTAGCAGCGCCAGAGAGTATGAAGAGACCAGCAGAATACAAGAGTAGCGGCGCCCAAGATTCTGGAAAGCCCAGAAGACTACCTAGAGTGGCAGCGTCCAAGATTCCACAGAGCCTAGCAGGCTACACGAGTAGCATCGGGGGAGATTGCTGAGAGACCAGCAGAATATATATGTAGCAGCGCCAGTGATTCTGGAGGGCCCAGCAGAATACAAGAGCAGCAGTGCCCAAGACTCTAGAATGCCCAGAAAACTATATGAGTGGCAGAGCCCAAGACACGGTGGACCAGCAGAGCCCAGCAGACCAGAGGAAAATTGGGAATAGCACAGCAGCAGAGCAGGTAAGCTAGTCCGACGAATTAAGAATAAGTTCCCTTGGGTTTTAACAAAATGACGTCTTCCAATAGCGATAACGTACCTGCTGCGGATGCGTTAGTTTTGGTTTCGAAGACAGTTGATAGTAACATAAGACAAATGAGAGAATTCATTGAAAATTTGAATGCCGCTTTTGAAGTCGTTAAAATCGAGGATACAAAATTATAATTTAGTATGTGTAGTCTAATACAACAGGAAATGCTAGAGCAAATTTGAAAGTAAGTGAAAACACGAATAATTAGCTGGAAGTGAGAAACATTTTAGAGGAGAACTAGCTGATAAAAGAACTATATATTTCTATGCTTGTCGTATGTTTAAAGGCAGTCGACACTCAGGTGAATCAATTGATACTTGAGGAAATATGATAGATGAGCTATCCAAATCGTTCACGGTTGCCGCCACAAGAGTAACGGATGGGGAACAGCTGAAAAGTGCTCTGGAATTTATGCACTAGGCCATGCATTTTTCATTTAAGGATTAGCCAATGACAGAATACAAACTATTGTGTGCGGTCGAGGTGAAAACCTGTATTTAGGCGAGGTCGTGGAAATACCCCAACAAGAAGAGGGCGCGATTATGTCCGTGAAAGAACAGAACCAGGCTTTAAGGGGAATAAATTAGCATAATAAACTGTGACACATGTGGTAAGATGGGGCAAGTAGCCAAACATTGCCGTCACAACACCCGAGTAAGATGAATGCACACACAACAACACGGCAGCAACAGCACAGAAGTTCCAAAATTACTGCTATCATTGGGATGAGCCAGGACATACTGATGTGAAACATGACAGGATTGTTATATGTGAAAACTGTCAGTGTTGGGGGCAGAGGGAGGACTTTCGAACTCCCAAATGCTATAGATATGGGAATATAGCGCCACAGAGTACAGACACAATCGGTAAGATTCCAGGGAAAAGGACGGGAAACGAAAAAGGTGGTATAGACAGACAGCAGTCGTGCATAACCTCCGTTAAATGGCCCAAAGTGAGAGTAGTAGGCGCGAGGCAAAAAATACTATAATGAGGACTTATTGAAAGGAATTCGCTACAGAACTGAAATTTTTTATAAATACAGGTACACATATAAATCTCCTCAAGAGGACTCATAAACCTCCTAAATATCAGTAAATCGTCAGGAAGTACGGAAGTTAAAAGGAGTAACACACAGTACGAGAATACGATGGGTACAGCAAAAATGAATTTAATTATAGCGGGAAAGGTGTTAGGCAAACATGCAATCCATGTGTTATAAAATGGGACAGATGTCCCATATATTGGTATATTAGGTAGAGATTTATTACGACACCAGAGAGGCATCACTGATTATAACTGGAGACAAATAACAGAGAACAGGCATGACATTTCGATATTGACAGTACCACAAAAGGAAGTACTGCAAGGACGGAGGAAACCTCGAAGTTGTAAGATACGAAAAGGATCACTAAGAGGAGATACTAAAAATAAGAACAGGCTAAACGAGTTCTGTGAGAGGGAACGATGCGATGCGACACCGGTAAAAGAAAGGAAAAGCTATGAACCAAAGGAAACGACAGGACCCAGAGAAGAATACATCATGAGGATCTGACTGAAAAGACAGAAGATGGTTCTGGGAGGTCAAAATATAGTAGTGACAAAACAAGAAGTGCCATAGGGTGTATAGATTTCAGAAGCTCGAATACAAAATACTTAGGGTAAATGCATGTTAGTATGATGAACGCTAGTGAGGTAGTGAGTGGTGCGAGTTCCGTGTCCTTAATTACAGAGCACGTATACGTTGGAGCTATAGTGAGGAGGGTAACAGAAACGTTGGATCCGGCATAGGATTACAAGAATTGTATAGCGCAGGCAGAGACGCTTCAGGTACGGAGAACTTAAATGAGAAAGAGAAATACTAAGTAAAAAAATTGTGAAGTGAATATTGTGATTTGTTTCATTTAAAAGGGGACAAATTGTCATTTACAGAGACAGTAAAACGTACACTTTCGAAATCGTACGAGAACACAGGCAAGATTGTAAATATCAGTCTGTATCAGATACCACAATCCCAAAAGAAGATACTACGCGAACATGTAGAAAACATGTTAGTGGACGATATTATTGTAGTAAGACTAAGACCATGGAATGTTCAGGTATTATCAGCTCCCAGAAACGTCGATGCCAATGGAAAACTAAAATATAGGTTGGTGAATGACTATCGTAAAGTAAACGAGATATATCGGTAATTCTTGATCAGATAGGAAAATCTAAGTACTTTTCCACATTGCATTTAGCCTACGGATATCGGCAGAAGTTGATGGATCATCAGGACAGGGAGAAAACAGAATTTTTTGCTAATTATCAGCATTATGAGCACAAGAGGATACCTATGGATCTGAAAGGAGCACCTAGTACATTTCAGAGATCAATGAAAGTCGCATTGTCAGGATTACAGGAAAAAGATGTTTAGTATATTTGGACCATATTATCTGTTACAGCAGTTCTTTAAGAGAACATAATTAGAAATTAAGCGAGATATTTGACAGAGTAACGGAACGCAGGCTGAAGTTGCAGCCAGACACGTGAATTTTTATGTAACTTTAGTTTAGACCACACGTGTACAGAAGGATATTCAATAGAGTAACAGCCTACAAGCCACTAACGTGGTTTTTTACTTTTTTATTTCCTTTTGATGCGAAAGGACCATCATCGCGTTTATTAAAATGGAAATTGAAATTAGAATAATGTTCATACAAGATTAACAATCCAGGAAGACTGAATACCAGTGCAAATAAATTAAGGAGAATGTGAGAAAGTGATGAATAAGCTCAGGTGATCGAAAACATAGAGCCAGTTAGAAGAATAACCGAGATTACTGAGCTTGACGAAATGATGTTAGAGCTAAGTGAGGAACAGAAAGCCGGTATCATTGTTTTGCTTTTGAGATTACATCGGACTGCTAACTTCAACAGACAACCGAAATGCAGTTTAAAAAAGTAAGGGAATGTGTGAACTCAAACTCAGGACTTCGTGTCTGCATTTCGCGACGTCTGTATGGAGTGACTATTTTCTTCTTCTTATATTTTTTTTGCCATGGAGAACCAAAACAACGAAATGGAAAGTATAACTTTATTAATACAAACATTTATGAGTCGCATCCACTGTCCAGAGTGCGTTGGAATCTCATCACCATAGGCGAGGAGGATGAATATGAGGGTAAAAAATAGCTGACAAATACGAGGAGAACCAACTGATTCGCCTCTGTCGTGGCAGAAGCACGTGGGGGCAGAGTGGGCAGGGGTCAGACACAAGAAGCTTGGCCACAGCGTCCCCATCACCATCAGCACAATCGTTGGCGATACAGGGAGAAAATAAACACTGTGCCCCTCAAAAAACCGACCAGTAATCGAAATATGAAGGACAGAGAGGGTCGGCACCGTCCAGGTGTCAAAATATCTGCGGGAATGGGAAAATAAACGAAAAAAAGAGCGCTCCATGTGCACCTGACACACCCCAACTTTGCGAAAGTTTTCTAATACTGGGACCATCGTTGTATATCGTCATAAGCATTTTGTAGAAAATTTCGGTAATAGAGACGCGATTTGTCATCATCGCCGTAAAGATACTTAATCGTTCGCTCTTTGATCGAAATGACAGCCCGTGACTTAGCTGTCGGAAAGTACTTTACGTCTGGGTGAATGAAGGACTCAGCTGTAGTGACATGCGACGGTACACGGAGATAATAGCTAGCTATTATTTGGCGTGCTAGGAGGGAGACAACCTCAATTGCTCCACAACTGAGGTGATGACCGTCGTTGTCCAGATTCTGATATGCAGAGCTGAACAGCGTGTCCCGCAGTCCACTATCGTGAACCGTCTGAATGGTGTTGAACTTTTCAGAGGCTCCGTAGTAACGCGTGGTCCCTACCGATTATGGGAGGAATCTCCGGTGTATATCACAGGGCCCCGCAACCTGCGTCATTTGAGTTCAACAACGTGACAGTGTATACTTAGCAACAAAAATCCATAAAAATCCTTCGGTAAAGGTGGTAGCGTTCGCGGACGTAACTAAGTGCCACGATAAAGAAAGACACATGCATAAATGACGGCGGAATGATACCCACCGCCATCAGGGGAATGAGAGATTCGAGGACAAGAAGGTCCAGTATGTGGTACGTAAAAGATTCACTCCTGCCGCGTCACTGCTTGAACATGGCAGTCATGAAGAGCGCATCCACACTGCAGCGAACGTTCCAGAGTCGGAGGCCTTCTTCTCTTGGAAAGAGGGTAAGAGTTTCGTACTTCAGTTTTATGGGCGATCCAACCGTCAGAAAGTATCCCAGGCCCACCTGTAGACGCCGGCCGATCACAATAGGCCGTGGAAGCACCTATGCAATATGGATCATCCGAGAAGCCACTTACGTGTTCAGATATCGGTCGAGCTACAGTAGGAAATGTCGATAGATCGTCCATGCATTAACCGCAGGATACGGGGGTAGCTGACTGCCGCGGATTAGTACACGGATGGGGTGAAATCAATGCCGAGTCGCGAAATTGTTGAACGCATGGAAGCGGTGGCAGTTCTTCCAGCGTGAGGCCTCACCCCGTCTGCATTGCCGCCATTTTTCCATAACTACACTACACGTCACGGCCCCACGCTCCGAAAGAAGTAACAGGACTCTTGCGACCGCCTCCCTTGCACAGATCAAGTAGCAAGAGATCATCTACGTATACCCGACATCTGGAAGTGTAACACCTTAGTTCGACCTCTGATAGTGCGTTCGTCAGCCGCCCAATGAGCATCTCCAGAGCTACCGCAAACATAACAATGATACCGGCAACCCCGTCGGAGCGAGAGGCGAATGGGGACTGATTCTGCGACCCGTCCATCGACCTGAACCGAAGACTGTGCTCCTTCTTGAATACACCCCAATGATGCGGACAAGAAATCGCATATTTGCCATAATCGTGTGTAGGTACTCACTGCGCAACCTGTCGAAAGCGCTATCAAAATGAACTGCCACAATTGCTGCTTTAAACTGACACTCCTTAGCCACTACTGTCACATCACGGCAGTCTCCAATGGCCGTTTCGACGTTCGCCGCACCACCCAGACTCGTTTGTTTTGGGGAAACGTTTCTACAATGCAGAACCACGAGCCGGGCGAAAATCATAAAGACAGCGTTAAGCAGAGTGATGGGGCGGTACCCCAAGCGACGGCGTATATACTCGCACCGGTGTACCTTCCACAAATGCTGGTAGAATCGACATATCTGGCTGTAACAGCAGTTCGTTGTCCATTTTTGTCCATCTCGGAGCCATTTCGACTCGTAAGGCTCGATAGAATTCAGCAGAAAGCAGATAGATTCCCGACGATCTGTACATAGCACCCATGGTGATTGCTTCATAGACTTCTTCGCTGCTCAAATGTTCCATCATAGCACCCGCATCTACACATATAAGGGCATAGGATACATGTACGCCGGTAGGTTCGAGGTCCTAGAGGGAGCTATCATCCTCTCGATTAAGTTTTGATAGTGCTTCACAAATGCATTGACAGTTTCTGCCTGACGTGTTACCCTTTGTGGCCGGCAGGTGATCAACTCCGTGACCAAGTGCTGACGTCGCCGTTTCCATTCTTGCACAGCCGAGTACATCAATGAACTCTCATTTAATATCACGTCCTGGTGACATGTACGCACCAACGCTCCCTGAATCTGTCCTGGTGGTCAGTCATCCAAGTCGCGAAGTGCTGCAAAGCAGAATTCGGTTCTATGCTGCTATCTCCCTTCTGTATATGATTAATGTACGTCGGATCGCCAGTGTGGCACATCGAGCCACCAATCAAGCATCCACGTATACAATCCTATTCGCCTTTTACATGCCTCTCACGCCACAACTATTTGTTGCTGACAGTCGGGATCTTGGAGATTTTGAACACTGATCTTCCATAGGGTTCGACGCCTCCACACTTCCCAACGTGAGAGAACCTTACAGATGCAGGCGCTGTGATCGGGAAACGGCAATGGCCAACCCAACGTTTCTCATCTTTTACAGCAATGGCAAGGCTCATAAATGTATAAATGTGATCCAGTCTGTTCGCCAAATTATTTCATTTGGGCATTTCCGTGGAGCAACTCCCATGTGTCACGAAGCGCAAGAGCTCGAATGACCAAGTGCTGGTAGATGTTGGGCTGTCGCCACTAATCCGTCTGGCTGAAAACGCTACTGAAACCCTCACCAAGGAGGGTATGTTCGTGACATCCAAGGAAGAGGAGGTAATATCTTCTGGATAAAAGCGGTCCCTGTCTCGCCGTTTTCAAGAACCCGGCACAATGTAAATGTTAATTATGCTTGTTTCCAACGTCGTGAAAGCCATTCCTCTGGCAGAGAGAATATACTGGAGAACCCATCACGGTTGTGAGCGGCTGCCCCGGCACCATTATGATCCCCAGGAGATGCATAGGACCGGTATCTAGCGACGTGCCGTTGCGCAGCGAAGTGAACCTCCTGCATCAATGAAATGCCTATATTATACGCCCAAATCATCTCCTTTAGAAGACGTTTCTCGAATGGTGGACGTACATCGTCAGTATTCATCTTTGCATTTCGGCAGGCGTGCCACTGATTCCCATCCTAGCAGTGTGTGCCAGGATTAGTCGGCATCGATGCGGGATCAGTCTGGTGGAGGCACCCATCCGCCCAGCTCCCTTCACCGTCATCAAGCATCAGTCCTTCGCCTCGGGCGCCGGTGAACCCACCACGCGGTCCGGAGTTTCCTAAATTCCATCACCCGATGCAGGAGCAACAAGTGGCGCTTCGGTTTACATGTCTTCAATCTCCGCTGGCACCAAAACAGCAGCCTTGTCTGTTATGCCGACCGAATTTGAGCCTTCCAGATGGGCATCACATGCGTACGCTGATGGAGGCACCGATAGGTGGAGCTCCGATGTTATTTAATGGCCTCAATCAGTTGCGAAGATGCCTAGGCGTCGTTCGGGTGTTCAGCCACATCATCGTCAGGGCACTCGGAAACATCTCGTGGAGACGTCGTACGGCGCTACTTCTTGCTCTTTTTGGGGAACGCTATTTGAGTGGCCACTCGTCCGTTTCAGGGGATGAGAGGGAGTCACGCCCGTCCGCCAAAAAAGCCTTCGTCGGAACAATAAGGCAATCGATTCCTGTTGCAGTACCTGTCGCATGATCACCCAAAGACTAAACTCATGCCGGAGGAACGATCGAATGAGGTACGTCGCCCGTCGCCGCCACCCATTCCTCCGAGTTATCCTGGGTAAGGCAGTCCCGACTCACTAACGTGTCCACGTCCCGCCGATCTTCAAGCGGTACAGAGAGGACCGTCGCATAAGAGACCAGTAGCACTGCCATCGCCGGTGACGGTGCTTGCCTGACGGTAGGCAACTGAGTAGTCTGTCGCTGCGTACAACTCGCCCGAGGTTACCTTCTTATCCAAATCCAGAACAGGTCCGTGTCTGACCATCGTAAATCAGCAGCGCCCGGCAGACAATGGCTGTTGGTCAGATACGATGGTACATGGCTCTTGAGATCAATAGTGACTTGACGTACCCCGTTAAGAATGCCCCCAATTGTGACCATCGTTCCGCCGTGTGCCCATGTATGTTCTGTATGGCCGGAAAGCCACTACGTCATCGGATGGGAGCTCAAAAGGCAACTCGAACACCCATCCCGTCTGGATCCCCACACCCACATGTTCCACCGTGACCACACCGACGTTCTCGTCCGAATGCAAAAGCGGAGGCCGGGTTTGGTCGTCTGCAGAATCCTCTCACTCGCAGCGTTGTTTATCACCTTTTAACATATACAGTGGTACTAACTATGGAAAGGTTTATTCCTAGAAGTTCCGTTGCCAGGATCTTAACATTTCCACAGGAGAAGCATTCCACTTCCAAAGCATCCGATTTTGCGTATTCTTTACAGAAGTTGAATCGTAATGTAGAATTCCTATATTTATTCACCATGATAGAGACTGGCGCCCGTGCAGATTAACTCCGCAAGGTAAACAAAAACTCGCTCACACGCCTCGCAAGCGGAAATACCGCACGTCCGCTTCGTGCGGCCGCTAGAGTCGAATGACTGAGACTCGAACTCGGGACTTTCGCTTTTTGGAGGCTGCTGCTGCACCAAGTGAGTTAAAGGAAGAAGGCGAGGTACTGGAGGAAGCAGAGCTGCGAGGACGAGTGACGAGTCGTGCTTAGGTAGCTCAGTTGGAAGAACCCTTGCCCCAGAAAGGCAAAGGCCCCAAGCTTGACCCTTCTGGAAACATCCCCCAAGCTGTGGCTAAGCCGTGTCTCCGCAATATCCTTTTTCCAGAATTGCTAGTCCTGCAAGTTTCGCAGGAGAACTTCTGTGAAGTTTGGAAGGCAGGAGAGGAGGTACTGGCCGAAGTAGAGCTGTGAAAACGGGTTATGAGTAGCTCAGTTGGTACAGCACATGCTCGAGAAAGGCAAAGATCCAGATTTCGGCTCTCGGTCCAGCACACAGTTTGATCTCTAAGAAGTTTCATATCAGTGCACTCTCTGCTGCAGAGTGAAAATATCATGTAGATATGGTATTCCCGTAATATTTGTTCGGCCCTGTGCGCGAATAATGTTTAACGTTCGTGCGAATGTAGGGAATGTCGTCTCAGAATGAATGACTTCTGCACCCAAGTTGCTGCTGGAATCTCGTGGCATGATTTTATCGTACTTAATTTCATAACTGTACTACGCAAAGTTAATAATAAATCAATAGTTGCATCTTAGTCCGTCTTACTTTCTGAACTTGACCCACCAGTAACTAAATGTTATTAATTAATCAACGATTTATCAACGCCAAAAATAAGAGGTGATATTCTCAATTAAGTTGGGCAAGGGGAGTCTCACAACTATTCACTACTGAACGTTCTCGACACAAGTATTTGCTTCCGGACATGTGTCTACAGGGCTTTTAATTATTTTTTGACCATTACTGTTTCCTGTAACAATATGGCAATTTTTTTCAGATATCCTTCACAATTTTCTATGGGCTGCTCTGTTGTGATTCGAGAAACAAGAGAAAATAATCAGCAATAGAAAAGAAAGCAAGCAGTGCGATGGTAACGGCGACTTACCGCATGTGAATCAGGTAGTGTGTGATCGGCAGGTTGTGGTTGTTCGGTGGGGGAGCCCACGAAAGGTTGACAGTCCTTGATGTGAATCCCATGATCAATGGCCGACCAGGTGGGTCTGGCACATCTGCAAACAGACAAATACATGCTTCATGAATCACATACAGCATTTTCAGTACAAGTTGAATGCCGGCCGGTGATGCCGAGTGGTTCTAGGCGCTTCACTCTGGAACCGCACGACCGCTGCGGTCGCAGGTCCGAATCCTGCCTCGGGCATGGATATGTGTGATGTCCTTAGGTTAGTTAGATTTACGTAGTTCTATGTTCTAGGGGACTGATGACCTCAGATGTTAAGTCTCATAGCGCTCAGAGCCATTTGAACCATTTGAACTTGTAAATGAAATGAAATAATACAATATCCTGTCAATAAAAGAAGAACTTAATTCTTCCTTATCCACACCACACTTTTTATAACTTTTGACATATAATTTCACTGTAAATAAGTAGTTTCTTTGTGGTTGAGTTTTATCGCTTTGTTCTAGCTGCAGTGACACGTAACGCTTTTAGTTAAGTATAACCTTTAGTTACCTCCCTGTGCAACACTGGCTTCTTCGGCTTGACTCGACCACAAGAAGGAAGCTGGTACAATTAATTTTCATCTTCTTAGCCTTCTGCTTTTACGACCTCATTAGACAACTTCAGTCAGTTATTTTCTGGTCATCTCATTCAGTATGTTTTCTTTCCGAATTGCCCAGTACCTATTCATTCGTACTGATCTCTTTTGTCGTGCCGCCCAGGTGGCCGAGCGGTTCTAGGCACTTCAGTCCGGAACCGCGCGACTACTGCGGTCGCAGGTTCGAATCCTGCCTCGGGCATGGGTGTGTGTGGTGTCCTTAGGTTAGTTAGGTTTAAGTAGTTCTAAGTTCTAGGGGACTGATGACCTCAGATGTTAGGTCCCATAGTGCTCAGAGCCATTTGAACCATTTTTTTCTTTTGTCGTTTCTCATCTGTAAATACCGTTTTTACTGCATGTCGTTTGTCTGTTTTTTGTTTGGTCTTATTTTTATGTTTTCCAATTTCTTTAATATTTTCTGCTTTGTTTTGCAAATCGTCTAGGATTAATTCTAGCTCTTTCATATCCTTCCTGATTTTCTTTATCCATCCGATTTCTTGCTTCATATCACAAAGTTTCCTTATAATTTTTTTGCTAATTTAGTTTTTGGTGTTCTTATACTGTGACCAAAAAGGATATTCGTACCTTCTGTATAGTACCCGTAAAGGATCCCAGTTAGCTGTGCACGACTTCATTTGACACTGTCCGAGCATGTTCTAGCTATTTTTCTCTCTACTTTTAGTATTTTGGCAGTTCTGTTTTTCTGGGTGACAATGGAAACAGTTTTACTTTCGTATGTCACCCCTAGTTGAACCACCGTCTTGTAGTGTTTCAATTTAGTTTTTAGCGAGAGGCATTTTTATTGTATGTAAACCACATTAATTTTTGAGCTTATATCGTTTTATTAGTTCTTTCTTGCCATGCAGGTTTCTTGTCCGAGTTGTGTGTATATTTCTCATAGGTATTTGAATTGTTTCATTATTTTTACTTTGCTGTTACTTATGGTTAGGCAGTTGATTAATAGTAGATTTGCTACCATTATCTCAGTCTTCTCGAACGATGTGTGGAGTCCTATATTTTGTTCCATATTTTCTAGGCCTGTTATTTGATTTCTCTTTTCCTGAATTTTATGAGCTAGTAACGCAAAATCATCTACGAATGCCAAGAAATTTAAGTTTATTTTATCTTTCTTGGATGCATATCTTACGTTTTTAGGATTTTCCTCGTACTATTCCCTCGTCCGTACTCCAGAGCACAGTTCAGATCTAATGGCGATAAATCATCTCCCTGTCTTAAGCCTCTTTTAATCGTAAACGACTGAGGTATTTCTTCTCTGAATTTTACATTAGATCTGGTGTTTTCTAGAGCAAGTTTATCATTTTTATTAATTTGGGACGGCGTCCGAAGTTACTTAGTATCTTCATCATTAAAGATCTATAGATACAAGCTTTTTTGAAGGCTACAAAGTTTATCACTCGTTGTTTTTGTCTTCATTTTTAGCAATGGACTTCGAATTTCAAAGTGATTATTTGTTCCAGGCAGCTTCTACAGGTCCGAAATCCTTCTTCATAGTCTCGTAGTTCCAGTCCAAGGCGACCTTTACAACGATTATATACAGTTCTTGCCATGACCTCATATGTGACATCCAAAAGGGAAAAATCCTCTATAGTTGTCTAGATTTGATTTGTCTCCTTTTGTATGTAGTGGATGAAATATATGGGTAGCTATAGTCCAGTGTTCTTTTTTGTTCCAGATTTCACTCTGCATTGGGTAATGATATCTTCACTGGTTCTGCTGCATATTTCCTACAGCCTGCAAATAATATAGCTTCCCCACTTGCTTTGTAGTTTTTGGGCTCCTTCAGAGCTTTGTAGACTTCATGCATTGTGGGTAGATTTATGTTTTCTCCTAGTTTTTTAATAGGGGTATTTCAATAGATCTGGGGAATATTCCCAATTTAGTATCTTATAAATGTTTCTCCTAAAATTTCTGTATTTTTTCTGTTGCTGTGGGTCTATTTATTATTTTCATCCATTGACATGAATACTAGAGGATTATTTCTTTGTAGTTGCTTGCTAAATATTCTGTTTGTTTTCTCAATATTTATTTGTAATTAGAAGAACATGTATATCTTTGTGGGAGTGGCGTTTAACCCTTCCTATTATTTTCTGGGTTATCTTTCTTCGTTTTACGAGTCTGAAGTGTGAGTCTTGTGCTTTATGACTCTGATACTCTAACCAGGCTTGGAGTCTACCTGGCACCTTTTTATGACATTCATAGTTCCTCCATTTGCGTTTTTTGCTTGGATTTATTGGGACTACTTGTTCAGCTGTTTGTTTCAGTTGGGAAACTATTACCACTATATCATCTGCTATTTTTATATTACTTGGTTGTTCTTAATATTCCTTGCTTTTCATCAATTTATAATGGTAGTAGGTTCCCTTCTTTTTGGGTTGGAATTTTTTCCTTTGTCAGTGGGGTGAATTTAATGTTTATCATCTAATGATCTGATCGCGTAACTGCTCCTCTTAGAACTTTCACACTGCAGATTTGTCTGTGGTAATTTTTATCCATACAGATATGATCTAGTTGCCATTCACTTTTTTCCAGTCTGGATTTTTTCCAAGTTTTAAGCTTATTTAGTCTCTTCTTGAAGCATGTTAACTTTGAGGTCAAGTCATCCGCAATATTCCACCAGCCTTATGTCATCTCTGTTCATCTTTGTACTGGCCATTATCCTATTATGTCTCTATATCTGATTTCGCTCCCTCACTGGGTATTAAAATCTCCAATCAAAATGATGGTGTGGTTTTTATTTATGTTTGTTGTCGCCTCACTATTTCTGTTATTAGTTGGGACGTGGGCATTCATTATTGCGTGTATTTTATTTGAGCTTTTATAATTATTGCTGATAACATGGGAGAGTGTGATTTAAATTCTGTTATGGATTCAGTTATTTTCAGTCTGACCACATATCCACTTCCGAATTGTGGACCTTGATTCATTACCCTTGTTCCTTGTATTCACTTGTAATTTCCATATCCCTGTGATTCTATAGGTTCCTGACCAGTGTTTCTTATTCCTCGAAGTCCAGTTATCAGAATCAATTTGTGATCCATTTCGTCTGTCAGAATTTTGAGTTTCCCTGGTTGCATGATGGTATTTACGTTGCGTGTTGCTACGTAGTTTATCTGTCCTGTCTTCATACTAAATTTGGATCCTCTGTCAGTCTTTGGTATTTTCAAATGCTCCGACTCATCTAAGTTATCTTTCATCTATGAAAGACAATTTTTGTTTTTATTTACTTTTTGTGTTTCCCATGTTATCATGACGCTATACGAGATCAGTTTCCACGAATCCAAGGCAATGTGGAAAACACGAAAGTAAGTAAAAATAAACTACGTGCACCGCACCCCATCCATCGCACGCTCAGTAATTTACAAAGTCTGTTACAAGTAACATGTCCTCACAACCAATAAGCAGACACATTTTCGAAAAGAAATACAATAACCCAGCAACAAACGATAAAAAAAAGATCATTAACATAGCACTGTTGGCAGTAGAATTTATCAAAATAGAGTAAGAAATTATAGCAGTAACAGTCGCTATCAGTTTCATTCTAGGCCCAACATTTTCTTGTGATGTAAGCAATGTACTGTAGAGATATTCTGATTAGTTGTAGATGATAACTGTACCACAGTTTCAGCTGTATTGCAAACGACAGACAGCTTCACGAACATCAGTATATGCTTTTAAGCTACATATTTAAAGTACTATGTAACTAATTTCTGTAGCCCAAAATCTGTATATATTGCCGTGAAATTTCTACCTGTTTCCTCTAACGACGGTACAACGTGTAGCTGAAAAAGAAGAAAATTGTGTTTTTTCAAAGCAGAATTTTTTGAACTCTTTTTATAATCCACGCTGTGAAATCAGAGAGATTTGTGGACGATCAGGTTTCGATACTCACTTTCTAAACTGAAAGTTATTCACTCTGTGAATCCAGGGAAGGATTTGGATAAACTCTATTAATTATTCGATTTCGAAATTCAGCACGTCATATCTAAAAACTATAAAAGGTATACGCTTGAAACAACTTTTTCTCACATCGACAATCATTGATTTATTCAAAAATGTAAAAACTTGAAATTGAGTTTTATGATCATCACACAAGATTAATTTCCCTTTGTTGTTGTTGTTGTTGTGGTCTTCAGTCCTGAGACTGGTTTGATGCAGCTCTCCATGCTACTCTATCCTGTGCAAGCTCCTTCATCTCCTAGTACCTATAGCAACCTACATCATTCATCTCTTGGTCTCCCTCTACGATTTTTACCCTCCACGCTGCCCTCCAATGCTAAATTGGTCATCCCTTGATGCCTCAGGACATGTCCAACCAACCGATACCTTCTTCTAGTCACGTTATGCCACAAACTTCTCTTCTCTCCAATTCTATTCAATACCTCCTCATTAGTTACGTGATCTACCCACGAAATCTTCAACATTCTTCTGTAGCACCACATTTCGAAAGCTTCTATTCTCTTCTTGTCCAAACTATTTATTGTCCATGTTTCACTTCCATACATGGCTACACTCCATACAAATACATTCAGAAATGACTTCCTGACATTTAAATATATACCCGATGTTAACAAATTTCTCTTCTTCAGAAACGCTTTCCTTGCCATTGCCAGTCTACATTTTATATCCTCTCTACTTCGACCATCATCAGTTACTTTGCTCCCCAAATAGCAAAACTCATTTACTACTTTAAGTGTCTCATTTCCTAAGCCAACTCCCTCAGCATCACCCGATTTAATTCGACTACATTCCATTATCCTCTTTTTGCTTTTTTTGATGTTCATCTTATATCATCCTTTCAAGACACTGTCCATTCCGTTCAACTGCTCTTCCAAGTCCTTTGCTGTCTCTGACAGAATTACAATGTCATCGGCGAACCTCATAGTTTTTATTTCTTCTCCATAGATTTTACTTCCTATTCCAAATTTTTGTTTTGTTTCCTTTACTGCTTGCTCAATATACAGATTGAGTAACATCGGGGAGAGGCTACAACCCTGTCTTACTCCCTTCCCAACCACTGCTTCCCTTTCATGCCACTCGACTCTTACAACTGCCATCTGGTTTCTGTACAAATTGTAAATAGCCTTTCGCTCACTCTATTTTACCCCTGCCACCTTTAGAATTTGAAAGAGAGTATTCCAGTCAACATTGTCAAAAGCTTTCTGTAAGTCTACAAATGCTAGAAACGTAGGGTTGCCTTTCCTTAATCTTTCTTCTAAGATAAGTCGTAAGGTCAGTATTGCCTCACGTGTTCCTACATTTCTACGGAATCCAAACTGATCTTCCCCGAGGTCGGCTTCCACTTTCCCTTTACAAGACTGTTCAAGCAGAAAATGTATTGTAGATAACACTATGAGATCCAGATACATACATTACCATAAAATTTGAGAGTTTCATCGAAGGTTGGCGTACCAAAAAGGGTAGATAGAAGCAACGTCTCTCATTAATATATTGCACCCATTGTTTTCATTACAGACACTTATTTTTCAGTCACACCCACGGGAGGTACTCCAAGGAAAGGAATAAATGTTATTGTTTAATAGCATTGTCGATGTCGAGTCACTGCAGACAGATCCCAAGGAAGGCAAAAGAAATCCTACACAGCTTTCTCTATGGAACATTCCAGCCTGTCGAACACAAACTGTAGTTATATCACCTCAATCTAAATTACTGCAGTATACGTGGCTCTTTTACAGTGTCAAATACACTACTGGCCATTAAAATTGCTATACCAAGAAGAAATGCAGATGATAAACGGGTATTCATTGGACAAATATATTATACTAGAACTGACATTTTCACGCAATTTAGGTGTATAGATCCTGAGAAATCAGTACCCAGAGCAAGCACCTCTGGCCGTAATAACGGCCTTGATACTCCTGGGCATTGAGTCAAACAGAGCTTGGATGGCGTGTATAGGTACCGCTGCCCATGCAGCTTCAACACGATACCACAGTTCATCAAGAGTAGTGACTGGCGTATTGTGACAAGCCAGTTGCTCGGCCACCATTGACAAGAAGTTTTCAGTTGGTGAGAGATTTGGAGAATGTGCTGGTCAGGGCAGCAGTCGAATTTTTTTGTATCCAGAATGGCCCGTACAGGACCTGCAACATGCGGCCGTGCATTATCCTGCTGAAATGTAGGGTTTCGCGGGGATCGAATGAAGGGTAGGGCCGGCTGATCCCGGCGGAGGTTCGAGTCCTCCCTCGGGCATGGGGTGTGTGTTTGTCCTTAGGATAATTTAGGTTAAGTAGCGAGTAAGCTTAGGGACTGATGACCGTAGTAGTTAATACCCATAGATTTCACACACATTTGAACATTTTTTTGAAGGGTAGAGCCACGGGTCGTAACACATCTGAAATGTAATGTCCTCTGTTCAAAGTGCCGTCAATGGGGTGCCATACCATCACCCCGGGTGATACGCCAGTATGGCGATGACGAATACACGCTTCCAATGTGCGTTCACCACGATGTCGCCAAACACGGATGCGACCATCATGATGCTGTAAACAGAACCTGGATTCATCCGAAAAAATGACGTTTTGCCATTCGTGCACCCAGGTTCGTCGTTGAGTACACCATCGCAGTCGCTCCTGTCTGTGATGCAGCGGCCGGCCGGTGTGGCCGAGCGGTTCTAGGCGCTTCAGTCTGGATCCGCGCGATCGCTACGGTAGCGGATTCGAATACTGCCTCGGGCATGGATGTGTGTGATGTCCTTAGGTTAGTTACGTTTAAGTAGTTCCAAGTTCCAGGGGACTGACCTCAGATGTTAAGTCCCATAGTGCTCAGAGCCATTTGAACCATTTTTTTGTGATATAGCGTCAAGGGTAACCGCAGCCATGGTCTCCGAGCTATCAGCTGTTGCAAACGTCGTCGAACTGTTCTTGCAGATGGTTGTTGTCTTGCAAACGTCCCCATCTGTTGAGTCAGGGATCGAGACGTGGCTGCACCATCCGTTACAACCATGCGGATAAGATGCCTGTCATCTCGACTGCTAGTGATACGGGGCCGTTGGGATCCAGCACGGCGTTCCGTATTACCCTCCCGAACCCACCGATTCCATATTCTGCTAACAGTTATTGGATCTCGACCAACGTGAGCAGCAATGTCGCGAGACGATAAACCGCAATCGCGACAGGCTACAATCCGACCGTTATCAAAGTCGGAAACGTGATGGTACGCATTTCTCACCCCTACACGAGGCATCACAACAACGTTTCTCCAGGCAACGCCGGTCAACTGCTGTTTGTGTATGAGAAATCGGTTCTAAACTTTCCTCATGTCAGCACGTTATAGGTGTTGCCACCGGCGCCAACCTTGTGTGAATGCTCTGAAAAGCTTATCATTTGCATATCACAGCATCTTCTTCCTGTCGGTAAAATTTCACGTCTGTAGCACGTCATCTTCGTCGTGTAGCAATTTTAATGGCCAGTAGCGTACAAACTAGAAAGAACGGCTGTCAGTTATTTATGCAACGGGAAATGATTTCTAAAATACTGTCAGGATGTGAGGAAGGGCAACCATCTGGTCCTTGTACAAAATCGCTGTGATCGTGTTAGGGGGGAGCTAAAATATTTAACTGGGGAACCGCCCCGAGGACAAATAAGACGACAGAGGAGGTAAAGGCTGGGACTCCCACGGAATGTGAAGATCTGCTGGGGGAGCAGGCCGGATCGACGAACGCCGCGCGGCCACGGCAGCAGCGGTCGACATCCGTAAAAATTCCGCGACTCGCCGAGGTGTTCTGAGGTTTCTCCGTATATGGCGCGCGTGACCGGCGTGCCAAGTCGCGGTGCCCAGTAAGAATGTAAAGTGTGACACGAGGGAAGAGCAGCTCTAAAAATGCGATTTCTCTAACTTGCTGTCCCCGGAGAGTCGACAGCACGGTGGAATGAGGTATCCTACCTCCATGCAGTGAGTCGCGACTTGCGGGCCCCATGCTTATACAAAGGAAAGTACAGTTCTACACGGAAATTCTCGCGTTTAGCACCGTTTTTGTCGCATAGGAAGGCTGAATGGTAGATGTTCAGTTATGAATTACGAAGGGTACTCCGCTAAGAAAACTACTTTACATTTTAATTCGTGCATTTCAACGAGTATTGTGAAAATCACCAAACAACGTGTGACCTACTTCACTAGCCACTAGTCAGCGTGTGAAGAACCTATCAAAGAGAGTAAACGAAAATAAATATCTAACTGTGGACAAATTACAGTTTAGCATCACATTAGTAAACGTTGAATATATATAAAGCCCAGTTTGTGGAGTGGGAGAGAAAAAGAAGTTCGAGGCGATGGTCAGGAGAGAAACAAAAATTACCAGAAATATACTGAGACCTCTACAAGAAATTTGTGTTTACAAGAAGAAAAGTGATGTAAGTATACACTAGAATATTTATTAACTGTGTGGTACCCTGAGGAAACGAAAGTAGATATTCCACGGACATATCATTCAAAAGAGCGATCGAAGACTGGGAATTATACAAGGGTATCACTGTTGTATCAGCGACAGAACTTTCACATCGGTACATGAGCTCAAATGGATAAAAACTCAACATAGATACAGTTACAGGGAAAATCCTCGAATCCTTCTCTCAGAGGAAACGATAAGGTAAAAGTGCAATAATCTGGTCACACTTTGATCGAAAAAAAGCCCACTGGAGTTCTGAAACCAAACTATAAAGTGGGTCGGAGCGTACCCAGACCCGAAATAAATAGAAAAGGAAAGGATGATTTAAAGCATCAGTGTCTTTGTAATGATAAACTGTGTGAATGTATGTGATACCTGCAGTGAATTATTATATTTTTAGGTAAGATGGACGAACGTCAACATCAGATTCTGCAAAAGTCCAAGGGCAATAATTATCGGACAGAGAACATAACAAAAATTTTGACGAAAGGACACTGATCAGTCAGTCTTTGGATAATGAGAGCTGAACACAACGAATTACGGCCTAATTAAGATCTCATGTGTTGGAAGCGAAGCTAAGCAAATGAAAACCTCGAAGGAGGACAACAAAAAGTAGGATCCAATTAAAGACTTATCAAAACCACCTGTAAAGGTAGACAAAAGGAGCCTGGGGACCAAGAATAAGCAAGAAAAGATAAAGAATTTAGAAATTAGATAAATGAAAGAATTGTCACTGGCCATTTAAGTCAAGTAGTGTGGCTGCCTTAAGCCTTACCGTCATCTTTTATCTAACTCTCTCTCTCTCTCTTTTCTTTTTCCCTGCAGTGCCCCCATGTTCAGCCAAGATGACTGCATTCAGTTGAGAACACTCCAACCTCGTTATTCGCGCTTCATACACCTGTCTTTTAAATGTCAATAACTGTGTATAGCAAACGGTGCCAATTACAATGCGTGATACTTATTTTTATTGTTAACCACAAAAACCTATAAATTCTGAACCTTGAAAATTTGTCGTTTTCAAATGTCACAAGCTTTTATTTTTTAACCCTTCATTTTTTTATCAAACTTCCATGCGACGAAATACATACTAACTCATGTTACAGTCTTATCTCTTATACGAATGCGTGATGTCTGTTCTTTCGGGCATGTCCGAAAGAACAGATACCACACATTCATATAACTGATTCGCCTCGATGGGCAACGAATCCACCTTATTCAGTGCTGATGAGCAAATACGTCCGACCTGTGGTGTCACAGCCAGACACCACACGTCCTAGGTGGTAGCTTAAATCGGCCGCGGTCCTGTAGTACATGTCGGACCCGCGTGTCGCCACTGTGTGATCGCAAACCTAGCGCCACCACAAGGCAGGTCTCGAGAGACTGACTCGAACTCAGCCCCAGTTGTACGGACGACAGAGCTAGCGACTAGACGTACGAAGCCTTTCTCTCTCATTAGCCGAGAGACAGAATAGCCTTCAGCTAAGTTAATGGCTACGAACTAGCAAGGCGCCATTAGCCTTACAGTGATTGTAATTAGAGTCTCACTTGTGTTCACCATAGAGATGTGCAAGAAGAAATTAAAGATAAGTATATGAGAAACTCCATTCTTTTCTTCATAGCATTAATTACGTATCCTGTTCCAGTACTTCAAGCCCGTCTGCGTTAGTCTAGCGTGCATTAAGCCACCTCTATCTACAAGGTGTTGGCCCAGCTGCCGACACATCACATGGCGACGAGGATGGGATTCGAACCCACGCGTGCAAAGCACGAGTGGTCCCGTCAGTTCGACTTCCACCTAGCAGCCTACAGAATTCAAGGTAATGAGCGGCAGCCGTTTTTGCTTTCTTGTGTCGGTGTGTCCACCTACCGAGTGATAGTGGAGTTGTTTCCCCGGCGCGACGTAGCAACTTTGTCCTACGAAGAACTTTTGTCTGCTTTAGATGCCTATTTCAAGGAAACAATAAATGTCGTTGCAAAAAGGTATACGTTCTTTCGTACAAAACGTACGGCCGGTCAGACTAATAGGGAGTGGGTTGCGACATTGCAAGGACTTACTAGGGAGTGTGCGTTTGAATGCGAATGTGGACTTCCTTATTCAGATACTATGCTGCGTGATGCAATAGCACAGAACGTTTCTGATGTTCGCATATGGGAACAGATTTTGAAACTAGTTAATCCCTCCCTTCAACAGGTGATAGACATATTGGATAGGCAAGACACACTTGACTTTGCTCAGGCCTCGTTTGAAACTTCGCCAGCAGTGTGTCACATTAACCGGCCCACCGGGCCCGCTGCACGGGATGCTAGGCGGCCCTCTCGCCCGTCAGCGCAGCGGCAGCCTAGCTCGCAAACACGTGCGCCGCGTAAGCAAGCTAATGCAGTGAAATCATGCCCGCAGTGTGCAACTAGACATTCGCGTGAAAATTGCCCGTCACGCCAAGCTATTTGCTTTTACTGTCATAAGAAAGGACATGTCCAAAGTGTTTGCCAGAAAAAGCTCGGATCAGACACTCACACCAATTCCAGGCCCTTTGCTTCGCGCCGGAATCGAACCAAGGAAACTCAGGCTCGTGAACATTCGCCCATGGATATTCATGTAGTTCATTCCACCCCGTCCGGTGACAGTGTTCATTCCACAAAAAGTGTGCGTCGACGTCGACGGAAGTCCCGTCACGTCGCACGTGATTCTATCCCAGTGTCTGTTCCAGTTGCACAACACAGTCGCTTTTGTCGTCAGCAGGACAATAAACTTTTTGTAGACTTAGACTTTGCAGGCAAAGTGATACCATTCCAGCTCGATACTGGAGCTGCAATTTCATTGCTCAATCACGACACGTACAACCAACTGGGCAAACCTCCGTTGCGTGCCGCAAATGTTCAGCTCAATAGTTACTCAGGCCAGAAAATACCAGTGTTAGGACAGTGCAGCCTTCTTGCAACATACAAGGGACAAACAAAACTTGTGTCATTTTACGTTCTTCGTTCTTCTACTGCAGTGAACTTGTTTGTTTTAGATTTATTTCAATTGTTTAACATGTCTATCGTAAATCAGGTCCTATCAGTGAATCAGACTGTGCCTTCCGCCAGTGTTGCTAGTCTTTGTGAAGAATTTGCAGACATTTTTGCTCCGGGCTTTGGTTGCGCTAAGAACTATGAAGCACATTTGGAACTAAAAGCCAACGCGCAACCGAAGTTTTTCAGAGCGCGCAATGTTTCCCACGCATTGTGTGATGAGGTCGCCAGAACATTACACGATTTAGAATCTCAAGGTGTTATTGAACGTGTGCAGGCTTCTCTCTGGGCCTCACCCTTAGTAATTTTGCCAAAAACGTTCCGGAAAATTGAGACTTTGTGTGGACTTCAAAGCAACTGTGAATCCACAACTAGTGACTGCT
Source organism: Schistocerca nitens (assembly GCF_023898315.1). NCBI lineage: Eukaryota > Metazoa > Arthropoda > Insecta > Orthoptera > Acrididae > Schistocerca > Schistocerca nitens. Next base: position 810,361,194 of record NC_064616.1, read on the forward strand.
ACTTTTCCTTTGCCCCGCCCGGAAGCTCTTTTTGACAAACTGTGCCCTGGAAAATATTTTTCAAAGTTGGACCTAGCAGATGCGTACTTGCAAATACCTGTGGTCGAAGAATCCCAGCGCGTCTTGGTGGTAAACATGCATCTTGGTTTGTATCGCTTCAAAAGACTGCCTTTCGGGTGTGCATCCGCCCCTGCATTGTTTCAGCAATATTTACACACTATTTGTGCGTCGGTCCCTTCTGCTGCGAACTATCTGGACGATATTGTGATCTCCGGTAAGACAGACGCCGAACATTTGCAAAATCTCCGAACATTACTTCAGGTCTTGCGACAAAATGGTCTTCGCTTGAGGAAGGACAAATGTGTGTTTTTTGCTCGGGATTTACCCTACCTGGGCCATGTCCTCAATGCCCAAGGAATACATCCGAGTCCCGAGCACCTCCGTGCCATACAGGATTTGCCGTCACCGCAGAACTTGAAACAGCTGCAGAGTGTGCTGGGTAAAATAAATTATTATCATAAATTTCTGCGCAATGCTTCTTCCATTTCAGCTCCGCTTCATCGCTTACGCCGTAAAGGTGTTCCGTTCGTCTGGACGATGGAATGCGAACGCGCCTTTCGCCAGTTGAAATCGGCGTTACTTTCAAATACTTGCCTTACGCCGTTCGATCCCCGGAAACCCCTTTTGTTAATGGTAGATGCATCGGATTTCGGGATCGGTGCTGTGCTTGCGCACAAAGATGGATCGCATGATCGCCCTATTGCCTTTGCGTCAAAATTGCTCTCCTCTGCGCAAAGAAATTATTCCCAGACAGAGAAAGAGGCTTTAGCTCTCGTGTTTGGTGTTACTAAGTTTCATGATTTCTTGTATGGTCGTCACTTTACCATCATCACGGACCACAAACCTTTGACATCGCTTTTTCATCCGAACAAGCCGGTACCTCCGCGTACGGCGCAGAAATTCATTCGCTGGTCTCTTTTTCTCTCGCAGTACCGCTACGATATCTTGTATCGGTCCACTGCTAAGCACGGAAACGCTGATGCGTTGTCCCGTTTGCCTGTTGCTGAGGATAAAGCATTCGATTCTTCCGAACTTGCTTGCATGTTCATTGATGCGGAAACCGATGACGTGGTCGAATCGTTTCCGATTGATTTTCGTCGTGTAGCTACGGCCACAGCTGCTGACCCTGTCCTTGCTCCCGTTTTGCGTTTTGTTGCTACGCAATGGCCCTTGTCCAAGTCACGGATCGAGGATCCGCTGGTTCGCCGATTTTTTGCTCACAAGGAGAGACTTTTTGTACGACGTGGTGTTTTGTTGTTGCGTTCTGATAATGATCAGTCTCGAGTCGTGGTCCCACGTTCGTTACAGTCCTCTGTCTTACGGCTTCTTCACCAAGGACATTGGGGTATAGTGCGAACGAAACAACTTGCTCGTCAGCACTGTACTTGGTTCGGAATCGATGCTGCGATTACGAATATGTGCTCCTCTTGCGTGGCGTGTGCCGAACAACAATCCGCACCGCCGCGGAAATTCTTTGCATGGCCGAAAGCCACTTCCTCTTGGCACCGCTTGCACATCGATTTTGCTGGTCCATTCTGGAATGCTCGTTGGTTGGTTGTGGTCGATGCTTTCAGTAATTTTCCTTTTGTTGTCCGGATGTCTTCCACGAGGTCTTCTGCCACAATCCAAGCCTTGTCTGCTATCTTTTGCATTGAAGGTCTTCCGCAGACTATTGTTTCCGACAATGGCCCACAATTCATGTCTGCAGAATTTCAGTCCTTCTGCAAGGCCAATGGTATTCAACATCTGACGTCCGCGCCGTTTTCGCCTCAGTCAAACGGTGCCGCAGAACGATTGGTCCGGACTTTCAAGTCACAGATGTTGAAATTGAAAGAGTCGCATTCTCGGGAGGACGCATTATTGCTCTTTTTGTCCTCGTATCGCTCTCAGCCCCGCGATGGTCGCTCGCCGGCTGAGTTGCTCCATGGTCGTTCTCATCGAACCTTGATGTCTTTGCTGCATCCGCCGCATCAGGTTCCTGTGCAGCGGCAGACTCCTGCTTTTGCTCCTGGCGACGTTGTCTTCTATCGCACCTATCGCGGTTCACGGCGTTGGCTCGCAGGGCGCATTCTTCGCTGCCTCGGCCGCGCGATGTATTTGGTTTTGGGGGCCTCTGGTGAGGTGCGTTGGCATCTCAATCAGCTGCGCCTCTGTCGTCGCCCGGGTTCTGCCGCTCCCCGTCTGCTTTCAGCGACGGAGCCGTCAGGTCAGCGCCCTGGGGACCCATCTACTGGCTCGCCTCATCCCCAGGTGTTACCGACGCTGCCTTCCATTTTGCCTCATGGCGTCGCGCCACCACCGCAGCCGCCGCAGCCGCCGCAGCCGCCTCCGGCGCCGCCCGCAGTGGACGCTTCGCTGCAGCCGCCACGCGCCTCCCTGCGTCACGCGCCGCCGATCGCTTCCCGTGACCAGCTGTCCTCCGCCATGGAACTCTTGCCCGCTCCAGACCAGATGTCGTCATCGCGCGTCGGATTCTCCGACCACATGGAGGTCGACCCTTCGGCCCCTCCTGTCTCTTTACGGGCGCATACACCGCATGTTGACGTGCACCCTGGACTAGGTTTTCAGGCGTTTCCTAGCTCCCCTCGGACCGAATGGCCGGGTGCGGGTGGCACAGCCTCACCTGTTGTTAGGCTCCCCACCTCATCGCATACGTCACCATGGGGTCCTCCCCACGGCGGGCGGAAGCCTTATCTCACGACCGTTCGCCGATTCGCGGGGGAGGAATGTGGTGTCACAGCCAGACACCACATGTCCTAGGTGGTAGCTTAAATCGGCAGCGGTCCTGTAGTACATGTCGGACCCGCGTGTCGCCACTGTGTGATCGCAAACCTAGCGCCACCACAAGGCAGGTCTCGAGAGACTGACTCGAACTCAGCCCCAGTTGTACGGACGACAGAGCTAGCGACTAGACGTACGAAGCCTTTCTCTCTCATTAGCCGAGAGACAGAATAGCCTTCAGCTAAGTTAATGGCTACGAACTAGCAAGGCGCCATTAGCCTTACAGTGATTGTAATTAGAGTCTCACTTGTGTTCACCATAGAGATGTACAAGAAGAAATTAAAGATAAGTATATGAGAAACTCCGTTCTTTTCTTCATAGCATTAATTACGTATCCTGTTCCAGTACTTCAAGCCCGTCTGCGTTAGTCTAGCGTGCATTAAGCCACCTCTATCTACAAGTTGTTGGCCCAGCTGCCGACACATCACGACCAACCCCGGGAATGTCAACAGTAGCGAGCATGGAAGAAATGGCTTGGTTCAAATGGCTCTGAGCACTATGGGACTCAACTACTGTGGTAATCAGTCCCCTAGAACTTAGAACTACTTAAACCTAACTAACCTAAGGACATCACACACATCCATGCCCGAGGCAGGATTCGAACCTGCGACCGTAGCAGTCGCACGGTTCCGGACTGCGCGCCTAGAACCGCGAGACCACCGCGGCCGGCTGGAAGAAATGGACAGTGATTGTGGATAGGTGGGAATGTGGATCGCCCGAGAGGCGTATTGAGATAATCAGCGCAGTGTCGCTAAACACTGTCCGCGGGTAGCGCAGTAGGTTAACGCACATGCCTAGTAAGCAGTAGATCCTGTGTTCGAAATCTGGTGTGGCATGCATTTTCACTCGTCGTCGCTGATTCCTCGTGAAGTCCCGATGCACCTGACGTCAATCGTCCGTTTCCTTTCCTTTACTTCCTCCCCTCCCCTCCTCCACCTTCAATTTATATGTAATCTTATCTCTACTTTCGTATGAACTTCCTCTCAAGAGCATTTCTGTTTTCTAGTGTCAACCTCATCATCTCACAGTAGGGCTTGCACCGTACATACTCATTTACACTGAAGCGCCAAATACACTGGTATAGGCATGCGTATTGAAACACAGAGATATGTAAACAGGCAAAATACCGTGCTGTGGTCGGCAACGACTGTATAAAACAACAAGAGTCTGGCGCAGTTGTTAGATCGGTTACCACTGCTACAATGGCAGGTTATCGACATTTAACTGAGTTTGAACGTGGTGTTAAAGTCGGCGCACGAGCGATGAGACACGGCATCTCCGAGGTAACGATGAAGTGGGTAATTTTCCCTATGGCCATTTCACGAGGATACCGTGAATATCAGGAGCTGGTAAATCATCAAATCTCCGACATCGCTGCGCCCGGAAAAAAATCCTGCAAGAAAGGGACCAACGACGACTGAAGAGAATCGTTCGACTTGACAGATGTGCAACCCTTCCGCAAATTGCTGCGGAGTTCAGTGATGGACAATCAACAAGTGTCAGAGTGTGAAACATTCAACGAAACATCATCGACATCGGCTTTCGGAGTCGAAGGCCCACTGGTGTACCCTTCCTGACTACACCATACAAAGCATTACGCCTCGCCTGGGCTCGTCAACACCGACATTGGACCTTTGATGACGAGAAACATGGTGCCTGGTCGGACGACTCTCGTTTCAAATTGTATCGAGCGGGCTTACGGCTGAGAAGGCAACCTCACGAATCCATGGACCTTGCATGTCAGCAGAGGACAGTTCAAGCTGGTGAGGGCTCTGTAATGGTGTGCGTTGTGAGCAGTTGGGATGATAATGGAACCCTGATACATCTAGATGCGATTCTGACACGTGAAACGTACATAAACATCCTGTCTGATCACCTGCATTCATTCATGTCTATTGTGCATTCCGACGGATTTTGGCAATTCCAGCAGGCCAATGTGACATCCCACACGTCCAGAATTCCTACGGAGTGGCTCCAGGAACACTATTCTGAGTTTAAACACTTCCGCTGGCCACCAAATTCCTCAGTCACGAACATGATTGAGCGTATCTGGGATGCACTATAACGTTCTGTTAAGGAGAGATCTCCACCCCCTCGTACTCTTACGGATTTATGGACAGCCCTGCAGGATTCATGGTGTCACTTCCCTCCAGCACTACTTCAGACATTAGTCGAGTCCATGACACGTCGTGTTGCGACACTTCTGCGTGCTCGCGGGGACCCTACACAGTATTAAGCAGGTGTATAAGCTTGTTTGGCTCTTCATTGTATTTGTTCGATGTATTCCAGTCTCTATGTTTCCCTACAGTTTTTCCTACCTTCAGCCAGTTTTAGCTTGCCGTGCCATTCTGTCGCTTCTTATTGTCAGTGTCTTATTGTCAGTGTCTTCCCTATTGACTCAAGTTTCTTCTTCTGTCACGTCACCAGACAATTTCTACCCCCGTAAGGGGATTTCGTTTTATTCTCTCTACCTATCCGCTCTCTTCTCTGCGTTTAATAGTGGAATTTCCACTGCACTCCTACTGTTGAGAACCTTGCTTTTAATTTAGGTTCAAAAAATGGTTCAAATGGCTCTGAGCACTATGGGACTTAACTTCTGAGGTCATCAGTCCCCTAGAACTTAGAACTACTTAAACCTAACTAACCTAAGGACATCACACACATCCATGCCCGAGACAGGATTCGAATCTGCGACCGTAGCGGTCGCGCGGTTCCAGACTGTAGCGCCTAGAACCGCTCGGCCACCCCGGCCGGCTTTTAATTTAGGTTGTTTTGACTTTAATATATACTGAATCAATCCTTCCTGTAACCTCTTATTTCTCGATTCCTTCACACTTTCCCTGCAGCCATTTCGCACTGACTAAATTCACCCTTCTATTTATTTCATTAGTGACTTGCATTGTTGTAAGTCTGGAATACATTGTGTATTCCAGACTTTTCCTGAACATTTCCGTACATTTTTCTTTCGTCGATCAACGGAAGTATTTCGTTTGTTTCCCAACGTTTCTTCGCAGTTATCTTCCTTGTACCTATATTATCTGATCAGAAGTGACAAGGACACATATGAAATGCGGAACTGACCACTAGATGCCACGACAGATGGACCCGCCAGTATAACAGAAGGCGGGAAATGCTGTGTTGTCAGTAGAGAATCAGTAATAGCAGAGTGGATCGGTCAGGGGAGCTCACTGACTATTCGTCGGAAGTGACCTGAATAATCGATCCGTGACATTTAAACCCTCTTAAAGCTGCCTACGTCGAATGTTGGTGATGTGAATGTATAGTGGAAAAGGGAAAGAAGAACCAAAACTAATCCAAAACGAGGCAGGCCTCATCTACTGCCGGACAGGGATCCCTCCAACATTCTGAGGGGATTGTAAAAGATCGCACAGTATAAGCAGATTGAATCACTCGTGTGTGTGGGATTAGCCGAGCGGTCTGGGGCGCTGCAGCCATGGCCTGTGCGGCTGATCCCGGCGGAGGTTCGAGTCCTCCCTCGGGCATGGGTGTGTGTGTGTTTGTCCTTAGGATAATTTAGGTTAAATAGTGTGTAAGCTTAGGGACTGATGACCTTAGCAGTTAAGTCCCATAAGATTAAACACATCTGAACATTTTTTTTAATCACTCGTGAGTTCAAAGGCGCTACCAGTAGTTCATCTAGCATAGTGACTGTGCGCAATGAGTTCAAAAGAATGGGGTACAATGCACGAGTCGCTCCTCATCAGCCACACATTTCTGTAATCTTGAGGTTGTGTACAGAGCGACGGCACTGGACAGTGAATTGCAGGAAACGAGTGCTTCAGAGTAATGAATCGCGCTACACCATGTGGCAGGGTCTGGGTTCGGTGGATGCTTGGAGAATATTACCTGCCATCACATGTAGTGCCAACAGTGAAGTACGGAGAGTGTTGTGTTACGGTGTGGATGTGTTTCACGAGGTTCGTGTGTAGTCCTCTTGCTGCGCTTAAGAAAACACTAAGTTCAGGAGGATATGAACACATTTTGCAGCACTGAGTACTGCCAACAGTTGAGAAACAATCCGGAGACGATGATTGATTGTATCAGCGTGACAGAGCACTCTGTCTTAAAGTGGTATATATGCGACAGTGGTTTGGGGACAGTAACGTTCCTGAAATGGACTGACCTGCCCGGAGTCCCGACCTAAAGCCAATGGATCATCTTTAGGGTGAGTCAGAACGTCAACCTCGCTCCAGACCCCAGCGTACAGGGTTACTATCTTCTCCGGCTTCGGCTTTTGAGTATAACTTTGGTCAGATTCCTCTGTCAGTATTCTGCGATTTCTCTGTTTACAAATTTCCACTTCTATTCAACCGAATTGCCTATTGTGGTATTCACTATCGTAGACTATACAGAACTTCAAACGCACCTCATCATTCTTCATTACTTCAGTATCCCACTCATTTTCACATTGATGCTTCCGGATGATTGTCACACTTCAGCCTACTCTCCATCATTACTTAACTGTAATCCGAGTCTATTTCTGCTCCTGGATACTATTTGCCATGACGTAATCTAGGTGGAATATTGTCGTCTCCCTGGTACTTTTACCAGTATATCACTCCCTCTTGGGATTTTTTTAGCAGTTTCAGCTATCACCAGCTGAAACTTATTGCAGAACTCAACTAGTCCTTCTCCTTTCTCGGTGAGGAGCAAGAAGTGAAATGAAATTGTGAGTTGAGGGGGAGGGGTGTTGTGGGAGAATGGGAGGGGGTGAAGGATGGAAAAGGCTCTTTTTCGTGTAATTTCATCAATTATTTTATATGCAATCTGGTTTTCAATATTTATTTGGTCACTGAGCAACTGTTTATTTTGTATTAATGCTCTACATATTTGGAAATTTACTTGGAAAGGGAGGAGGTGACTGTCTTTATTGATTTTTGTGATATTCATATCTTTTTCAGTATCGCTTGGTCTACGGTGTTCTCGGTTTAGATGATCTGCAAATTTCGAATGGTTCGTACCGTATTTAATTGTTCTGATGTGTTCATTATATCTTCTCTTAAATGTCCTACCAGTCATTCCAGTGTATAGATTTTCACAATCTCTGCAACTGAGCTGGTAGATACCAGATTGTTGGTATCTGTCTGGTTTTGATTTCAGTTTTGGGACGTGCTTCTGTACTGAGTTGTTTATTTTGTAAGCAATGTTTATGCCTTGTGTTTTGAATACGTTACCTATTTTGTGTGTGAATTTGTTGTAGTAGGTCACTGTATGACATTTTTTGTAGTAGTTCAAGTTGTATGAGTTGGTGTCATTTGGTTGGTTTTTTTCATTACTTAGTTCATTATTTAGTTGCAACGACAGAACAAAAATACCCTCAAGAATTGTAAAGCAACTACGGACAATATGGCCACACAAATGAAGAATTTACTCTATAGTCGTCTGACATGAAATCCTTTAGCTTCTTTCCATATCACTTTGCTGATTCTCACTATACCTAGATTGAGGCTTTGTATTTCACTTTCCAAATGTTCTTGCTCCTCTTCCACATTCATTCTTCTGACATTCCACACTCCAACTCTTAGATTTTCGTTGGTTATTCGATCTTTTCCTCATGTTTACCTTCCACTTAGCAGTCCCCTGACGACGATCCGAATGAAGGACCAATCCGGAATCTTTTGCCGACAGAGAACTCATGATGATACTTTTTCAGTTCTAGGCAACATGTCCTGTGAATATACGAGGGCAGTTCAATAAGTAATGCAACACATTTTTTTTTCTCGGCCAATTTTGGTTGAAAAAACCGGAAATTTCTTGTGGAATATTTTCAAACATTCCCACTTCGTCTCGCATAGTTTCATTGACTTCCGACAGGTGGCAGCGCTGTACGGAGCTGTTAAAATGGCGTCTGTAACGGATGTGCGTTGCAAACAACGGGCAGTGATCGAGTTTCTTTTGGCGGAAAACCAGGGCATCTCAGATATTCATAGGCGCTTGCAGAATGTCTGCGGTGATCTGGCAGTGGACAAAAGCACGGTGAGTCGTTGGGCAAAGCGTGTGTCATCATCGCCGCAAGGTCAAGCAAGACTGTCTGATCTCCCGCGTGCGGGCCGGCCGTGCACAGCTGTGACTCCTGCAATGGCGGAGCGTGCGAACACACTCGTTCGAGATGATCGACGGATCACCATCAAACAACTCAGTGCTCAACTTGACATCTCTGTTGGTAGTGCTGTCACAATTGTTCACCAGTTGGGATATTCAAAGGTTTGTTCCCGCTGGGTCCCTCGTTGTCTAACCGAACACCATAAAGAGCAAAGGAGAACCATCTGTGTGGAATTGCTTGCTCGTCATGTGGCTGAGGGTGACAATTTCTTGTCAAAGATTGTTACAGGCGATGAAACATGGGTTCATCAATTCGAACCTGAAACAAAACGGCAATCAATGGAGTGGCGCCACACCCACTCCCCTACCAAGAAAAAGTTTAAAGCCATACCCTCCGCCGGTAAAGTCATGGTTACAGTCTTCTGGGACGCTGAAGGGGTTATTCTGTTCGATGTCCTTCCCCATGGTCAAACGATCAACTCTGAAGTGTATTGTGCTACTCTTCAGAAATTGAAGAAACGACTTCAGCGTGTTCGTAGGCACAAAAATCTGAACGAACTTCTCCTCCTTCATGACAACACAAGACCTCACACAAGTCTTCGCACCCGAGAGGAGCTCACAAAACTTCAGTGGACTGTTCTTCCTCATGCACCCTACAGCCTCGATCTCGCACCGTCGGATTTCCATATGTTTGGCCCAATGAAGGACGCAATCCGTGGGAGGCACTACGCGGATGATGAAGAAGTTATTGATGCAGTACGACGTTGGCTCCGACATCGACCAGTGGAATGGTACCGTGCAGGTATACAGGCCCTCATTTCAAGGTGGCGTAAGGCCGTAGCATTGAATGGAGATTACGTTGAAAAATAGTGTTGTGTAGCTAAAAGATTGGGGAATAACCTGGTGTATTTCAATGCTGAATAAAACAACCCCTGTTTCAGAAAAAAAAGTGTTGCATTACTTATTGAACTGCCCTCGTAATTGTCTTCAACGCAGTGATGTGAATTGCCTTCTGAATTCTCATGCCGCTTATCACTGCAGAAGGTTAGCACAGTACAAAATTTCCTCACATACTTCTGTGACTTACTCAGTTTTGGGTATCGCCCTCAGATGAGAAGATTCAGGAACTGTTTGGTCGCCGTTTGCTTTTACCCATCACGACAGCATAGCTTCAGATAGCGGCCCACTTCTTACACAGTGACACGTAGCTGCAGTCAAAACGTCACCCGTGGCTAGTCTGGATAAAACGACTGCTAGAAGCAAGTAAAAATATGCAACGACTGTTCCATCAAAAATCGTAATAATCCATTTTTATGATATTTCTATACTAAGGGCCTGCTGTTGATATTTTTAAGCAGCATTATTCCCTAGACTCGACATACCTTTTCCCCACTTTTTCAATTCCTTTTGTTGTCTTACATTACTTCTCATTTTAGTTAGGTTTCCATTAAGGAAATATTTGAACACTTGCACGACGTAATTTGTTATTGTAATGCGAACAACGCGTGGGATTGCTAGAATTTTAACGGTAAGCGATTGTACCTTTACAGAATCCATTCACATCGGTCAACAGCAACCCAGTAACAGAGTTACAAAGATCTCCCGTATATAGGGGTAAACACTGGACTCAAGAGACTCGTAATTTACGTACGTGTAAACAAATTACAATTGAAGTAACGTCAATCGTTTATTTATATTTACGAGTCCACTACGTTAATCTAGAGTTTGCTAAATTGAACAGAAACTTTTGTTTCTGCTTGTTTTGTAACGATCAGAATTGTATGGTCAGTCTAACAAACAAAAACAGAAAGGAGTACAGAAGCTTTTACCTTCTAAATGGGAGAGATTCATGCTCCAAAACAAATAGAAGTCTGTAGCAGGCTACATAGTTTCGTCCTCAATTGTCCAGTTATTCACTGAAAAACAACTCTTCACGCAGCAGATAATCGACAAAATGAAAACTAATGGGGAAAGGAATAGTGCGTTTGCAGAATAGAATTAGAAATTCCCATAAGAGGTGACAGAATTAGCGTTAACGAATCGACGGGCAACGTTGAAATCTTTTATGCAGTCTTTCGGCGAACATGGTACCTTCGTTATTTGAAAGTGGTAACGGAAATGTATTGTGCTTTCGGTATCCTCATAAACTTAATGTTTTGTTTCTGTGAGTTCAGAGCCGCAAGTAAATTAAAAAATCATAAAAGTGTAGTGTGACTGGTTATTTTCTCTGTCATTTTCATGACAGTGATCAGCGCGTTATCCTGGACGAAGAATCATCTAGTGACGTAAGTAATTTCAGTCGTTCACAATACATAAAATCGTTTAAATGCACAGTGTTAACAATCCCGCGTATTTAGTAGATAATACTGTTATTTACGAGAAAGTGTTACTTGATAAAAATATATTGTAATTTCCGGTCACATCTTGACAAGAGAGTAATCAACTATAATTGTACTGAAACGTAAACTAATTGACTAAACCATAAATTACAATATAGTAGAGCTTACCTGCACGATGAGTCAGGCACATAACTGGGAGTAAACATGCATAAGATCATGCGCTGAAGTTATATGTTAAACTGTGACGAAAGTAACATTTTTTTTTTAAATCTTATGGGACTTAACTGCTAAGGTCATCAGTCCCTAAGCTTACATACAACTTAACCTAAATTATCCTAAGGACAAACACACACACCCATGCCCGATGGAGGACTCCAACCTCCGCCGGGACCAGCCTCTCACTCCATGACTGTAACGTGTTGATCATCTCACTAAGTTTACACAGCCAGCATAATCTCATTCATGATTTTCTTATTATTATAGACGCAGGTAGGATAGACAGCGAAGAACACAAAACCTGTTGTTTCGTACTTCTGCTGGAGATCTCTCGTGCAATTCTTTTCGATTTTCAACTTTTTGTTGACAAATCTTGTATCAGAGAAAATTAGCATAATAATAAAATAACAGTGAACGTTTAACTGTTGTTGTCAAAGTGGCCGTGTTAAAAGCACTGAAGATGGAATACTGAATCTGGAATAGAGAGCGCGAAGTATGTTTGCATTTTGTTCGAAGCAAACATAAAAACATAGATACTTAATGTCATTCAAGTTCAAAGTGAAGTGTTTTAATATACTTTCGACAAGGAAGCAAAGAGTATAGTAATCAAAGAATACTGAAACTGCCAATGCATGTCGGCCGGTGTGGCTGAACGGTTCTAGGCGCTTCAGTCTAGAACCGCGCGAACGCTACGGTCGCAGGTTCTAATCCTGCCTCGGGCATGGATGTGTGTGATGTCCTTAGGTTAGTTAGGTTTAAGTAGTTCTGAGTTTTAGGGGACTGATGACCTCAGATGTTAAGTCCCATAGTGCTCTTGCCAATTCTTTTTTCTTTTTTTTTTTTAGCCAATACATGATTACGTATAGAAAAATAAGCCATGAGTGGTGAGCATCAAGAACTAAGAAGCTGCCTAAGTTGGCTGTGAAGAATGGAAAAAGACGAAAATACCCAATAATTACTTGTACTACACCTACCTGTGATTTCTTCTCAAGTAACGGATAGATACATGCACTCTGTGCGCGAACTTAGAAAGAGAAGACCTACTTTTAGTCATGCATAGCACGAACTGGAAAAATACTATTTTTCTTTTACTACAGTTGACATGGTGGTAACAAAACAAAAGCGCACGCGAGGGAGATGGACGTCGTGCAACTTCTTGATAAGAAAACGCTTCTTGTAGTTTGTTTTAGTTTATGATTCTGCGAGGAAAGGGAGGGAGAGAATAGTATAGTTCGAGTTTAAGGTTGGTTTTATGATAGAGATCAAGTACAAAGCAACTTGTAGTTTTCTGTAATAATGTGTGTCCTGTATATTCAACGAATTTAAAGATCCAAAATGCTGAAGTGAGGGAATTGCGTTACCTGTAACAGTTTCTTCTTCCTGACCTTTATACCGTATCCGTGTCGGCATCTTAATTATTGCGTTTGTCAATAATAGTCGTAGAGAGCGGCCAGATGCCCTTCCAGTTGCCAAAATATTTTAGCATTCGAAGGAGAAATTTGGTGATTGAAACTTAGTGAGAAGATTCCGCCGCAACGAAAAAAGCCTTTATTTTAATGATGTCCGTCCGAAACCGTGTATCATTTCCGTGACACTCTCTCCTCTATTTTGCGATGATACGAAACATGCTGCCCGCCTTTGAACTTTTTCGATGAACTGCGCCAGTCCTCTCTGGTAAGGATCCCACACCGCGAAGCAGTATTCTAAAAGAGGACGGACAAGCGTAGTGTTGGCAGTCCCTTTAGTCGATCTGTTACATTTTCTAAGTGTCCTGCCATTAAAACGCAGTCTTTGTTTACTCTTCCCCACAGCAAAAAAATGGTTCAAATGGCTCTGAGCACTATGCGACTTAACTTCTGAGGTCATCAGTCCCCTAGAACTTAGAACTAATTAAACCTAACCAACCTAAGGACATCAGACACATCCATGCCCGAGGCAGGATTCGAACCTGTGACCGTAGCGGTCGCTCGGCTCCAGACTGTAGCGCCTAGAACCCCACGGCCACTCCGGCCAGCCGGCCGCGGTGGTCTAGCGGTTCTAGGCGCTCAGTCCGAAACCGCGCGACTGCTACGGTCGCAGGTTCGAATCCTGCCTCGGGCATGGATGTGTGTGATGTCCTTAGGTTAGTTAGGTTTAAGTAGTTCTAAGTTCTAGGGGACTGATGACCACAGATGTTAAGTCCCATAGTGCTCAGAGCCATCTGAACCATTTGAACCACTCCGGCCGGCTCCCCACAACATTTTCTATGTGTTCCTTCGAATTTAAGTTGTCCATAATTGTTATTCCTAGGTATGTAGTTGAATCTACGGCATTTAGTTTCCACTGATTTATCGTGAAACCGAAGTTTTATAGATTTCTTTTAGCACTCATGTGGATGGTCTCACACTTTTCGTTATTTAGGGTCAACTGACAATTTTCGGACCATGCAGTCATTTCCATGTCCAGAGAGCATTCAGTGAATTACAGTTATATAACTCAAAAAACCGTCGTTTTCCTACGAGTAGTACAATTCAATTCAAATTTGCTTATGGCTTTTGTAACTCTGTGACATTCGACGCAGTAGTCTGAATGATTCTTTCTTAAATATTAGGTTTCAGTTTCGCAGCCAGTTAAGGCAGAATGTGTGATGAACCAAACTTTCGTTCATAAAGTTCTCAAACACAGTTTTATCGCCATCTGAGTTGATTCAATAATGCTGTTTCTGTATACACGTGTCAGACAATTCGACAGTGGCCCGCATCTCGTGGTCGTGCGGTAGCGTTCTCGCTTCCCACGCCCGGGTTCCCGGGTTCGATTCCCGGCGGGGTCAGGGATTTTCTCTGCCTCGTGATGGCTGGGTGTTGTGTGATGTCCTTAGGTTAGTTAGGTTTAAGTAGTTCAAAGTTCTAGGGGACTGATGACCATAGATGTTAAGTCCCATAGTGCTCAGAGCCATTTGAACCATTTTTTTGACAATTCGAGAAATCCACAACCGTGTACAGAATTAGGACGTGTAAAGAGTTTTACGAATGACTCAAGGCGCCACAGGCAAAATAATCTTCGTTCTTCAGTTGGAAAAGAAAGCTTAAATTCGCCAGTGTCTGGACAAAGCGTTATGCGCGGGGATACAACGTCCGCCGAGAATGAAAGTCGTTCTGACACTTCCGCAGGGGCCGGCGCGCTGCGAGTTATACCTGTGTGCATCCCAGGCGAGCTCTTCATTTTACAGCTCAGTTAACAAGGGAACGGAAGCAGCTAAATAACATTCTTCTTGGCCAAGTATGCGCCAGAGAGGCTTTTGGGCCAGCTGCGAGCATTTTTCACGGCTACGCGCCCGCTAAATGTCAGGGGTGACACCAGTCATTGCGTTTTTTCCTCCTCCTTTTTGCTTTTGTGTAGCGGCACTTCTCCAATGCAGTTTGCAAATAAGTTTTCGGAAAATCTTCTCTCCCGTCACCCGATTCAAATCTGGCCTTTCGTCGCAGGCCCTCCTTTGCCGTGGGAGCGCGCAGAGGTACCGGTAAATACGAGCATGTGATTGGAAAGCTGGAAAACATATACTCTTTGTCCGCGATCTCTGGATGCCTCCAGGTAGCCACTTGCTGGCCATCAGCGTACTTCTTGAAGCAAACTCTCTGTCGGCCTTCTCTTTCTCACCGGCAATCACTTTGTTTCTAGAGTGTACCCTTATCTCTACAACAGGTGCTTCAAAGGAAGGGAAAAAATAGATAAAAAAGGACAGCACATCCGTTTACGTGTTCATTCAGCTCTAGAGACGCTCAATCCGTTGTAATGCAAAATATCCACCTAAAAGTGGTTTTCCTTTGGTCTTCTCGCCTCTCGCACCCTCTTTACCCCTGAGTAATAGTTATTGTTACAGAGAGTGTCGAAATGAAAGAAAGGGAGAGGACGAGCCTTTCGCTAGCGTATACACTGAAGCGCCATAGAAACTGGTATAGGCATGCGCATTAAAATACAGAGATATGACCGACCCCTGTGACCGTGCGGTTCTAGGCGCTTCAGTCCGGAACCTCCCTGCTGCTATGGTCGCAGATTCGAATCCTGCCTCGGGGATGGATGTGTGTGATGTCCTTAGGTTAGTTAGGTTTAAGTAGATCTAAGTAGGGGACTGATGACCTCAAATGTTAAGTCCAGTGGTGCTTAGAGCCATTTTTTAAACAGAGATATGTACACAAGCAGAATACGGAGCTGTGGTCGGCAACGCCTATATAAGACAACAAACGTCTGGCGCAGTAGTTAGATCGGTTACTGCTGCTACAATAAGTTACTAAGCTTTAACTGAATTTGAACGTAGTGTTGTATTTGGCACATGACCTATGCGACACAGCATATCCGACGTATCGATGAAGTGGGAATTTTCCGAACGACCATTTCACGAGTTTACCGTGAATATCAGGAATCCGGTAAAACATCAAACCTCTGTTATCGCTGCGGCTAAAAGATCCTGGTTCAAAATGGTTCAAATGGCTCTGAGCACTATGGGACTTAACATTTATGGTCATCAGTCCCCTAGAACTTAGAACTACTTAAACCTAACTAACCTAGGGACAACACACAACACCCAGTCATCACGAGGCAGAGAAAATCCCTAACCACGCCGGGAACCGAACCCGGGAACCCGGGCGCGGGAAGCTAGAACTCTACCGCACGACCCTAAAAGATCCTGCAAGAATGAGACCACCGACGACTGAAGAGAATGGTTCAGCGTGACAGTACAGTAACCTACAAATTGCTGCAGATTTAAATGCTGGGCCATCAACAGGTACCGTTCGAGGTGACGCACTGGTTAGCACACTGGACTCGCATTCGGGAGGACGACGGTTCAGTCCTGCGTCCTCCCATCCTGATTTAGGTTTTCCGTGATTTCCCTAAATAGCTACAGGCAAATGCCGGGATGGTTCCTTTGAAAGGGCACGGCCGACTCCCATCCCTAATCCGATGAGACCGATGACCTTTCTGTTTGATCTTCTCCCCCCAAAACTACAGAACATATCAACAAGTGTTAGCTTGCGAATCATTCAACGAAACATCATGCATATGGGCTTAAGCAGCCGAAGGCCCTCTCTTGTACCTTTTATGACTGCACGGCACAAAGCTTTACGCCTCGCCTGGGCCCGTCAACACCGACGCTGGACTGGTGATGACTGCAAAAATGTTGCCTGGTCGGACGAGTCTCGTTTCAAATTGCATCGAGCGGATGGACGTGTACGCGTATTGAAACAACCTCATGAACCCATGAGCATGCATGTCAGCGGGACACTGTTCAAGCCAGTGGGGGCTTTGTTATGGTGTGGGGTGTGTGCAGTTGGAGTGATATGGGACCTCTGATACGTCTAGATACGATTCTGACAGGTGTTACGTACATAAGCATCCTGTCTGGTCACCTGCATCCATTCATGTCCCTTGTGCATCCCGACGGGCTTCGGCAACTGCAGCAGGACATTGCAATACCCTACATGTCCACAATTTCTACAGAGTGGCTCAAGGAACACTCTTATGAGTTTAAACAGTTCCGCTGGCCACCAAACTCCCTAGATATGAACATTATTGAGCATATCTATGATGTCTTACAACGTGCTGTTCAGAAGAGATTTCCACACCGTCGTACTCTTACGGATTTATGGGCATACCTGAGGGATTCATGTCAGTTCCCTTCAGCACTACTTTAGACATTAGTCGAGTACATGCTATGTCGTGTTGCGGCACTTCTGAGTGGTCGCGAGGGCCCTACACGATATTAGGCAGGTGTGCCAGTTTCTTTGGCTTTTCAGCATAAATCACTCCTTCTAAAGCATTTGGATATGCCTATGCTGTTGTCTGAGCGTGACGAACGAATTGCTTTTGCTTTACATAGGGTGTAATTCGGAGTTCTTTGATGTGGAACTGTAAGACTGCCGCATCTTCCGCTGTACTCCCAGGATGATAAAAAAATGTTTTCAACGTCTATTTTCCATCAAGGGACAAAACCAGCTGTCTGATACACTTACGTATAACTTACTTTATGGATAAAGATGCCTCTACAAAATTTCTTTTCGAAATGATGGTCTTTATATTCCGTCGTTATAGTGTCTTGTATGTGACAATACCGTTCAGATCAATGAGATTATTGATATTTGAGACGCGTTTCTTTGGTGTTGCAGATATTACAGAGAAAAACATTTCCACAACAACTCTGATTTATTCAGAATGAGGAGACGTAAGGATGAACTTGATGGCCCTAGTCTGATCAGGTTGTATAAGTAATAATTTAAAAAAAAATAAGATGAAAATAATCTCAACAAATCTTCCAGTATGTAGGTCATTACTGACAACGTGCTAGTGCATAACGGATCCGCCCTGTCTTATTAACACAGCATTTCGTCCAAATGAATGAATATAAAAATCCGCCTCGATAGCAAATAGAAACCGGATGTTGACCTAGGTTTCAGCGCGGATAACCAGACCTTCTTCGGAACACACTAAAACTACAAACTGCCTAAACAGGCACTATACTATCCAGACGGCAGTTTCCGTTTGACGGAAATATTTCGTCGATCCATGCGTCTGTGGATAATGTAATTTACTATAATTCTGAAGCTACATGCCACGAAAAGAAAAACTTCCCAAATCTTGATAGTGATGTAAATCTCTTCACTGATTTCCCTGCACTCACAGCCATTATAACTGTAGACAACCTGTGCGAGATTCGGATGCTGGAATGTATCCATTACACAGGTAGGATGCCGGCCGCTGTAGCCGAGCGGTTCTAGGCGCTTCAGTCCGGAACCGCGCTGCTGATACGGTCGCAGGTTCGAATCCTGCATCGGGCATGGATGTGTGTGATATCCTTAGGTTAGTTAGGTTTAAGTAGTTCTAAGTCTAGAGGACTGATGACCTCAGATGTTAAGTCCCATAGTGCTTAAAGCATTTTGAACACAGGTGGGGACAAGTCGTCGATATTTTTCGTCGGACAGTTACGAAATTGTTCCTGGAGCATACGAAGTACTAGAAACTCTTCTTGTGATATGGAACTACCGGAAAATAATACAAAAGATTCAGAAACTCTCAAAAACCCTAAGTCATCAATAAGTGATCGGCAAGGTCCTACGCAACATACTGCAGGTTCTAATATCATGATGAACGAAACACGTCTTAGTTTGTGATTCTTCAGCTCCCCCGATGTATTTGTTGACTCCACGGGTGTACTGCCAGTTCAAAGAGTCCAACAGGCACAATATTTCAGCGATCAGACATGTCACCATCGTCAGGTGCGTTGATGAACTGAGCTCCTGAGGGCACGGCCAACTACTGTCTTGGTCAGATTACAGATATCGGTGAATAGACATCTGTTCTAGCTTCTACGTTAAAGTATAGTCATCGTCTTCAAAGAGAAGCAGCCTTACCTGAGGCAGCCCCTTGTTTCTGTTCGACCGACTCAAATTACAGTCCTCTCAAAATTTCCAACTTTAGAACATAGAGGCAAAAGCAGTGATCAAGAGACAAAGATTGATAATAACTTCATCGAGACATACGATACAAATGCACTTTGCTAATTACCGAGACTGACGCTAGGATTAGGAAATGAAGCAAGATGCAAAATTGGGTGCGCATAGTTTCTAGCATAAAATAACAATGGAACATAGATAATTAAATGATTGTGTTGTGATAACTGCAGTACAATCTGTTTAATATCATTAGTGTGCAGAATACACAAAATGTCAAATGCATGCAAATGCATCTGCAGCATTCTCGAGTGCTACGAACGACTTAATAGATATCACCACACCAGTAGATAAAGAAGACAAAGTTAATCTATACCATACAGATTAGACCCTTTACTGAAACACTTGGAAGAGCAGAAAACGATAGGGATATCACGCAACAAGAAATATAGTGCCACGGGGTAGTGTTATGGGACCATTGCTTTTCACAATATATACAAATGACCTAGTAGATAGTGTCGGAAGTTCCATGTGGCTTCTCGCGGATGATGCTGTAGTATACAGAGAAGTTGTAGCGTTAGAAAATTGCAGTGAAATGCAGGAAGATCTGCAGCGGATAGGCACTTGGTGCAGGGAGTGTCAACTGACCCTTAACATAGACAAATGTAATGTATTGCGAATACATAGAAAGAAGGATCCTTTATTGTATGATTATATGATAGCGGAACAAACACTGGTAGCAGTTACTTCTGTAAAATATCTGGGAGTATGCGTGCGGAACGATTTGAAGTGGAATGATCATATAAAATTAATTGTTGGTAAGGCGGGTACCAGGTTGAGATTCATTGGGAGAGTCCTTAGAAAATGTAGTCCATCAACAAAGGAGGTGGCTTACAAAATACTCGTTCGACCTATACTTGAGTATTGCTCATCAGTGTGCGATCCGTACCAGGTCGGGTTGACGGAGGAGATAGGGAAGATCCAAAGAAGAGCGGCGCGTTTCGTCACAGGGTTATTTGGTAAGCGTGATAGCGTTACGGAGATGTTTAGCAAACTCTAGTGGCAGACTCTGCAAGAAAGGCGCTGTGCGTCGGGGTGTAGCTTGCTGTCCAGGTTTCGAGAGGGTGCGTTTCTGGATGAAGTATCGAATATATTGCTTCCCCCTACTTATACCTCCCGAGGAGATCATGAATGTAAAATTAGAGAGATTCGAGCGCGCACGGAGGCTTTCCGGCAGTCGTTCTTCCCGCGAACCATACGCGACTGGAACAGGAAAGGGAGGTAATGACAGTGGCACGTAAAGTGCCCTCCGCCACACACCGTTGGGTGGCTTGCGGAGTATAAATGTAGATGTAAATTCGTAACCTGGATATGCGATACCAGGCTAACAGTGTCCTGATCAGTATATTGTATCACAAAAGAAAAAGTGAATAACAATATTTCACTAATAATTTAAATATTAAATATCTTGAAGACAAAGATCCATGCATCTCGTGGATAGACACGTAGTCTCAGATGCTGTCAGCTATGGTGCACTATCGTGCTTCTAGCTCTACACTACTCCAGAGCTCGCTGATGACCGCGCATTTCAGCGCAACACAAACGAGACCAAACCAAACTACCCCAGAACTGTCACCTTTGCCACATTACAGATGATAGTTTGCAGAGGATCGTGATGAAATTGTGGAGAGTTATACGATTACGAATGATCGCGCAAGACTCGCTTCTAGCAGGGGCGAGAGGCGTGTAGCCGGCGGTCGCAGGAAGTGTCGCGTTAAAGAGGCGGCGGGCCGCCCGCCACCAGATTGATTGCAGAGCAGCGTGGCGCCGGCCGACCCCCACCACTGCTGGCTAACTGGCCCCCCGGGCATCGCTACGGGTGAATCACAACGCCAGTCACCCTCCTCCCTGCCTCTCCCTATCGATTGGTTTCAGTAAACATCCAGCTCACAGCGATACAGTAAACAAATTCAATAAAAACCTGATTTCCTTTCAGAAGTTAAAAAGAAGAATATGTCGCTTTCCGCGTAACGATATTTCCGTTTACTTTTCGCTTAGGAGTATTCGCAAATAATCGCGTTCTTGTGTAACGAGTATCCAAACATGGTCTTCGAACAAAGTTAAGATTTCATTTCTGGTTGAGAACTGCATCAGTTCTTACCTTAACGGAAAGTTAAAAGACGGGAATTTCTCATAATGCCACAAGTCACAAGTGTTTACGAACGCTATACAATTAGAAGAATACGTTGTCTGTCTACACTTTTTTATGGTTCCTCCAAGACTCCAGTAGTTTAATCTTCTTTTTTTTCTAATAAACCTTTAAAATTTGTCTAGTTTGCTCTCTATCTCCTGCGGAGAGCATACTTCTTTTCTTTGCCTGAAAGTCCCTTGTCCATCTAATTTCTTCTTTATAAGTAAACGTTCGTGATGTTGTCATGTGAGAAGTCTACATCTTGCAAATCTTTGTCGTATTTTCTAAAAGAGGCGACTTCTTCTCCGTTAGTTAAAAAGTTGACAAATATTTAAGTGCAAACCTTTCTGATGTCATTCATATCTGGTGACTGCTGAAAGAAGTTATCATTTCCATAATGAAGGAAGAGATGTGTTTAACTTCCCGTCGACATCGAGGACATTAGAGGCTCGATTTGATGAAGGATGAGGATGGAAATCGGCCGTGTTCTTTTCGACTGAACTATTCCAGCACATACCTTAAGTTATTGTAGGAAACCGAGCAAACCTTAAATCTGGTTGGACTGACAGGAAACCGAACCGCCATTCTCTAGAATGCGATTCAAGTGTCATCTTACTGTGTTAACTCCCTCTATTTTCCCTAATAGTGTCTAACATTCTTCAAACGCTGCTATAGCTCATAACTGAGTTATCTCCTGCAAACTCCATTTTATTTCACTCGACTAAAGAGCTTTCTCTGAAACATGTTTTATTTGGCCCCTAATTGCTCTACTAGATCTTTCTGATTCAGTATGAGGCATTCTGCTGGATGCAGAGCATCTAGTAAAATGACTGGCATTGAAAAATAACGACTGTACCTTTGGAAAGTTTGTAGGTTATTTGCTATGTCCGCCAGAAGATACGGTACACATCCATACATAGAGAGGGTGCCATACAGTAAGACCAGCCTCCAGAGAGATGCAACATGTTTATAGTCAGACGCCATGGAAGGTATACATAACACTGACTACTTAATGTTTCCCCCAGAAGTCACAAAGAGTTCCCAAGTGGACACCTATCCACCAAACGCGGATGTAACCCGACCAACGGTTGCACTCACAAAGGAAACTCCCTGTCGCACCCCTCTCATATTTGGTGGCAAGAGGGCCAGTGGACAGCTCGTCAAAGCTGAACACAGATCAATGATTAAAAGTGGAAAAAGGTATACTGGACTGTGGAAAAAAAAGCAAAATAAAAGTAGTGAACGGTCCCAGAATAAAAACTCCAATATAGAGCAGCCGGGTTGAGAAATGGTGTCGAGAATAAGTGGTTTTGGTGTTGGACTGCGAAGCGGGAGAGCCGTGTTCAAAACTCTCTCTTACTAATTATATTTTTCCCCAGCTGTTCGGCCGGCCGCTGTGGCCGAGCGGTTCTAGGCGCTTCAGTCTAGAACCGCGCACCGCTACGGTCGCAGGTTCGAATCCTGCCTCGGGCATGGATGTGTGTGATGTCCTTAGGTTAGTTAGGTTTAAGTAGTTCTAAGTTCTAGGGGACTGATGACCTCAGATGTTCAGTCCCATAGTGCTCAGAGCCTTTTGAACCATCCCCCGCTGTTCGCTGTACTCAAATTTGTGTCGTCGTGTAATGTTCGTTTGTAACAGCAAGGTGTAAGGTAGGGACCTATAATGACAGTTGAATCTGCAAAACTACTCTATTAGCAGCCGAAAGAAAGTGGCTTTCGAATGGGAACCGCAAACGTGTGATGACAAGTCAACCGAATCCTCCACCGGTAAACGCGTCTGGTGTGTCATACACGGCATTAGTGACAGAACGTCTGCCAGATGATAGTAGTCTCATATCGAGGCACCTAATTTGTACGACTGGTAGGTGAGTAAGCCCGATATAGGTTTTCGTATGAACGTGAATATGAACACTCCCAAGGAAATGACGAAAACATAATAGTTTGTCACATAAGCTGCAACAAATGAAGCAATCAGTTTCTCTGTGCTCTGTCAAAACGTATGTCTTGAACCTTTTTGAAGTTGTGTTCCGTTTTTGAAGTCTTGACTCTTGAATTCCTTTGTTGTAATATAATTCACACCAGTTTATTTGTTGTTTTCATTTCTGTAGACGTCTATGTGGTATCTCGGCTGTTCTCACTATTCATCACATTTACTTGCTACGTTAACGTATTCTTACCAAATGACTCATAATCTGTAACCAGTGTATAGTATGACATAGCGAAGACTACAGAAAGAGAACAAAAAGTAATAAATTATATTATGTAAAGGAAACTTATGTTACACTGACACGTTCCGCATCATTACGATATGCCGTATTCGTGATCTATGGAACAAGTAAATATTATGCAGTGTCTGTAGTCGATGCCAAGAAGAGCCGAACAGGGAATTCTGTGATTTTTCAGAGTTATCATTCACTAAATTCAAAAGTAGATCAGACTTAAAGACAGTTTAGCCTAAGTCGACTTCAAACTATTGACACTCACCATCTTCAGATTGCAGTTAAGTTGTGTAATATTTCTGTAAATAATTTATTGTAAACTGTTGCTATCCTGTGTTGCATATGTTTTTGTTAGCTTATGCCTTACCATATTACGCCGTGTGATGAGGCTGTGTAGTTGCTACGTGCAAGCAAGCCACCCCACAACAGCGATTACCTTAGGTGGTAGGGGATTCCCTTTCTAACACATATTTACGTTTCACACCAAGAGCAGTTGTTCAGTACAAGGGTCCTTTTTCAGATGTGTTGGGATGTATCCATACTCCAAGATATTTAAACTGTACTGCCAGACTTCGTCGTGATTCAACCGTAACTGTTTCCTCTATGTATTTTAACTACCTTCTTTTTTCCCCTTTCGGTGTGCAGTACTCTTCAAATAGTTATCCAGGGAAACCTGAGTAGAATTTGTTCTTTATCGCAGAAATGGTACCAAAACAATGTGCGCCACTCTGAAACATGTAAAGAACGAAAGCAACTAAATTGTGTTCGACATAGTTCGATGGAAGCGAGGGAAGAGGAACCGTGGACTGCCCTACACCACTCAGACTGATGAACGTGAAAAATTGCGTGAAAACAGGATCGCTGCCGTTCCACACATTCAGCCCGTGGTCTAAGCCAACCCATCCTCTCATGTTCCGCGTCTGCCGACTACGATGCGTATCAGAATATTACACCCGCTGAAATTTGCAAAATATTGTCAGGTATGGAAATACGCTGTATCTCAATTAAATGTATGGGACATATTGGAGCTAGGCACTTTGCTATGATACGTTACTCCATACGCAGTTGGCAGCCCTGATGTTGTCTATGTCAACCATTCAGCTAATATTTACCAACTCATATTCACTTGTTAATGATGAAAGAAACAGCTTTTTCAGTAGCTCAATACAACTCAACTATTTCAGTTCATCATAATCTCATGGCCTTATTGATATTAAAGTTCGCTTCACTTTTAATAAATTCTGATTAAATTCTGCCTTTTGTAAATGACAGAATCTTTATGTAGTGGCTAGCAGTGGAATTAAAAGAATAAAAGAATGTTAGGGTGCGACATCCCTTTCATGACCTTTAGAAACGAACCTCGAACTCGGGTTGGGGAAGGAAATCGGCCGTGATCTTTTCAGTCTAATCACTCCGCCATTTTCCTTAAACAATTTACAGACCGCAAGGAAATTATAAACATGGACGACCGAACGGAGATCTGAACAGCCATCTTCCCAAATGCTAGTCCGGTGTCTTTCCAGCTCACTCGGGTTCAGCTACACTCAATGGTATTGTTTCAGGCAACAGAGTGAAAACTTGTAGTGGAAAAGTATAAGTCGGGCATTGATGCCTATAATTTTACTATGGGTATAATGACTCAATACTACTGCAAGAGCCGCTCACTTATAGACTGTGTGTCAAGGACTTATTTGCTTCCTTTAAGTTATTTACAATGACTTTCCAATTAGACTAGCCTCCATATTATAATGTGTGACCTTTGTGGAAAGTTCATTTTATCGTAAAGACAACTGTTTACTACCAGCAGTTTACTGTTATAAGCACGCAGAAAATTATTGTGTTTAAATGCAGTAACATACGAGTACAGACACGGAACAATTGATAGTCCAAGTAAGTCACTCGTGATCTATTATCTTTGATATCAAGTTTATAATATCTGTCGTTCTGGTCTTCAGTCCGAAGACTAGTTTGATTCAGCTATCCGTGCAACTCTATTCTATGCAAGACTCTCTTAATGTGATCCAAAGTATCTGGACACCACCAAAAACATACTTTTTCATATTAGGTGCATTGTACTGACACCTACTGCCACGTACTCCATATCAGCAACCTCAGTAGTCATTAGACATCGTGAGAGAGCAGAATGGGGCGCTCAGCGAAACTCACTGACTTCGAACGTGATCAGGCGATTGGGTGTCACTTGTGTTATGCGTCTGTACGCGAGATTTTCAAACTCCTAAACATCCCTAGGTCCACTGTTTCCGATGGTGATAGTGAAGTGCAAACGTAACGTGAGGGGACACGTACAGCACTAAAGAGTACAGGCCGACCTCGTCTGTTGACTGACAGAGACCGCCAACAGTTGAAGAGCATCGTAATGTGTAATAGACAGATATCTATCCAGACTATCAAACAAGAATTCCAAATTGCATCAGGATCCACTGTAACTACTATGACAGTTAGGGGGAAGGTGAGAAAACATGGATTTCGTGGTCGAGCGGCTGTTCATAAGCCACACATCACGCCGGTAAATGCCAAACGACGCCTCGCTTGGTGTAACGAGCGTAGACATTGGACGATTGAACAGTGGAATAACGTTGTGTGGAGTGACGAATCACGGTATACAACGTGGCGTTTTGTATTATCTCTAAATATGGGAGTGTCACTGAAATGATACAGGATTTGGTGTGGAGATCATAACAACAATGGCGTTTCTCGTTGCCGTGGAATCTTCTCACAAAATTTCAATAACCAACTTTCTGCTCCGAATGCGAAAATATTTTGCTGATGCCGATCTACGTAGGGAGAAACGATCATCATCATTAAATAAGGGAAATCAGAGCTCGAACGGAAAAATATAGCTGTTGGTTTTTTCCACGAGCTGTTCGTGGTTGTAATAGCAGGGTATCCACGCAGCTGTAGATATAGCAGTACCTGTAAAGTGATCATTTTTACGTCAGCTGTGATATATACTATACTCGCCGTTATGTGATAGTATACGTTACCTTATCGGAAGTATCCAAACACGTTCTAGTTGACACTGTATGAGAGAGTCCCAAGGATGTGATGTGAAAGTCGGTTCAAAATGGTTCAAATGGCTCTGAGCACTATGGGACTTAACTTCTGAGGTCATCAGTCCCCTAGAACTTAGAACTACTTAAACCTAACTAACCTGTGGACATCACACACATCCATGCCCGAGGCAGGATTCGAACCTGCGACCGTAGCGGTCGCGCGGTTCCTAGAACCGCTCGGCCACTCTGGCCGGCGTGAAAATCGGGAAGACAATATACCTTCCAGTGCTTCCTTGTATTCTGCTGGAGGAAGGTGGTAAAGTTTATATCATTCCATACCTGGAGCAGCATACACTATCTGGTCAAACTGTCCTAGCGGTTAGAGATACAGTGTGTCCCACGTAAGAACCGTCAGATAGATTTTCTGAGGTGTTTCGGTGTATATCTGCAATCTGCACTTTATATCTGGAGTTACCTAAACAAACACTTCCGACCACATCTTATATGTGACGCCAAGTGTCGTCGGCCAGCGTCGGTTTATGTCCTGCTACGAACAAAATGATTTTTAAACGGAATTAACGAGGTCCCAAATTAGTCTAGTCCGATATTCTCTTAATCGGTATGTATGAACTGGGACATTAAATACATGAAAGAACACGCAGTACTCAATGCCTACGCCATGGCGCCTGCCCCATGTCACACGTTACGCAGGCTACGGTCAGCAGCTTCGGCCAAGCCAGACAGCGAGAGCAACATCTGGCCGGCGTAACAGCTGCACGCCGGCGCTGTTGTGTCACGCCACTGTACACTTACCGCCGACAGACATTTTCCTACGGCGGCAGGGCTTCATAAACACAAGTGGCACCGCTATTGGGCATTCTTATACTGGACTATGCTATTGCTGTTACCTTGACGCTTCGCCAGCCGTATCGCCCTCATATGGAGTTCGACTCTGCTTGGAACTGGCTTGTTCTGAGATTTTTTCAACCCGCCGATCCGACCATTGGTTTCAACCACGGACTTTGCTGATCGCCGTCTCTGTGACATCTCTGGCACAGTCATTTGAAGTTTCGTTATGTTCCGTTTTTTGTCTTCGCTTGTAAAGATATGAAGTGTGCTGATTACACACGCATTCTGTTATTTATTGCACCTCCTTTCACGGATAAAAGAAACTGGTGGCGGCTGGGGCTGGTTCTTGTTTTGGTTTCCATTTTCTGAAGCGGTGGCCCGTCCTTACTATCCAGTTCTGTGTCTAATCACCTCCGACGGGGGATCGTTGTACATTTTCTCTTTTTTTTTCGGGAATGGACGGAGTTATGTTTTAAATTTTTCGAAGCTCCGCTATGGCTATTCTTTTTCACCCTGGTGGCCGCCCAAAACGAGAAACCTGTGTCACTGCTCGAACTTTTTTATGTTTCAGTCGATGCAATTCGCTCAACTGACGGACAAGGTGACATTGCTGTTGAGGACTGACAACTTCTGCAGCAAGCCCTGTCTCAAGGCGTCGCTCATGGTGATGACAACAGCAGCAGACACCGATAGGCTGTGCCATTCCACAAGTTCGACGTCGACGCAGAGGAGTGGATCGGATACAAACTGCTGCCATTTCAACACTTTTGCGTGATGTTCAATGTTCATATTTGTTTTCTTGGGTTGGCGTAGATATCTCGCTCATTTGCATTGAGCTTTTGTTCCTTACTCAGCCGGAATCAGTTCGTTTCGCGGAGGTCACTGCCACACTCTATAGGTATTTCGAGTCCTAGGTGTTGTTCGCCGCCGCGAAGTTTAAGTTCTTTCGCACAAAGCGCCCACGTAGCCGTACTATCGGTAGTTACTTGGTATGACCCACACCTGCAAATTTGTATGTCATAGGCGGATGCCATGTTGCAGGAAACTCTTCTTCATAATGTTATTGATTCCCGACTCCGGGCGGAAGTCGTCAGACTGTAGGCCCCCTCGCTTGAGGATGTCAGTCGTATAACCGAGGCACAGGAATTGGTTGAACCGCAGAGCTGTAAATGTTGCTACTTGTGGTTGCCGCTCTTGACAGCGGTCGGTCTTCTCCACGTGGCGTCTCTTTTTCTACCGGTTACCGCAAGCAGCCTACGGTACGCCCGCGGCAAGCGCGTGACGGTGACAAATCACAATCACGCGCTTAGTCCTTCTCATGACCGGAACACCTGTCACATCCGGTGAATCAATTGTTTGTTTTACGTAAAGACTGGGCACGTGGTTCTGAAGCAATGGATAACCATCAGGTCGCGTTCTGAAGAGACGTTCCTGGTTCAAGCGTGCTATGGCATTTCCACTAAGTATGAGTCATCCCGAACTGTCAGTCACCCTCAACCTCCCTCTGTATTTGTGCAGAAGCCAAAGATACTTTTTGTTCTTTTGGGTATTCGTAGCCTTGATGCCGAGTTCCAGCTGAATACTAGGGCTTTCGTTTCGCTGATCAATAGGTGCATGTTCTTAAAGCTTGGCTCCCCATGGCTCGAAGCTCAAACACAGGTCCTCACCATGTACGTAGGGGATCGCATCACCAACCTCAGCACATACCTTTTAAAGGTGCAGTGTACATCTACAACTAATCAATTCGTGTCACGGTGCTTCACTTTTTCCACAGTCCTCACATTTTCGACCTCAGAACCTTTCACATCTTCGACCTCCAAATCTGGAATAATATGGCAATAATAAGCTCCCACACCCCCCTCTCCCTCAAGATCATCCATATAGTATAAATTTGTGGTGTAGGATAGTGAACCATCAGCTCAAAGGTCCGTTTTCCACAGACGGAACACTGAACCCTCACAAGTTTCGCAGCCTCCTAATAGACCATCTTATCCAGGCAATAGAAGGAGTGATGGCTGTCCAGCCTGTAGTGCATGAAGTACTACAGCATGTCTTCAGGAATGGTTCCCAAATCATTGGATTAGACACTGGGGACCTATATCTTGGTCGGTCTGTTCCCCAGATATGAAACCTGCATACTTATTTCTGGAGAGAAAGCTGAAAGACGATGTCTACAAGGACATACTAACTACATCCAATGATGTGCAACGATGTGTTACTGAAAGCTGCTTGGACATGTCCCCCGTTCATACCAGACTGGAAGAGTGTATTGCCGCTACCAGTGGTCATTTTGAATACAACAAGTGATGGCCAGTTGTTTCGTTATTGGTCAAAATCCAAGTAACTATTGTATGCACTTATGTTGTTATTTAGCGTATACTACCACAGGTATTGTACAAGTGTTGGTGTGGGAACTTTTCAAAATACTATGTCTCGTAAGCGACTTCCACTACATTCCTGCAACAAACGCCACTGACATTCTAATTTATCCTACTTTTAGTCTGTTAATGTCAACAGGCATTGTTCAATTTAAGAAAAAGTAGACGTTTATACAAAAAATACGTTTTCTAAGTACTATTGCGATCTATTGACTGGCTAACAGTACGCGCCCCTGACTACAATCCATTCTGTGAAAACCACATATCACTAGCACTTTCCATTTCCGCAATATCTGCGTTACAATACGTATGTACATACACACGTACATAAAAGCTGTCTCTCCTGAGAGTCGTAAGGCTTATTTTTCTGTCGTGTTTCGGAAGATATTCGCTGTTTCACTTTTGCACCGTAAAGCTGGTATTGGCTTCAACAAATGCTGCTCATCACGTCTTTCATATGACGTCTAGCGTCGACGGAATGCATCGGTTTGTTTCCCGTTTCAAACAAAATGATTCATAAATCCGAATTTTAGGTGCTCATCCGATACAGCGCTGGCAGATTAGTGTAGTACAATATTTGTTTTATCGATACTTGTTAACAGGAACAGTAAAACACGAAGATTAGCCAGTACTCCAGCAGCAACTGAGTGGCGCGATTCTCCATGGCGTTAGCAGTCTGCCCGGGGCAGCGCGATGATGTCGGTCACTGCCGGAATACTAGTTATTCCTCGTATTTTGCTGTCTTTGTTGATACATATCTGTAAAATGAATATCTCACTCAACTAATCTGGGACTGCTCCGTCGAATGTGTACATAAAATTCCACTTTAAACATCATTTGCTTTTTGTTTGGAAGCAAACCATGGGCGTCGTATGAAAGATGATAAGTATTTGTCTAGGCTGACTCCACCTACACGATGCAAAAACAAAGTTGGAAATATGTGCTGAAATACCAGAGAAAACGCGCCTGACGACTCTTAGGAAAGACACCTCATCGCGTTTGTTGTTTGGTT
Source organism: Schistocerca nitens (assembly GCF_023898315.1). Taxonomy (NCBI): domain Eukaryota; kingdom Metazoa; phylum Arthropoda; class Insecta; order Orthoptera; family Acrididae; genus Schistocerca; species Schistocerca nitens. Next base: position 810,391,737 of record NC_064616.1, read on the forward strand.
GTCTGTGTCGATTTATGCCGGTTGTCACTACTCTTGCCAAAGAAAACTCTGTCGAAGGTATCTTCGCTGCTTAGATGCTTAGTGCAGAGACTGACTGCTGACTATTAACACAAATAAATATTTTTTATCCGACTACTTCAACGGTCTGTTTTATCAGTCACGCTCTGTAAGTACCTAGGGGTTTCGATTCGGAACAGTTTAATTTGGAACAACAACATAAATATACCCGTGGAACGGTCATGCACAGACACACACCTCTCGGAATAATCGTAAATGAATATAATTGACGCACGAAAGACATCGCTTACATACCCTCTTTCGACGATTAATATTGTTCGTCGATCTGGAATCCTTACTGAATTTGGGTTAACGGAAGAGGTAGAAATGATTCAAATAAGAGTAGCACGACTCGTTATGGGTTTGTTTAATCGATGTGAGATTCTCGCAGAAACACTCAATAAATTGATGGGTGGGGGAGGGGTGGAGGGAGGGGGGAGAAGAAGGAGGGGGGGGGGGTGAGAGATGCTAAGACGAAAGATGCTATGCAGCGAGCGCTGAGAGACTTAGGTACTCCCGAAAGAATGAATTCCGAGGAACATCCTAGATCCTCCAACAAATACGTCGTGGAATAACCACGACGCTATATTTAGAGAAATTTGGGTTAGTACTTAAGTGCAGTGACAGCCTTTCCCCCCCCCCCCCCCCCTCCCCGTCTCAGCACTAAGAGGACAATGGCATTCACATTGGTACATTAGGTAGCCTCCACCACATACTGTACGGTGACTTCCCAAGTATGGGTATAAAGTCGATACACATAGATGGCGCCGGTCGAACGAAGAATAAGGCGTATCCGCAGAATTTGTGAATATATCACACCCCTACACGGTAATAAAATAGCTGATAGTTGTAAAGTGAAAGAAAATCGTATTTAATCCATATTTGCATGTAATAACTGAATGGTTGAATCTCACACAAATTGAGAAGTGCAGCTTTTGTGAACGTGCCTTGAATGGCCAGCGGCACCGACCGACCGCCGTGTCTTCCTTAGCCCACAGGCGTCACAGGATGCGGATATAGAGGGCTCTCCCAGCCGTTGTCAGTTTCCGTGACCGGATTTGTGAATATAAGAAATTTAAATTTCCTGCAGTTCATTTACTGTACATGAAAAAGTAAAGAGACGTACTGAAACTTCCCAGCAGATTAAATTGGTGTGCTGATTTAGTACTCGAATCCAGACCGTTGTTCTACAAGTCCTGTTTAGGCACTCAGTTTTAATCGTCCACAACTTTCGAAACTAAAGTGCACCTCGCTACAAAGCTGAAGGTTCATACCAGAAATAGAATCATGTTCTCTAAATGAATTTTGGCAATGTACATAGGGGTGTAGAGCTTAAGCGTATAAGATGAATGAACGGTCCTTGGAAATGGGGTCTCCATGGCATGGTGGGAATGAATCGACAACAGACGGGCTCACGCAGTCATCACGGCAGCCGGTCGCATTGATTTATGGGAGCTATCAGTCGCGGGTGGCTGACCCCGGAATCAATTCCAGGACCCAAGCCGCGATTACCACCATGCACACCGCAGCGCCTCCCATCTGGAGCAGGCGAATCCCTGCCAAAGCTGAAAATGTGCTGCACGACGCTCGCAATAAACGAACATCTTCAGTCCTGGGTACATATTTTTTTTTTTTTACTTACCGATATGTACTTCTGTATTCGGCTTTTAGAAGTTAAAATCTTAGTCGATCGAATGTTGGACAACAAAAAGACCCACTCAGGAAGAGCTTACCGGTATCCGTAAAGCTATACTCGCATTCCGATTTATTTGCTAAACCGCTGTAATAAGCTCGTATCGATATTAAGGCTGCCTCGCGCTCTTCTATCATATCTGTGATATGCATTAGTATCCACCGAATTTTAGTGCTGATTTCATGCAAGCTTCGCGTTTCTGTTAAAACATCCGGGCTGAGAGGCCACACTTCCTGTATCAAATTATTCACTAAAGTTTCGTTCCTGTCTGCGGGAGACATCTTCAGAGAAGAGGACGCTTCTATTTAACACGTGTTTCCGAATGAATAATTATCTCTGACGGGTGACATCATTCCTAATTACAAGTCATCGATCGTTAGAATCTCTCTTTTTGTGCAAGGTCGACATCCATATTTTACTTAACTCCATCTTCTTTTCCGTTAACATTATTAGGATATTTACAAATTTATATTTACTCTCAAAACAAGCGCGAATGAAATGCATTGTCTTGGCTAAAACGATAGTCCATTTTATATATCTCTCCCCACTATAACGTGTGTTGGGCTATGATCGACTTATCAGTATGCTGAAAGCTATAATTCCTCTCATGCGTGGCTGAACGGACGATAATACCTCGTTTCGTGGTCTCTGAAATATATTGGCCCAGAATGGCACAAAATAACGCACACGCCAGCTGTTGCCAATGGATGGCGTACATATTTTACCCTTCTAAGGGAGCCATCAGTTTTCCAGGAGAGATTAAAATAGTTTCAACACCATGTTTTCCCAAAACTTTGCCGATGCGATCAGTATTCTTGGCGCTATTCGACATTTAGAACTTTACAAACATTTCGTTAGACACTATTCAGTTCATATACTCATATTAGTCTCCAATCTCTGTATTTCGCAGAACACGAGAAAAAATGAAAATAAATTTTCGTATGGAATTTTTCCTTATCTTGTTATAATTTATTGTATCTCGCTGACGGCTGAAGAGAATTTTCTTTGCACCCTTATCCCCTGCAAAGCTTCTACGTCATACTTAGTAGATGTTAGGAAACTTTTTCACACCCTGTGTACAATAAGACGACATTTTACTACTTACTAGGATGCCGTCCGAGACTACAACCCTAAGCCCTTTCTTTAATGAGGGGGTGGGGCAGGGAGGCATGGATCTTTGAGTCTTCCACACTAGGTCTTTTTGCCAGTCGACATAAGGAAACATAGGGACAGAGACTGAATGCATACGTTCGTGGAATTAGCTGTCGTACACGAAGTTTCAGGATGCTGAAACAACACGAGTGTGTATAAGTAACTGCCAGCCGGAGTGGCCGTGCGGTTCTAGGCGCTACAGTCTGGAACCGAGCGACCGCTACGGTCGCAGGTTCAAGTCCTGCCTCGGGCATGGATGTGTGTGATGTCCTTAGGTTAGTTAGGTTTCATTAGTTCTAAGTTCTAGGCGACTGACGACCTCAGATGTTAAGTCGCATAGTGCTCAGAGCCATTTGAACCATACAAGTAACTAACAAAGTACTACCTGAAAAATTCTATCGATATGAAATATCTTGAAATATCTGAAAACGGTTTTATACTAAGGTTATACTGTTCTTATTTGCTATTTGCGAAAATCAGTAGTTTCACGAGAATGCTAGGCCATAACATACACTATTCAATTTATAGAGACGTACAATCGTTACTACGCAAAGATAGCAGCAATCCGGTGTCTAAAGAATGGCTAGTTGGTATGGAGGTACTCAATAACATGAACATACAGGACAAAAATAGTTTAAAATACAGTTAAGACCAAACCGTTTGTGTCACAGGTGTAACGTCATTTATTCAGTGCCGCACAAATTTGCGTTTTGACATCGGAATGTAATGTGGACATATATTAGGTAAAAACCCTCTGTTATTACGTAGATCTTGCTTAGATCTAGTGATTCGCAAATTTCGGTTGTATGCTAAGGCTATACTTTTCTTATTTTCTATTTGCGAAAATCAGTAGTTTCACGAGACTGCTAGGCCAGTACATACACTATTCAATTTATAAAGACGTATAGCCTTTACTAAACTCTGTGCAAGTTCTAAGTTACGAAGATGTGAAACAAAAGGTTCACCCAAAAAGCAAATAAAAACGAAAGACTCATATAGTGTCACATAACTGTTCAGCGAACTGCAGTGATAGACATTACAAGAAAGTCGTTATGCTTCACAGAAAGAGTTAGTCACAATATCCCTAGAGCTCACCCTCCACTAAATACTGCACAGTATGTACATGCACCTACAGAAAATAGAGCTTTTGAATGGGAAAGTAGAGGAGCTAATGGTTTTCAAGTACCCACTTCCCACGTAATGCCACAAAATACATGATTACAACATAAAGATTTAAAACATTTTCTTGATTATATTGCATCTTTAAAAATCGGTATTATGTAATCGATACTAACTTGGAGATGAAGCTCATAACACTATGTTACTATCTGATATCTGAAGAATCTGAAAGTTTTATTAACATGCATAAATTAATAATTGGAATACTGTGTAAAAGTAAGTTTTTAATTGTAACTGATTGTTCAACTCCATATAGAACTTCATTATGCTGAATTCGCATTTACAGTAGTCACCAAAGTAAGCAGGTGGAAGTACGTTGTCTTTTCCACTGGCGCGTTTTTAAGGATGAGCTTTTAGCAGCGACGAAGGAACAGAAACGACGTTCAGCTAGCTTGGGGCAGGGAGCGCGTGCATGCGCTAGTGCCAACATGCTTACAACTCAAATATTTTCTTAAATATTAATATCAGTCACTTAATACCATTTCCGTATCATATTCGGGTGGCAGAGACTACCTGAAAATGTCCTTTGTGTTGAGTAAGTGTGGCTAGCATAAAAAGGTCAAGTGAAAGACACGTGAATTTACGTGAGACGATACGTTAATCAGATTCTCTACGAAGTGGTTTGGCAACATTTTGCGCGATTATAAGTCGTCTCTAAAAAATATTAGTCGCGGATGCAAGAATTTACGGACAGTGTAGTGGTGAAATAATTACACTACAAGCACTTCACTTCATGAACAACGGTCATGGTTAACATCATGGCGAGCCGTTATTAGTCCACAACATCTGAGACGTGAAGAAATTCTACAACGTATTCGTTACCACGATTTCTCAGTTGCTACAAGGCAAGAACATTCATTTGGTTTAATAGTTGACCGTGTATGGGGAGTAAAAGTCTTAAATTGTTCTGTTTCTTGAACTGTGAACAATAAGGCTGATTTAATTTCAGTAGTCATATCTTTCATTGTTACTTACGACCATTCATAATCTTTTTCCTTTATTAATTTAAAAAGAGCCGCGCGGGATTAGCCGAGCGGTCAAGGGTGCTGCAGTCATGGACTGTGCGGCTGGTCCCGGCGGAGGTTCAGTCCTCCCTCGGGCAGGGGGTGTGTGTATTTGTCCTTAGGATAATTTAGGTTAAGTAGTGTGTAAGCTTAGTGACTGATGACCTTAGCAGTTAAGTCCCATAAGATTACACACACACACACACACACACACACACACACACACATTTAAAAAGAAGTAATTCTCTACTAGATTACCCTTTAAAAAGCTAGGAATTTGAAACGATTATGTCAAAATATCGTCATATTTAACAAAGTAATGAGCAGAACTAAATACTACTAAAAAATGTGTATATGTAAAAGTCATCCTAATGATTCTCAGAGAGGCCATGGTTTCTCTGTAGCACTGCAAGATCCCATCAGGCATATCCATTTGCAGTCCATGTTTAAGCTTTTGTGACTCTGTATCTCATTGGCCCTTGAACTAAGCAGTTGCACCGAAGTCTGATTGTATGCAATATTGCAAAACACATCGAGTGGCACGCCGAGAATCTTTTACTTGTACTGGTAGTAATCTCATGAAGTATTCATTTTGTGACAATTAGTTGGTGACAAAGTTTTGAAACATTACCGTTTACACCTACCGTTGTTAGCAATCAGGTTAATTGGCTTTAATTCTCCCAACGAATTCTTTTTTTTGTCCAGGAGTGAGTGTAAATAAGTTTGCCACGGCGAAAATGCACATAGCTGACGAGAGAGGAGGAACAGAGGGAGCATAGCTTAGAGAGCTTCTGATCATCATTCGGTAAGCTTAGTTTTTCCTACGTGATTACAAAAACAAAAGCGGGAATATAGCATTTTTACGCGGACGCACAGGTGCAGACTAGAATTGCCTCTTGATATCCGCGGGAACGAGCACACAATGGGCTCATTTAAATACATTGTTCTCGGGAAAATACTAATAAAATTTTGAATAAAGTTTATCTCTCTTTTCCACTTGCGTGTTTAAAAAACACACATTAATTTACGCAAACAGTCACGCTCCGTATAATGAATGCCATTAATTAATTACAGTCGAAAAAATAAAGTTATCGGAAGAGATACATTACAGAAGGCGAAGCGAAATACTGTCGGTGCGCCGGCTATCGCGCATAGGAATGAAGTACCTCGTACATGTCACTCGCACAGCTGGCTGGACGGGGCACAAAATTTGGAAACATCGCTGTCTGTCTGTTAACCTGAAATCGAAGAATCGAAATAACGAGGCTAATGAATTATTCGCATAGGAAACATTTATGACAAAAATCTGAGCGCATGGCGGAACATATCCCAGAATGAGGGGCAGTGAAATGGAAACGAGAGCGAGAGAAGAAAGTCGCAAACTATTTTTTAATAGTATGCGAAATAACTGTTAATACTGTGAGATAAGCCGGTCAATGGCTTCATCGAAAAATGTTTATGTTTACCTGCGGAACTGGTTCAAAATGGCTCTAAGCACTATGGGACTTAACATCTGAGATCATCAGTCACCTAGACTTGGAACTACTTAAACCTAACCGACCTAAGGACATCACACACATCCATGCCCGAGGCAGGGTTCGAACCTGCGACCGTAGCAGCAGCGCGGTTCCGGACTGAAGCGCCTAGAATCGCTCGGTCATAGGGGCCGGCCTGCGGAACTACGACTGCAGGTAGGCGAGCACCTCTTCGTCCGAAGAAAATCATCGGCAACAAATGTATTTCTTCAAGGCTCCAGATGTATGGAAATCGCATGGGGAATTATCGGAACTATATGTGTAAGGGCTTCCAGCGAAGCTTTTACAGTGCAGTCGGGAAAAAAAACAGGAACGCCATTTCCTGCAAAGTCATGATAACCTTTTTCTTTGACTGGAAGGGCCCGCTGCTCATTGACTTTCTGGAACATGGCGCCACAGTTAACGCGTAGCGGTACATGGGCATTTTGCAAAAACTGAAATGCGCCATCAAGTCGAAATGTCCAGGGACAGAAGGTATCATTTTGTTTCAGGATAATTTCCGGGATTATATTCCAGGTTTGTTTCGACTGCGCTGCATAAGTTTCGCTGGGATGCCCTTACGCATCCTCCATACATACTCCATCTCTCCACCTCCGTTTCCATATTCTTGGAGCCCCGATGAAACACATTCGTGGACCTCGGCTTTCTTCGGGCGAAGTGCTAGTTTGAATCATACACTCCTGGAAATTGAAATAAGAACACCGTGAATTCATTGTCCCAGGAAGGGGAAACTTTATTGACACTTTCCTGGGGTCAGATACATCACATGATCACACTGACAGAACCACAGGCACATAGACACAGGCAACAGAGCATGCACAATGTCGGCACTAGTACAGTGTATATCCACCTTTCGCAGCAATGCAGGCTGCTATTCTCCCATGGAGACGATCGTAGAGATGCTGGATGTAGTCCTGTGGAACGGCTTGCCATGCCATTTCCACCTGGCGCCTCGGTTGGACCAGCGTTCGTGCTGGACGTGCAGACCGCGTGAGACGACGCTTCATCCAGTCCCAAACATGCTCAATGGGGGACAGATCCGGAGATCTTGCTGGCCAGGGTAGTTGACTTACACCTTCTACAGCACGTTGGGTGGCACGGGATACATGCGGACGTGCATTGTCCTGTTGGAACAGCAAGTTCACTTGCCGGTCTAGGAATGGTAGAACGATGGGTTCGATGACGGTTTGGATGTACCGTGCACTATTCAGTGTCCCCTCGACGATCACCAGTGGTGTACGGCCAGTGTAGGAGATCGCTCCCCACACCATGATGCCGGGTGTTGGCCCTGTGTGCCTCGGTCGTATGCAGTCCTGATTGTGGCGCTCACCTGCACGGCGCCAAACACGCATACGACCATCATTGGCACCAAGGCAGAAGCGACTCTCATCGCTGAAGACGACACGTCTCCATTCGTCCCTCCATTCACGCCTGTCGCGACACCACTGGAGGCGGGCTGCACGATGTTGGGGCGTGAGCGGAAGACGGCCTAACGGTGTGCGGGACCGTAGCCCAGCTTCATGGAGACGGTTGCGAATGGTCCTCGCCGATACCCCAGGAGCAACAGTGTCCCTAATTTGCTGGGAAGTGGCGGTGCGGTCCGCTACGGCACTGCGTAGGATCCTACGGTCTTGGCGTGCATCCGTGCGTCGCTGCGGTCCGGTCCCAGGTCGACGGGCACGTGCACCTTTCGCCGACCACTGGCGACAACATCGATGTACTGTGGAGACCTCACGCCCCACGTGTTGAGCAATTCGGCGGTACGTCCACCCGGCCTCCCGCATGCCCACTATACGCCCTCGCTCAAAGTCCGTCAACTGCACATACGGTTCACGTCCACGCTGTCGCGGCATGCTACCAGTGTTAAAGACTGCGATGGAGCTCCGTATGCCACGGCAAACTGGCTGACACTGACGGCGGCGGTGCACAAATGCTGCGCAGCTAGCGCCATTCGACGGCCAACACCGCGGTTCCTGGTGTGTCCGCTGTGCCGTGCGTGTGATCATTGCTTGTACAGCCCTCTCGCAGTGTCCGGAGCAAGTATGGTGGGTCTGACACACCGGTGTCAATGTGTTCTTTTTTCCATTTCCAGGAGTGTAGTTCCGCAGGCAACCGTCAACGTGTTTCTAAGAAGGCACTGATCGTCTTGTCAAAGAGTGGGATAACTATGGTAACAGTTATTGCTATTACTTTTGACATAAACAGTTTACTTACTTTTTTTTATCTATCTCGTTTTCATTTGACTGCCCATTATAGATACAATCCTGACCACTAAGGAAGGTGGCGTCAAAATGGCATGAAGTATACTACATCTACATCTACACTCTGGAAGCCACTGTCAAATGCATAACAGAGGGTACGTCCTGTTGTACCAGTTATAACGGATTTTTCCCGTTCCATTGAAGTATGGAGCGCGGGAAGAATGACTGCACCATACTGCCTATCATTCTCTTGATCATTTTCGAAGGATCTCTCTCTTTTATGACTTCTGAGATACCTAGTAGCCATTTCTGCTGCATACTGTGCTTCCGGTGCGCACCTTGTCCATCCGTTGAAGTTTCCTAATGCAGTTTTTGTACAGGATTAACTCTCATAGATTGAAACTCTTCCAGCTTGCCAGTGTTGCCGTCATTAACAGCAATAACAGCATCCCAGCCCCCCTCTCCGTCACATTTTAGTGCCTTCCTCCCAGGAAAACCATTTGTTTTTATGCGAGTCCATTTGAGAGTGGTTGGTTGGTTGGGTGGTAGATTTGGGGGAGGGGACCAAACAGCGGCGTCATCGGTCCCGTCGGATTAGGAAAGGATGGGTAAGGGAATCGCCGTGCTCTTTCAAAGGAACCATCCTGGTATTTGCCTGAAGAGATTTAGGGAAATCATGGAAAACGTAAATCAGGATGGCCGGACGCGGGTTTGAACCGTCGTCCTCCCGAATGGGAGTCCAGTGCGCTAGCCACTGCGCCACCGCGCCCGGTATTTGAGATTGTTGAAAGACTCATTTGGATTCTGAGTCTGCTCATGCGGACAGTTCCTCAACAATTTAGGATGTTCCACTACTTGATGGAGAAATACATACATGGTGGAGGCAGGCCGCCATTCAGATCTGGCACAAGTTTGAAACATGAAAAGGTCTTGATCGCACAGCTCTTACTAAGCGTTACGCGTTTCACAATTTCATCATCAGACAGAAGCTGTGGGATAAAGTGTGCAATAGAATTAACGATAGCAAATATATAATACAAACATAAGTCTGCATATTAGTGATTCATATACACAACTTTCAATTAACGTCATACTTAAATTTAAATCAAATTTTAGTAATAGACTCACAAAAGTGAGCATATAAATTGAATATAATACAGATCTCATGCCATACAGGTGTATTTGACAGTACCGTTGTCTGCTCGAAGAGAACCACTGCCATACTGACTTTGGCGATTAAACTTTGTAAGAAGTAAATGAAGGCCGGTAGCTAACGCCAGTATTGACCATAGGAATAAAATCAAAGGGTAACTTTACAAAGAAACCATACATAACGAGTAACTACGTGCCGGAACATAGTGGACAACTTGAGAAAGTTACATTTACTCTACTTACATTTTTCAGCGTTAATTCTTTGTGCACCTTATCCCACAGCCTCTGTCTGATGATGAAAGTTTGAAAAATATAACGCTTAATAAAAAACTGTGCGATGAAGACCTTTCCATATCTTAAAGTTGTGCTAATTTAGGATGTGTCAGGTCTGTGTCAAAGGGGTTTATGCGTTCCTTGGTAGCTGCTGGGATGGAATGATTAATGGTGTATGAAGTGATCAAGAACTGTGCCTTGTGATACTTGCTCCATAAATCTGTTCCGGTACGATAGAGTTGATGTAATGGTTTGTTATCTTCTGACTGTTTGTGAAAAAATGTAGCCAATATTTGTGAAGAGATCATCAATGTCATTCCTAATGACCGTCACATTGTACTGTTGCAATTCGTCCATAATTTTGTCTCTCAGCCTACCACTTATGGTTTTACCATGAGAGAGCTTCTTATTTCTCAAACTTAGTTTCAACTTCGTTAGCTGGCGCCCATTCTTTTCTGTAAGTGAATTACACATTCCAGTTTTATGATAGCTTTGTCACCATAAGGCAGAGCAGCTGCTATAGTGTTATATGCTTTTGAGTCCTTATCACCTAAGAACTTAGTGTAACAAATATCCCTTCCATTCATGGCCGTGCGGTTCTAGGCGCTCCAGTCCGGAGCCACGCTGCTGCTACGGTCGCAGGTTCGAATCCTGCCTCTGGCATGGGTGTGTGTGATGTCCTTAGGTTAGTTAGGTTTAAGTAGTTCTAAGTTCTAGGGGACTGATGACCACAGCAGTTGAGTCCCATAGTGCTCAGAGCCATTTGAACCATTTTTTCCACCATTTTTCCTTCACAGTTCCCATCTGTTAGAATCTTCAATTTTTCTAAAAAAAGAAAAAAAATTAACGCCCCATACAACGAGTTTTAGTATTATGAAAAACTATGATATGCTTTTCGACAGTAACAAAGTAATTTCGCTTATTTTACTGCAACCCGCAGCCTTTTATACAAAAAGTTATCGACTTCATTTGCCCTTGAAGTAATACAAGCATAATTTTTAAAACTTTAACCATGTAGAGGTAATATTTGATGTGAATAAATAAAATACTTCTCTTAGGAGTTCAAGACAGATTTGCTGAGCATTTTATTAAGAAAATTGCACATTTTATAATGGGCTAAAAACTGAATATAAATATGCTTCTCGTTCTAATGCGTTAGACTGCATTAAACGTTGTCAACTTGACAACCATTAGCTGAAGGCTGAGTAAGAAGCCATCACAGTTTGCGTTCTTAAACGTTGAACCGGAATTTTATTGCTTACTAACACCACTCGACATTTTCCTTCAAAGATGTATTTTATTGGCCAGTGAATCTTACATTAAACTACATTTGTGAGGTATATAACGTTAAAGAGTCGAAAATTGCACAAGAGACTTCACTGTAAGAAATTCCTCAGATTGTCTATAGACTTCATTTAAATATCAGGTACTTCATAGAGAAGTTGGGTCCAGGCCAGACATAGCGACTACACGAGTTGCGAGTAGTGAACACGGTATAGAAGGTAGGTTACTGACTATGGATTTCATTTAATGAGTGTATTTATTTAGCACTGAACTCGCACTAACGTGCGGAGCTTGCTGCAAGGTCTATTTGAGGCGATCACGATCTTACAGCTTGTTTAAAGAGATGAAAGTGTGTCACTGCGTTGAGCATTTTATACCAACTGTTTCAATCGATTCGCGGAAGAGTGATACGATGTTCCTGACAACGGCGAAATTCGGGAATGCTTTCTTTATATCTCCCACTGAAGAAACTTCTGAAAATTGAGTTCAGAACTTCTGATTTTGCTACACCACGGTCGATTAGCCAGTCGCCGATGAAAAACGGCAGAAATTTTCTGGCTCTGTCGACTGCTGTCACATATAACAAGAACTTCTTGGCATTTTTGTTTCAGTCAGACAAAGAACGCCGTTGCGGAATTCGGCGACAGCCGGGAACTTTGTTTTCATGCCGAGCAGCCCTTTTTACTGCCCCGATGTCGATATCTAACCACTCTTGTTCTTTAAACTCTTCCGACACGACTTCCCCGCTTCTTCAGCGTCGCGTCACCAGACCACTTCACTTCTAAGCGGCCTGGATTACCTGTCTGGAGAATAGCAACGGATTTAGATCAATCCCCGAACTTTGTACGTCGCCCAGCAGCGTATTTAAAATAGTTTTCAGTATTTTTCCAGGAGAATCCATAATCATCATCCTCAAGAGCCAACGCATCTCACAGGAGCCTTGTATGTATACGTGGAGAATTTCGTATAGCAATTTACAGAAATTAACATGACGATCAGGTAAAACTTCTGATAAACGTGCTAGACAGCTACTGTAGTCTGTAGAACACTGCATCATACTGGACTCACATTCTGGAGGACAGCGGTTCAATCCCGCGTTCAGAGATCCTGATTCAGTTTTTCCGTTCAAAATGGTTCAAATGGCTCTGAGCACTATGGGACTCAACTGCTGAGGTCATAAGTCCCCTAGAACTTACAACTACTTAAACCTAACTAACCTAAGGACAACACACACATCCATGCCCGAGGCAGGATTAGAACCTGCGACCGTAGCGGTCGCGCGGTTCCAGACCGTAGCGCCAGAACCGCTCGGCCACCAACGGCCGGCCAGTTTTTCCGTGATTTTCCTAAATCGCTTCAGGGAAATTCTGGGATGGTGCCTTTGAAATGGCACGGCCGACTTCCTTCCCCATCCTTCCCTAACCCGATGAGACCGATGACCTCGCAGTTTGGTCTCCTCCCCAAATCAACCCCAATTGCGTCACAGGTGAAGCGAGAAATACACTTATCTCTTAGAAAAGCGACATAAGAACGCCAAGGTGTGATGGTCACAACAAGTGCAACAGAAGTTTACATACAGGATGTCCCATCCATCTTGACCACCCAAAATAATTTTTTATCCAGACGCAAGATAAAAAATGCGTCAAGCAAATGTTGTTTAGATACCGGGAGGCATTTATCAGGACGTTTGTCTTTCTTGTAACGTTCTTTATTATGAAGATAAATGAACAGCAGTACGTATCTTTTAAACATCACCCTCTATTTTTTTATTTGACCATTCATTTCCTCTCCTGAAGACCTGTTCAAAAACATATCAAGTGTACTGTTCACGTAAACATCAGTTCATTTCCTCTCCTGAAGACTTGTTCAAAAACATATGAAGTATACCGTTCACGTAAACATGACGTTAGTGCATATGTAACAAAAAACTGATTTTAGCTTTCCTAGACTGGCACAGTGTGCATGTACCCGGGGTAACGTCCACTTGTTCGAGTTGTCAGTAAACAAGAGGAAACACAAGAAAAAAACACACAGGTTATGCAGTTTCCACCGTCTTCAGATGAAGGTTTGTGTGCGTGCAACGTAAACTAACAAAGGTAAGGTAGAATTTTCACTCATCTATGGAGAATATAAATTAGCATAACACTAATTGTAATAATGTTTTCTTTTTTACAATACGGGTACATGTGGTACAACAGTGTAGTATTTCTAAACGGTATTTTCTTTACAGTACAGGGAGTCCTCCATCAGATACTACATAAATAGTAAGTATTCTTTTATTGTAGTCGAAGTCAGGTGTAATGCTACTCACGTAGATCAAATCTACACAGAGCGATAAGCTGAGAAGAACCCATCTTCCCAACGGGTGTTTTCTCACCTTGTTCAGGAAACGGGAAATTTCAACTGTAGCAACACAACCGTCGTAGAGCTCGCACAGACGAAACTACCGAATCCACTGTTCTCGCTTCCTTTACAGTGACTCGACATGGGAGCACACAACAGCTTAAACAGGAGGCTGGCATTCCTAAAACCAGTGTAGGTCGCTTTCTGTCACCATTTCCATACCTATTACATTCTCCGTAGATAAGTAGCATTTCTACCATCCCTTCGTTGGTATGGATGCTATTCACGCAAATCAATTAAATGACCGGCGCGCATTTCCATTGTGTTTCCAAATGTTCACTGTCAACTCCGCAAGTGAACGAGATAACGCGTGCTGCAACCACGGCGTCAAAGTCAACTTTGTATAACGTTTTCAATAACATTACGATTACTTGGATGATCCACTGTGATACGCTTCTGAACAGATCTTAAAAAAGGAAGTGAATTACCATATAAAAATGTAGGGTGCTACTTAAGAAAAGACGTACTGCTCTTCATTTCTTCGTAACGACAAAGTCACAAGAAAGGCAATGATACTGGTTAATGTCCTCCTGGTTCCTAAACATTTGCTTGATACTTTGAGTCAACTCATATCACCATATTTTCCGTTCCAAAAATGTCTGAAGCGGCTATTTTTGAGTCCTTATACGTCATAGATACTGTTTTGAAACCCCCCGATGACGTGTAAATAATTTGCAGTGGATGCAGTGGGGCGTATTGCGAGTGGTCGGTGGTTTGTCATAAGACTCAAACCTCCATAGGCTCATGTGAATTCACTGATTTGTGTGCAACGGATAAAATTTATTTAAGAAAGATGACACTAAAGAAACTCGAGACTTGGGTTGTTCAGATAGTAATATACCGGGCGATCAAAAAGTCAGTATAAATTTGAAAACTGAATAAATCACGGAATAATGTAGATACAGAGGTACAAATTGACACACATGATTGGAATGACATAGGGTTTTATTTGAACCAGAAAAATACAAACGTTCAAAAAATGTCCGACAGATGGCGCTTCATCTGATCAGAATAGCAATAATTAGCATAACGAAGTAAGACAAAGCAGAGATGATGTTCTTTACAGGAAATGCTCAATATGTCCACCATCATTCCTCAACAATAGCTATAGTCGAGGAATAATGTTGTGAACAGCACTGTAAAGCATGTCCGGAGTTATGGTGAGGCATTGGCGTCGGATGTTGTCTTTCAGCATCCCTAGAGATGTCGGTCGATCACGATACACTTGCGACTTCAGGTAACCCCGAAGCCAATAATCGCATGGACTGAGGTCTGGAGATCTGGGAGGCCAATCATGACGAAAGTGGCGGCTGAGCACACGATCATCACCAAACGACACGCGCAAGAGATCTTTCACGCGTCTAGCAATATGGCGCGCTTTTTCGGTTCTAATAAAACTCCATGTCATTCCAAGCATGTGTGTCAATTTTTACCTCTCTATCTACATTCTTCCGTGGTTTATTAAGTTTTCAAATTTATACTGACTTTTTGATCACCCGGTATTTCATTAGTGCCAAAGAGGTTATCGAATTTCCAAGCGAAACCGAATTCCATATCTGATTGATGACAAATTGCAATTAGAAAACACTGACATGAATTTAATCACACGATCTGGTTGAGGATCAGAAATCAGAAGGAGACAGGTTAAATAATGGGGTTGTAGAAAAATATCTGCTACCAGTCACAATAAAAGGTTGTTTATTCATCACACGACCGGTTTCGGGCTTGCGCCCATCTTTAGGTGTTTATACATTCGATTACATGTTTGTACTGTTGGAGGTCACTGTGCCGGCCGCGGTGGCCGTGCGGTTCTAGCGCTGCAGTCCGGAACCGCGGGGCTGCTACGGTCGCAGGTTCGAATCCTGCCTCGGGCATGGATGTGTGTGATGTCCTTAGGTTAGTTAGGTTTAAGTAGTTCTAAGTTATAGGGGACTGATGACCTAAGATGTTAAGTCCCATAGTGCTCAGAGCCATTTGAACCATTTGAGGTCACTGTATAAATATAAAAATTATTTGCTGGGGACTACACAAATACAAGTGGGACAAATGTAAACATAGTGTATTTCACGAGTGCACATCATAATAGTGTAATATGGAACTATACCTGATATATGGACGTGAAAATGACCATAAGTGTGTAACTAAGTGGCAAAACTGTCATCACAGCATAACTGTAATAATTGTGCTTCATCTTTTTGTAAGTACAGATATATTTTCGTCAAATGCTGCCTTACCACTTACAATTGGCCCACTTGTATTTGTGTAGTCACCAGCAAATAATTTTTGTATTTATACAGTGATCTCCAACAGTACAAACATGTAAACGAATGTATAAACACCTGAAGATGGGCGCAAGCCCGAAACCGGTCGTGTGACGAATAAGCGACCTTTTATTGTGACTGGTAGCGGATATTTTTCTACAACCCCATAGAGGAATAGTCACGGAGTTCGACAGCATCCACTATGGATAAAATTCATTTAGGTTAAATAATTGTTGAACATGGATGATACAAAAGTCTTGGCAAAGACCAGAATTTAGGTGGACGCTTGAGGCTGTCGTCTTATAAAATATCTGTACAAACTGTAACTTGAGGTATCTCGTCAGTGATTGGGTGATAACGGCGAAGGGTTGGTTAACTAAACCACGCTAATATACCGATAAATAAAGTGAATGTGCCTCAAACTCTCCACGAGATAATAAAATCCTAAACTACTGCTCAGTCCCAACATCGCCCCTAGCAAAATCTTCTGAGTCTCCTTACTCGTCTGATTAAGCTAGCGTCATCTTATTAACTGCGCATGTAGCTGATCAGAAGTCATGATCCGCTGCTAAGTGTTGCTAGCGGAGAGGAAGTCATCCCTCATCGCTCTCGGGGTAGAACTGTGTTCTGTTTAGCGGCCGGAGAAGAAATATTCTACTCGGCGCCCGGAGAAGTAGCAGTGTTTGTAATCCATACTAACTATCGCTTCTGCGCCTTTCGGTGCATCAATCAGACGATTTAACGAAACTCTAAGCAGTGGCATGGACGTAAATAAATCAACAATTTGCGAATTTGCAATGTTAAGCTATGGGACGACTTAGCTCTTCACTAGTTTTCCTGACGTTCCCCTCTGCTAGCCAGTATGCTGGGTCCATGTTTATTACTTCCTGCAAATCAGTGTTCGGCTCCTGCCCTCTGCTAAATTATTGCTGGTTGTCCCATGTGAAGGCTTGGGCCTCGTCGTTCCTCACGCTTCTCCAAGCTGCTTTTCCATGTCATACCACTCGCTTCTGGGAAGTGCTTCTAAACTTGGAAACAAACTTCATTTGTTAAACAGTTACGCCTGGATGCGCTGGATCGCTAAGCACGCTGAGTGGGCCGAATTGAAGTGTTCTGCCTCTGCGTTATTTGATTTTCTGGGAAGTCTGGCCAGACCACACCAAATGCGAAATACAGCACAGTGTTTCCACTGGGTTTCGCAGTGGGCGGTGCGCAATGCTCAGACAATACCGTGGCGAGTGGCTGGTACGCTCGGCAGCGCTGGATCTTCCGGTAGCTGGCCCTTAAACTTAGAAGGGCATTCGCTACTAACAGGGAGAACACGGAAAGTGCCATCAGCTAATTTCCCAGAAACGCTGCTGAGTGTGGAAGAGTGGCCAAAATAGGGGAACATGTGTTTCAGCTTATCCGTAACTATTCGACTGTTTCTGAGAAAATGACGATCAAAGTTACCGCCGTACTTTATATGCCTTTTAACATGCGATGGTTTCACCGTAAGCGATGACACAGTAGCTAGGGTCGCAGCTTCACACTTACCCGTCCCGTGTTCGGAACTCGGTTATTATTTTTATTTTAATGTTTTTTTT
Organism: Schistocerca nitens; assembly: GCF_023898315.1. Classification (NCBI taxonomy): domain Eukaryota; kingdom Metazoa; phylum Arthropoda; class Insecta; order Orthoptera; family Acrididae; genus Schistocerca; species Schistocerca nitens. The sequence goes on from NC_064616.1 coordinate 810,409,517, forward strand.
TTCACTTATCTACTCATGTCCGTAGAAGATTACTACACGAATGTTTTCTATCAAATGAGGAGATGGAAAAGCGTTATTTTAAGTGTAAAATTACAACTGTTTTCCGCAAGGTGTGTGCATTTGTGTGTGTGTGTGTGTGTGTGTGTGTGTGTGTGGTATTTTCAGTGATTACAATCTTTTTAAATTCACGTATCTTTATACTTCATTCTTATATGAATTCTTGTATTAAATCTTACATTTTAACTTATCATTATTGTTCAAGGGTATTTAGTGCATTCAGTTGGATGATACCGATCGTAGAAACATTCTTAACGTAGGAATTCCGAACACCACAAGCATCGTGAGAAGGCAAGTTTGCAACAGTGACATTTCTTCCTGTGTATCTCATTCTGAAGAGAAATGTCTTTTATATTGCTGAAGATTACATGCATTGGCAATAATTTCGCTGCAAACCACGCATAACGTATCATTTTTTCCTAAAACTGGCGCTTGCAGTTGTTTATGAATAAAGATACTGTACAGGAATTTAATCGAAAACAGTTTCAAGCAATTTTCCTTAATGGATTCACCAGACGGACAATAAGTACACGAATAAGAAGAACGTTGTTTCAACATACATTAGAGAATATTCGAATAGTGATCTTCTACGGACACAGGTAGATAAATGAGAAACAAACACAAACACAATAATCGGGTTTCCAGCACGGGATATAGAAGTGTGAAGCAGCGACATAACCACTGTGGCAACGCTTTGGTTAAGCTCTTTACAGGCTAAGAGGCACGTAAAGTACCTCGAAACTTTGACCGTCGTTTTCTCAGAAACGGCTAGTATCTACGGATAAGCCGACACGTGTTCGCTTATTTTGACCCCTCTTTCACTGACTACTTTTCTGGAAATAGCATGGCTGCACTTGGCGTGTTCTCTTAGTGAGTGCTAAACGGGACTTGACTTTACTCTGGAAAGAAAAAAAAAATTCTCAGGCAGTTCCTCGGCCTGGGGCTCTCCATTCACGAAAACTGCAGAAAGATTTGCATGCTATTACAAATATGTAAACAGAAGTAAAATATTAACTGAGATCCTACTCTCCACTATCGCTGAATATTGTTTTCTATAAATGTGAGAATACATCGCCGGCCGAAGTGGCCGTGCGGTTAAAGGCGCTGCAGTCTGGAACCGCAAGACCGCTACGGTCGCAGGTTCGAATCCTGCCTCGGGCATGGATGTTTGTGATGTCCTTAGGTTAGTTAGGTTTAACTAGTTCTAAGTTCTAGGGGACTAATGACCTCAGCAGTTGAGTCCCATAGTGCTCAGAGCCATTTGAACCATTTTTGAGAATACATCAGTTAGCCTCAACTCAACTAAAACCAGATGAATTATGTACAGTATCACAGTAAAACACTATACGTGTCATTCCAGCAATAGACTGTCACTTATCCGTCTATGTCCCAGAAAATGTCATAGAATTTAATAAAAATGGTGTGTGACATGTCAGAGGCTTCTACATGTCATATGTTGAAAAGTTTTATGTAATAGTTTATGCTTTTATTGCATGAGAACAAATGTTTTTATTACTGTTTCGTCACATTTGTCAGTCCTGATACATACAAATTTAACTCTGAAAATGTTAGGTCCAACTGAAAATAATTGTCCCACCTCTCCAATTTTCAATCAACTTAAAACTATTTTGGCGGTAGAAGTGTAAATTGATCATTACAGAAGACATTGTTTGGCCTTTTACATTTCAGATATGCCTAAAATGGATTTAACCACGACAGACATTCAATATACATTACAATCGTAACGAAATATTCGACCTCTGTCATTAGTTGATCTATTATTCACACTACAGGTTTCGGAGGTATTTTAAATTATCGTACATTATCATATGTGGATTATTTCTCTGAACTCATTGTCGAGATATGAACGTCACCACTGATAATATTTTGGAAACAGGAGGCATGGCACTGGATGAAACTGCTCACCTAAGATCACAGCCAACGTGAGCTGTTAATCCGACTAGATGCTTACATGAGCATATTTAACACAGTGTGGTGTCTGGGTGTTCCAAAATATTTTCAGTGGTTAAATACCTCGGAAACTGTTTCATCGGAAGATCTAAATACACTCCTGGAAATGGAAAAAAGAACACATTGACACCGGTGTGTCAGACCCACCATACTTGCTCCGGACACTGCGAGAGGGCTGTACAAGCAATGATCACACGCACGGCACAGCGGACACACCAGGACCCGCGGTGTTGGCCGTCGAATGGCGCTAGCTGCGCAGCATTTGTGCACCGCCGCCGTCAGTGTCAGCCAGTTTGCCGTGGCATACGGAGCTCCATCGCAGTCTTTAACACTGGTAGCATGCCGCGACAGTGTGGACGTGAACCGTATGTGCAGTTGACGGACTTTGAGCGAGGGCGTATAGTGGGCATGCGGGAGGCCGGGGGGACGTACCGCCGAATTGCTCAACACGTGGGGCGTGAGGTCTCCACAGTACATCGATGTTGTCGCCAGTGGTCGGCGGAAGGTGCACGTGCCCGTCGACCTGGGACGGGACCGCAGCGACGCACGGATGCACGCCAAGACCGTAGGATCCTACGCAGTGCCGTAGCGGACCGCACCGCCACTTCCCAGCAAATTAGGGACACTGTTGCTCCTGGGGTATCGGCGAGGACCATTCGCAACCGTCTCCATGAAGCTGGGCTACGGTCCCGCACACCGTTAGGCCGTCTTCCGCTCACGCCCCAACATCGTGCAGCCCGCCTCCAGTGGTGTCGCGACAGGCGTGAATGGAGGGACGAATGGAGACGTGTCGTCTTCAGCGATGAGAGTCGCTTCTGCCTTGGTGCCAATGATGGTCGTATGCGTGTTTGGCGCCGTGCAGGTGAGCGCCACAATCAGGACTGCATACGACCGAGGCACACAGGGCCAACACCCGGCATCATGGTGTGGGGAGCGATCTCCTACACTGGCCGTACACCACTGGTGATCGTCGAGGGGACACTGAATAGTGCACGGTACATCCAAACCGTCATCGAACCCATCGTTCTACCATTCCTAGACCGGCAAGTGAACTTGCTGTTCCAACAGGACAATGCACGTCCGCATGTATCCCGTGCCACCCAACGTGCTGTAGAAGGTGTAAGTCAACTACCCTGGCCAGCAAGATATCCGGATCTGTCCCCCATTGAGCATGTTTGGGACTGGATGAAGCGTCGTCTCACGCGGTCTGCACGTCCAGCACGAACGCTGGTCCAACTGAGGCGCCAGGTGGAAATGGCATGGCAAGCCGTTCCACAGGACTACATCCAGCATCTCTACGATCGTCTCCATGGGAGAATAGCAGCCAGCATTGCTGCAAAAGGTGGATATACACTGTACTAGTGCCGACATTGTGCATGCTCTGTTGCCTGTGTCTATGTGCCTGTGGTTCTGTCAGTGTGATCATGTGATGTATCTGACCCCAGGAAAGTGTCAATAAAGTTTCCCCTTCCTGGGACAATGAATTCACGGTGTTCTTATTTCAATTTCCAGGAGTGTATATCACCTGACTCATCAGAATATGGAGGATACTTTAGGAAAACATATAATATGAGTAATAATTCAACTCTTCGTAAAAGTCGAATATTTTAATATCGCTTACACAGGTTGTCACAATCATCACAGTCCCATCTACGAAGATGGGCTGTGGAAGGCATCACTGGTTGTATGAGCAAAAGTATTACGTCCGCTGTTGTGATCGATCTCCTAATCCGACAGTGAAACTTTTATCTCAAAATATATCGTAATCATAGTTGATTAATGTACATAATCACTGCTGGGCGGACAAGCGTGCCACAAGTGACGGAATTTACTTGTTCTAATGATTTGAATAAGAATGTCGCAGAAGTTCTGTATTTGAACGAGCCACGCAGTTTTCGGTGGTGGTGGTGGAATGAACAGCAGCTAGCACCGAAAGGCGAGGCTACAATCTACCGGCAGACAAAGAGCACCCAGCAGCCTCGGTTGAAGAAAGTGAAACATAATCCATACGTATTATAAAATGTATGTGAATGTGTGTGTGTGTGTGTGTGTGTGTGTGTTTGGTTGGTTGATTTGGGGAAGGGGAACAAACAACGTCATCGGTCACATCGGATTAGGAAAGGATGGGGAAGGAAGTCGGTCGTGGCCTTCCAAAGAAACCTGAAGTGGCTCAGGGTAACCACGGAAAAGCTAAATCAGAATGGCCGGGCGCGCGTTTGAACCGTCGTCCTCCCGAATGAGAGTCCAGTGTACTAACCACTGCGCCATTTCGGTGTGTGTGTGTGTGTGTGTGTGTGTGTGTTTCATTGTATTACTTCTGAGACACTAACTGTATTCTCGTCCGCCCTGGTAGTCCCGCGGCCAGTGCCGCAGGATGTTACACAAAGGGTCCCGAGTTCGATTCCCGGGCGGATTGGAGATTTTTCTCTGCTTGTGGCTGGGTGTTGGGTGGCTCTCACATTCGTATCGTCATAAATGACATTACAGCAGTGAGCAGCTGAATTGGCACGTCCAGAAATCCCATAAACTGACAAAAAACTACTGCATTCGCAATAATTTTCGCAGTCGTCAACATAGGCCGCTAAATGTACGTACACAAATATATCATTGTAAGTCATATAGTTCGAGACGTGTGACCTGATGAACACTGAGATACGTGAAAAATGCCTCATCATGCACGAAGTTTTGAAACATTTATTCTTTACTACTAAGACACTTTCACAGTCAAGTCACCTTAACCATTTCAGACCCACTGCCTACAATTGTGTATGTTAACTTTTACTGTCTCTTAGAGCTACAACAGAAATATTTTTTCCCGATGGAAATCTCACGTAAGCATTTGCGAATGTTCGATCTTTTCATCGTGCACAAGTGCAGCCAACTGTTGGGCATTACTATAAAAATATCAACAAGTCAACGCAGCGGCGTGCAGCAATTTGTGACCATCAGAATATACTGAAGTGGTTCGTTAGTTACAGTCCAGTGTATTATTCAATATTGTTATTGTGCGCCATAATTATTAAATTTATTTATTGCAACAGTGAATATTTCAAAATTAATTATTGTAGTCCATAAAATGAAGCCAAGTTTAAAACGTGTAATTTTAAAACGGGTACGTATTTTTGCATAAATATTGCATGTAAAATCATTAAAAAATCACCTAAGAGCGTTACATCATAAAGAACAATTTCCTGTCATACAGAAAAAATTCAGGTCTGAAAGGGTTAAGGAAATCCTTGACACCTGGCAGTGCTGTTGACAGCTTTCAACTGCGAAGGGCAAGCGAGTGTGAACGAAAGAGATAGCCGTCTATATAGCTACAAACAGGCGTTTCCATAGAGAGGTTTATAAAATCGTTTTGTAGACAAGCGAAGCAGCTGCACACATCGTACAGAATCTGCGCGATATCACGTTTCTTAATTGGATACTGCGCGTATAGATTTGAACATTTTGCATATTTCATTGTACGAGTATTACGTAAATTGCAAGGTGTTTTCACGAATACATGGAAATACATTTTTTTAGATACTTCACTATAGACATAGTTAATTTTTTGTTTTCGTTTCTAATAGAAATTTGCGAGATGGACACCCGAGCAATGCCCAATTTTTCAGCTAGTATATTACACATTAATGTTTAGTTCAGGTTTGGATTGTGTCGCCACGCGGGGTAGCCACGCGGTCTGGGGCGTCTTGTCACGGTCGCTGTGGCTCCGTCCGTCGGAGGTTCGATTCCTCCCTCGGGCATATATGTGTGTGTGTCGTCCTTAGCGTAAGTTAGTTTAAGTTAGGTTCAGTAGTGTGTAAACTTAGGGATCTATGGCCTCAACAGTTTGGTCCCATAAGGCCTTACCACAAATTTCCAAAAATTTTGGATTGTGTCCTGAAAATATCGATACGCCAGGGCCAGTCTTTCATTCGGCAAACATTTATTTTGCATTAATCGGAGGTACCTAAGGTTTGCCAGATACTCAAGAGGCGCAATATCTGTAATTGTGGACAGTGAAAGTTTCTTATATGACACCAGTAGTGACTTTCCTTCTATAATTTGCAATGCCTGAAACTCCATCGAACGAAAAGTATTGTTTTGAGTGAGATTAATTATATGATTCGTGGGGACAACCGTTAGTCCTATGAATCTATATAATCTCCATTGTGTCGAATTTTCTCCATTTCTGAGCTGTTACGATCTTTTAGCTTGAACTCTACGCAGTTAGATGATAACATTTCTGTCTAGGCCGTAATATTATCCATTAATCATTGCACATTATCAGGGAGTTCATTTAGTCCTCATTCGTTAGCGCTGCCATGGATCAGTTTTTAGAGTCATAGCACGCCGAAGTTCGGGAAAGTGGGAAAGTGGACTGATTTTATAATTCCGGCTATTGCATTCACTACCAGGTAGGCAGACCAGCACACCGTGAATGATGCCATTTGAATGAGTGACAAGTTATTAATAACTAACACAATGCCAGCATGACATTCAATGCAGTTAAACTGACAATTACTGCATCAAGGTCACAGGTATTAGTTCAGATGACCATAGCCATGGGGGAAATGTTGTTAAGAAAATAGAGCCGTGTTTGAGGCCGAAAGAACTGTATATCGCAGTTTCAGTAGATAATTGCGCAGATGTTACTTTTATTTCAGAATTTCATAACTAAGGTACAGCTATAATTATTTCATAAATAATTACGTACCGAGATTCAGTGGAGAATTTTCTATGTATTTCTCAAGCAGTTTAGTGTGGTACAATACTCTGGCCGGAATCTTTATTGAGCATTTAAGAGCGGTCACTTTTGGTTACAATGTTCGAGTGAAGTTTACGGAATGGTGAGTAATCTTAAATCGTCTACCGTACCCAGGTCCTTCATTACATAATGCAGTTGGAAGCGCTTCTGTCTTTTCGAGCTATGAATCGGTAAACAACACAAATTTCGGTCCATAGTCAGCCAGACATGCAGAAATCGAGCTGGCTTGTGCCAACATGGGTTTTGATTCACCCTTCTATGTACTCTTATTCATTTCTGTTTTAATTAATTTCTTATTTACCACTTTTTCCGAAGCGTCGAACTCATGCAGTTTTTACAGTTTGTAAAGAGAAATAGTTTTCGAAAATGCGGTCACAATTTTCGTCAACAAACGACATTTGTGACACAACTATTCCAATCACCATTTCCACCTCACTGTACTGTAGGAGAAGGAGGAAGGAAGATTTGAGTTTAACGTCACGCTTCCGACGAGATGATTAGATACCGCCGGCCGAAGTGGCCGTGCGGTTAAAGGCGCTGCAGTCTGGAACCGCAAGACCGCTACGGTCGCAGGTTCGAATCCTGCCTCGGGCATGGATGTTTGTGATGTCCTTAGGTTAGTTAGGTTTAACTAGTTCTAAGTTCTAGGGGACTAATGACCTCAGCAGTTGAGTCCCATAGTGCTCAGAGCCATTTGAACCATTTGATTAGATACCGAACACACAGCCGTGTCTTTTCTAAAGGAACCATCCTGGTGTGCATTGATATAGTTATCGTGAAGTGCTCACTTTGATGATAGACTTTGTACGTCATATGCTGCTGTGTATCTAAAATTTACGTCGTATAAAAATTGTGTAAGTTCACCTTCGTGGAAACTCATTGCCGATATTTTAATTTTCCAAGAAATTGGATAATGTGTTATAATGAATTTTGCAGTTTATTATGGAATACATTACAGAAACATGCAGGCTGAAGTTTAACGTCAGATCGATGTCGACGTAGAGGTCGTTTTAGATGGCAAGGTAGCTCACATGTATATAAGGGTGGAGAAGGGAACGGATGTAGCTTTGTTTCCAAGATTCGTCCATGCAATCCTCAAAGGATGTATGGATTCCAGGAAAAACGTAATCCAGGGTGATGGTATGGAGACTGTGTAAGTAGCCTGTTTATGTGTTTGTATGTTGGCAGCGCTTTAGACTGCATTAATATCACTGACAGAGCTGTGCGCTCTCTGTAAGAGACTCTGTGGCTGGGCGAACTCGCAGTTGGAAGTTAATAGTTAGCAGTGATGGAGGTTTGAAGTGTTGGTGCGAGCGGGGGGGGGGGGGGGGGGGTTGGACTTGTGTCCGTCTTGGAGATTTAGTGTTGCTTGGAAATGGATTGTAAAATAATTAATGATGTATTTGCGAATGTACGGTAAGTGGAGTTATTGACGATTGTATAATTTTTGGAAGTGGGTGTCACATGATTAAGATAAAATCGGCTAAATACACTACTGGCCATTAAAATTGATACACCACGAAGATGACGTGCTACAGACGCGAAATGTAACCTACAGGAAGACGATGCTGTGATATGCAAATGATTAGCTTTTCAGAGCATTCACACAAGGTTGGCGCCGGTGGCGACACCTACAACGTGAAGACATGAGGAAAGTTTCCAACCGATTTCACATACACAAACAGCAGCTGATAGGCGTTGCCTGGTGAAACGTTGTTGTGATGCCTCGTGTAAGGAGGAGAAATTCGTACCATCACGTTTCCGACTTTGATAAAGGTCGGATCGTAACCTATCGCGATTGCGGTTTATCGTATCGCGACATTGCTGCTCACGTTGGTCGAGATCCAATGACTGTTAGCAGAATATGGAATCGGTGGGTTCAGGAGGGTAATACGGAACCTCGTGCTGGATCCCAATGGCCTCGTATCACTAGCAGTCGAGATGACAGACATCTTATCCGCATGGCTGTAACGGATCGTGCAGCCACGTCTCGATCCCTGAGTCAACAGATGGGGACGTTTGCAAGACAACAACCATCTGCACGAACAGTTCGACGACGTTTGCAGCAGCATGGACTATCAACTTGGAGACCATGGCTGCGGTTACCCTTGACGCTGGATCACAGACAGGAGCGCCTGCGATGGTGTACTCAACGACGAACCTGGGTGCACGAATGGCAACACGTCTAGGTTCTGTTTACAGCATCATGATGGTCGCATCCGTGTTTGGCGACATCGCGGTGAACGCACATTGGAATCGTGTACTCGTCATCGCCACACTGGCGTATCACCCGGTGTGATGGTATTGGGTGCCATTGGTTACACGTCTCGGTCACCTCTTGTTCGCATTGACGGCACTTTGAACAGTGGACGTTACATTTCAGATATGTTACGACCCGTGGCTCTACCCTTCATTCGATCCCTGCGAAACCCTACATTTCAGCATGATAATGCACGGCCGCATGTTGCAGGTCCTGTACGGGCCTTTCTGGATACAGAAAATGTTCGACTGCTGCCCTGGCCAGCACATTCTCCAGATCTCTCACCAATTGAAAACGTCTGGTCAATGGCGGCCGAGCAACTGCCTAGTCACAATACGCAAGTCACTACTCTTGATGAGCTGTGGTATCGTGTTGAAGCTGCATGGGCAGCTGTACCTGTACACGGCATCCAAGCTCTGTTTGACTCAATGCCCGGGCGTATCAAGGCCGTTATTACGGCCGGAGGTGGTTGTTCTGGGTACTGATTTCTCAGGATCTATGCACCCAAATTGCGTGAAAATGTAATCACATGTCATTTCTAGTACAATATATATGTCCAATGAATACCCGTTTATCATCTGCATTTCTTCTTGGTGTAGCAAATTTAATGGCCAGTAGTGTACATTCATTGCTCTGCCGCAAAATGTTTCCTTTGCTAAAAATATGCCTATTAGTAGTTAAAGCCTACAGTTGTTAGAATCTTTTATTTAGCTGGCTGTAGTTGCTGCTTGCTGTATTTGGTGTAGTTCGTGTCATCAAGATTTTCTGTGAGGTAAGTGAGTCATGAAAAAAGTGTAGGTTATTGTTAGGATTTCTTCTAATTCAGGGCCATTCTCTTGTGTTAATTATTTGCAGTCAGATTGCGTTGCGTTTGTATATTGTGGGTCATAAATGAATCGGATAAGCTTGAGTTGTATTTGTCAGAGAAAATTCAGTAGCTTAGTCTAATGATAAAAACAAGCGTAGTGACAGTAGGTTCAGCAGACTCAGCAGCATTCAGTAATGTTCAGTTGCATTCAGCAGTTTAAGTAAAAACGTAGAAGTTTCAACTTGACCTGGCAGCTTCCGACATAGTACTACATCACTTCACCCTGTAACTCTCTGCGTCCCTCTGTACATGTAACAATGGTTTTAAGTGAAGACATATATCTATACAACACAATGATTCACCACACTTTCCACCGTGTTCCACATTTCAACTGTGAACGACATAGACTTTCTAAAGATACTGAGCAGAAGTTATATTCACGTTCCTTTCTTTATACGTTACTATCGAAAATTATTCGAGGCTCGGTATAACTCCGTTCCTGTGTTGTATCAAAACTCTGTGGATCTGAATACCGTGTGCTGCTTTTTCAGGCAACCTGTGGCTTCTGTATTATTGTCAGGCTATCAGGTGAATGTGTCTCCGTTCTGTCATCGGTATCCCGAAACAGCGAGAAAGATTCAAAATAGGTGGCCTCATACTGCCATGCGATATTTTGATTCCTGGGATCTGAAGTAATGAGAAATTTACTGCGAGTTTCGTCCTTCCCATATTTTTATCCTGTGATGGCTATCGCGGGGAGCGATGTTCACTTAAGCTGTCAGTAATGAGAAATGTGGCTCGCACGTTTCCACCACCTTGCACGTTCTTTGCCTGTCGACTTAAATTAATATTCCATTGTTCGATCAATACACCAAGCTCATAGGCACACGTAAAAACGAAAAAAATTATTTGTGAGACACTCCTTGTCACTGCACCTGCCCATAAAATACACGGTATAGATTATCGTGCGCAAATGACACACCTGTCATAAACAACTTTTTCACGCAACAGCAATAAATAAAATTTAACCCAGAGTTCAGCCCTGCCAGTGGATTTTCCAATGAATCATCAGAAAGTGTTGACGTTTACAATTGCAGAAACAGTCATGTCTGAAATGACACACCACGGTCGTTACAGACAATTAGCAAAGATTCTGTATCAATTTGTGGGCTGTAATTTTACATAGTCAACTAACAGGAACTTATTTTCTGCCACCCCATTTCTTTCTTGAGGCCTTTGTCCCGCTCCAACGCAGGGTCGGCGTTGTTAGTACGGATTTGGCAGTGTTAATGGCAGAGGGTGGCCAGATGCCCTTCCTGGTGCCACCCCGCACCCCCCGCGACGGAAGTAGTGTATCCCAGCTGTCTGCGTCTAGTGTAAGTCATGAAATAGTGCGAACGTTTTCAAATGTCTGTGAGTAGTGTAACTGAAGCAGAACTTGGGGACCAGCCCGGTATTCACATAGCGGGATGTGGAAAACCGCCTAAAAACCACATCCAGGCTGGCCGGCACACCGGCACTCGTCGTTAATCCGCCAGGCGGATTCGATCCGTGGCCGGCGCGCCTACCCGAGTCCAGAAAGCAGCGCATTAGCGCTCTCGGCTACCCTGGTGGGTTATTTTCTGCCACCCCATTGGCTTTGCATATTACTTGGTGTTCATTCTAAATGTGCCGGAAGAGCTTTTGATGACTGTACCTTTTGTTTTTCACGAGAGGATGTGATTACAGAACGACGGCACACCATATTAATGTCCGTGAGCGACATCACAATAGACATGCTCAGCGTTCCATTAGAAATGTAAATCCTATCTTCCAGCCAGCAGGTTAACCTGACCTCACTACTGCAAGATTTTTCATTGGGGGAAATAGGAAATGTGTGCTTCCGTAGCTGAGAGGTCAGCACGTCTGCTGGAAGGCAGCGATGGTTACATGAAACCATTAGGGTCCCAGTCCCCAGTGGACACTACCGAGCGAGGTGGCGCAGTGGATATAGCACGCTGAACTCGCTTTCGGAAGGAAGACGTTTCAAATCCGCGTCCCTCTATCCAGAAACAGGTTTCCCGTCATTTCGATAAATCACCCAGGCAAATTCGGGGATGGTTCCTTTGAAATGAAAAGACGGATTTCCTTCCATATCTTTGAAGCAATCCGACTTTGTCCTACGACTCTAATGATCAGTAGAGACTGACTGGAAGGGTTCTACTCGCATGTCTGACAAGCTGTCGCACTGTACGTCAGTGTAGCGGTCCTTAGACTGAAAATATACCTATAGTTTAAATTATTACTCTAATGTGCAAGCTGTTCACGTCAATAAAAACTAAATATTCATTTCTTTATCTCTGAGAAATCAGTTCAGGATATTCTTCACTTGTGTATACTTTTATTACTTTTTTTTCTTATATTACGTGTCCCGAATGTAGATAACACACAATAATAAAATTAATAACAAAATTCTGCCAGAGCTGTTGATTTTTCGTTAGACAGAGTGTAGACTCTAAAATTCTGCTGTCTCGATGACCTTATCACTAGCTGCATACAAATCTTCTGTGGCACAAGGATCGGGCAGGCTTCTGCAGACCAGAGGATGATGTGGGTCCTGCAGATCACCACGCTCACAGTAGCATCTTCAGGCATGGAGCTTAACTTCCTGAGCTTCGTCTTGCATCCTGACACTCATGTCCTCAATTGGTTTAGAGCCCTCCATGTCGCATTGGGCAGATGAAAGCCAGCACGTTCCTTTTTGATATTCTCCCCAACCATTTCGGTTAATGAATTTGGCCATATCTCTGTTCGGCGAGCTACAGGTACCGATGGAGTTGCTGATGCTGTGTGCATCAAGCTTCTGCTTTACCTCAACCTAGGTTTTTGTGGTTCATATCCAAACAGGACGTGTCTGAATCTATTTCCTGCTTCTTTTACTCCACTTCTGCTCATCTGCGGATGTCAGGGGGTGATATACCCATGATCTGATAAATTTTGGTGACAGGAGTTGGTCGAAGCAGCCACTCACAATGCGTCCTGTCTCTTTCGACGCCGTATTCATCTGTTCGGATGAATGGAATTTCGGCAAATTCGTGCTGCGTGTTCTGCTGCGGAGAAGCGTAGTTACCGGGCAGATGTACCAAGCATGTTTGACTGTGAGCCCTAAGCGGTGCCAGTAAGTTTACGGATAGTGTTGTCCCGGGAAGATACTTTTACTTCTCTTTCTTGAAAGTGAAACTACGATCCAACCTTACTCACAAATATTTTGGTGTATCGTAGTAGCATAGTTGTTGCCCTCTCCAGATACAATTTAACTTCATCCTGGTTCTCGGTTTCACTAGGACCAAGGAGAATATCAAGATCAATCTCAATCACAACGGCTTTTCTCAAAGGCAGCACTCACTTTAATGTCATTTAATACATCTACATCTACATTTATACTCCACAAGCCACCCAACGGTGTGTGGCGGAGGGCACTTTACGTGCCACTGTCATTACCTCCCTTTCCTGTTCCAGTCGCGTATGGTTTGCGGAAAGAAGACTGCCGGAAAGCCTCCGTGCGCGCACGAATCTCTCTAATTTTACATTCGTGACCTCCTCGGGAGGTATAAGTAGGGGGAAGGAATATATTCGATACCTCATCCAGAAACGTACCCTCTTGAAACCTGGCGAACAAGCTACACCGCGATGCAGAGCGCCTCTCTTGCAGAGTCTGCCACTTGAGTTTGCTAAACATCTCCGTAACGCTATCACGGTTACCAAATAATCCTGTGATGAAACGCGCCGCTCTTCTTTGGATCTTCTCTATCTCCTCCGTCAACCCGATCTGGTACGGATCCCACACTGTTGAGCAATACTCAAGTATAGGTCGAACGAGTGTTTTGTAAGCCACCTCCTTTGTTGACGGACTACATTTTCTAAGGACTCTCCCAATGAATCTCAACCTGGTACCCGCCTTACCAACAATTAATTTTATATGATCATTCCACTTCAAATCGTTCCGCACGCATACTCCCAGATATTTTACAGAAGTAACTGCTACCAGTGTTTGTTCCGCTATCATATAATCATACAATAAAGGATCCTTCTTTCTATGTATTCGCAATACATTACATTTGTCTATGTTAAGGGACAGTTGCCACTCCCTGCACCAAGTGCCTATCCGCTGCAGATCTTCCTGCATTTCGCTACAATTTTCTAATGCTGCAACTTCTCTGTATACTACAGCATCATCCGCGAAAAGCCGCATGGAACTTCCGACACTATCTACTAGGTCATTTATATATATTGTGAAAAGCAATGGTCCCATAACACTCCCCTGTGGCACGCCAGAGGTTACCTTAACGTCTGTAGACGTCTCTCCATTGATAACAACATGCTGTGTTCTGTTTGCTAAAAACTCTTCAATCCAGCCACACAGTTGGTCTGATATTCCGTAGGCTCTTACTTTGTTTATCAGGCGACAGTGTGGAACTGTATCAAACGCCTTCCTGAAGTCAAGGAAAATAGCATCTACCTGGAGCCTGTATCTAATATTTTCTGGGTCTCATGAACAAATAAAGCGAGTTGGGTCTCACACGATCGTTGTTTCCGGAATCCATGTTGATTCCTACAGAGTAGATTCCGGGTTTCCAAAAACGACATGATACGCGAGCAAAAAACATGTTCTAAAATTCTACAACAGATCAATGTCAGATATATAGGTCTATAGTTTTGCGCATCTGCTCGACAACCCTTCTTGAAGACTGGGACTACCTGTGCTCTTTTCCAATCATTTGGAACCTTCCGTTTCTCTAGAGACTTACGGTACACGGCTGTTAGAAGGGGGGCAAGTTCTTTCGCGTACTCTGTGTAGAATCGAATTGGTATCCCGTCAGGTCCAGTGGACTTTCCTCTGTTGAGTGATTCCAGTTGCTTTTCTATTCCTTGGACACTTATTTCGATGTCAGCCATTTTTTCGTTTGTGCGAGGATTTAGAGAAGGAACTGCAGTGCGGTCTTCCTCTGTTAAACAGCTTTGTAAGAAGGTGTTTAGTATTTCAGCTTTGCGCGTGTCATCCTCTGTTTTAATGCCATCATCATCCCGGAGTGTCTGGATATGCTGTTTCGAGCCACTTACTGATTTAACGTAAGATCAGAACTTCCTAGGAATTTCTGTCAAGTCGGTACATAGAATTTTACTTTCGAATTCACTGAACGCTTCACGCATAGCCCTCCTTACGCTAACTTTGACATCGTTTAGGTTCTGTTTGTCTGAAAGGTTTTGGCTGCGTTTAAACTTGGAGTGAAGCTCTCTTTGCTTTCGCAGTAGTTTGCTAACTTTGTTGTTGTACCAAGGCCTATCACTCTTGGGCGCCCTATAACTATTGTTGATCAATAAAATTACAACACTGCGGAGGACAGCAATTTCGGATTTTTTTACTGTCTGTGTACAGTACAAGGGAAGAACACTGTGAGATTTATAGGTGCTTTTGGGCTGTATAGAATTCGATACTAAAGAATGAAGTCGAACTGAATTTGCATCACAGATATGGAAACATCATTCCATGCTGAAAAATCCCAAATATGGACAAAATCTTACAGAAGTTCGAAATTTAGCACGAACGTCAATGCGAGAAGCTTTTAATAGTTTCCACAACGAAATTATCTCTTGAAATCTGGCAGAAAATCGTGTGAGATTCTGGTAGAATATAAAGTTCACCAGCGGCATGACGCATCCAAAACTTTCACTCTACGATAACAATCGTGATTTTATTGATGAAAATGCCACTAAAGCGGAGCCAGTAAATGCGGTTTTCCGAAATTCCTTCACAAAAGAAGAATAATTAAATATTCCAGAATTCAACCAAGAACAACTACCAACATGAGGAACTTAGAAGTAGATGTCTTCAGTGTAGCGAAACAGTTTAAAAGATTTAATAAAGGCAAGGGCTCAAGTACAGATTGTGTAACAGTCACGTTCGCTTCAAAGTATGCTGATACAATAGCTCTATACTTGCTATCATATACAACCGCTTGCTCGTAGAAAGGTTTATTACAGAAAATAAATAACAACGTACAGTAAATGTTTTCTGTCTCGGAAACCATTCGGAAGAAGGCATATGTCAATATGAAGTTTTTAGCTTCAGATGATTATTCCTATCATATCCTTGAATACTGATCGTTCTTGATGCGACACCCTGTATGCAGAATTTAGATAGCGTTATACCTACATAAATTGTGTGGTTGTGCTGAACTACTAATCATTTACACGTCCGAGCATTTATTATCCTTCATACCAATTTCACGTTTGTTTGACGCCGCTTTCACAGTCTTGAAGTTGTAATGGCCAGTAGTGTATCATTACATGTGCCGAGTCCCCGAGCACGCTCCGTGCAGTTCTTTAAGCCCTCTGCACATAGGAACAGTAGTGGCGACCAGTATTGTCGGCCCGTGTACTGCAGGGACAGTAGGCTTACACACGAAGACAGTAACAGTTTTCACTGAAATTCTTCTACATTCAGCCAGTAGCTGCTACAAGGCAAGAACATTCATTTGGTTTAATACACTCCTGGAAATGGAAAAAAGAACACATTGACACCGGTGTGTCAGACCCACCTTACTTGCTCCGGACACTGCGAGAGGGCTGTACAAGCAATGATCACACGCACGGCAGAGCGGACACACCAGGACCCGCGGTGTTGGCCGTCGAATGGCGCTAGCTGCGCAGCATTTGTGCACCGCCGCCGTCAGTGTCAGCCAGTTTGCCGTGGCATACGGAGCTCCATCGCAGTCTTTAACACTGGTAGCATGCCGCGACAGCGTGGACGTGAACCGTATGTGCAGTTGACGGACTTTGAGCGAGGGCGTATAGTGGGCATGCGGGAGGCCGGGTGGACGTACCGCCGAATTGCTCAACACGTGGGGCGTGAGGTCTCCACAGTACATCGATGTTGTCGCCAGTGGTCGGCGAAAGGTGCACGTGCCCGTCAACCTGGGACCGGACCTCAGCGACGCACGGATGCACGCCAAGACCGTAGGATCCTACGCAGTGCCGTAGGGGACCGCACCGCCACTTCCCAGCAAATTAGGGACACCGTCTCCATGAAGCTGGGCTACGGTCCCGCACACCGTTAGGCCGTCTTCCGCTCACGCCCCAACATCGTGCAGCCCGCCTCCAGTGGTGTCGCGACAGGCGTGAATGGAGGGACGAATGGAGACGTGTCGTCTTCAGCGATGAGAGTCGCTTCTGCCTTGGTGCCAATGATGGTCGTATGCGTGTTTGGCGCCGTGCAGGTGAGCGCCACAATCAGGACTGCATACGACCGAGGCAACAGGGCCAACACCCGGCATCATGGTGTGGGGAGCGATCTCCTACACTGGCCGTACACCACTGGTGATCGTCGAGGGGACACTGAATAGTGCACGGTACATCCAAACCGTCATCGAACCCATCGTTCTACCATTCCTAGACCGGCAAGGGAACTTGCTGTTCCAACAGGACAATGCACGTCCGCATGTATCCCGTGCCACCCAACGTGCTCTAGAAGGTGTAAGTCAACTACCCTGGCCAGCAAGATCTCCGGATCTGCCCCCATTGAGCATGTTTGGGACTGGATGAAGCGTCGTCTCACGCGGTCTGCACGTCCAGCACGAACGCTGGTCCAACCGAGGCGCCAGGTGGAAATGGCATGGCAAGCCGTTCCACAGGTCTACATCCAGCATCTCTACGATCGTCTCCATGGGAGAATAGCAGCCTGCATTGCTGCGAAAGGTGGATATACACTGTACTAGTGCCGACATTGTGCATGCTCTGTTGCCTGTGTCTATGTGCCTGTGGTTCTGTCAGTGTGATCATGTGATGTATCTGACCCCAGGAATGTGTCAATAAAGTTTCCCCTTCCTGGGACAATGAATTCACGGTGTTCTTATTTCAATTTCCAGGAGTGTAGATGAAGAGAAGGAGGAAGCTGGTCATTTGCTTGAGTCAAAGAGTACATCGTTTAAGGGCAGAGCTTAAAAAAATTAACCAAAAACAGGACCTGTTTGCTTAAAGACTGGGTGTGTCGCAGAGATCAGCTGGGAGCTTCGTCTAAAATAGTTCAGGAACTTGCCGAGAAGAAGCCTCTAGAATACAAAAAAAATATGAGAATGAGTTGGGGCAATTTAACGAACTGTATAATTTGACTAAACCAAAAATATCAGAAACACATACTCTAATGAAAAACGCAATACCTGCACGTCCAAAACTTGAGGCTGCCTTAAGATTTTTTGTTAGTGGTGACCGTTACCAAACTCTAGCAATCATGTTTCGAATATCAGCCAACACAATTTCAAGTTTTATGCCAGAAGTACTTATAGCAATAACTACAGCATTAAAAGAATATGTGAACGTACCATCTCACAAGTTATTCCTTGCTAAATAGTTCATTTATAGCATAAGAGAAGTCAAGAGTGGGCCAATCACTTGTACCATGTAATAACAATTTTTGGAAACAGGAGTACAGTCTTTACTTTAAAAGTAAATAAATGCAAAAATATGCATATGCATTTTAGGGTTGTCACTCCCACCAGTTATGACAACCATAAAAGAGGTGATTAAACAAAAGACATGAATTTCATTTAGTACAATTTATTATTAAATTTTTTGACAGAGAGCAATACATGTTTGTCAGGCAATGACTTTTTACTGTGAATGTCTGTAAAGAAAATCTCTTCAGGTATAAATTCGTCATATGAAGCAACGGCGTTGGACAAGATTCTGGATAACATCGGAATAGCTGATGGTTGTGGGACTTCCAACCACTTGAGTCCCTCTTTTGTCAACATTGGCTGAATATGGTCCTGGCATGTAAGTCTATTTTCAAGGGAAGGTCCCTCAACCGAGCTGCAACATTTTTTTCCCGAATAAGTCAATGTCGTCGGGCTGAGGTCTATTTGAAGTCAACGGGGCGACTCTGGGATATGTTCTGTGAGTCCTCAATGGCACCTTCAGCTCTTGCGAACTTGCTTATACGCTGTTAGTTTCTGATTGGGTGTTGGAAAAGTAGGCACAGTTGGGGGCTGTGATGACACCTCGACGTTCTGCACGATGTCAATAGTCTGAGGATCAGATGCACCAGTTTCGTCATTCTTAGCATTGGCAGCTGGTGCAACCTGAAATTAAAAGACTACCAATAATTAACAGCACTCAGAACTGTCAATTTTTGTGTTAATGTGTTTGGACGCAGTTGCAAATTTCTATTTGTAACTAATATTTCCTGAGACACAGGAGGAATGGGTGGAAATACAAAAATATTTTGGAAACGAAACGGAATTTTCCTATGTATTTTGGTGCTATTTACAGAAAACATGTGGCCATAAAGTGTCCGTCTGGGAGTTGATGGTTCAAATGGCTCTGAGCACTATGCGACTTAACATCTGTGGACATCAGTCCCCTAGAACTTAGAACTACTTAAACCTAACTAACCTAAGGACATCACATACATCCATGCCCGAGGCAGGATTCGAACCTGCGACCGTAGCAATCGCCGGGTTCCGGACTGAGCGCCTAGAACCGCTAGATCACAGCGGCCGGCCTGGGAGTTGATCTGAGTTTTACAGCTACAAATGAGGTTACTATGTTCTACTTTTGGCATTGGTAGATGCTGAGTGTGAGTTTCTATACACACACGTGGGAACCAATGGAAGAGCTAATGACGCAAGTGTACTTAGCTTGTCCTCGCTTGTCATCCGCAGACAACAGTACATTACATTTTCCTAATGACCACTTTAGTTTGGGTGATGACGCTTTCCGTTTGTCACCATACTTAATTAAGCCCTTTTCCAAACGAAATTTGACGTTAGGGTAACGTATAGTCAACAATCGTTTATCAAGTGGATTCAGAGTGATGGAAAACACATTTGGTACAATGGAAGCAAACTTTAGAATCTTTGGAAAGTAAATCAAAGTTCATTTAGAAGTTATAGTTTTGATCGTACAATGCACACGCAGTCTCCACAACTGGTAGCAAACGTCAGCAGCAACGTACTTCGTAAGTGGACGGATCGACCATGAGGACACAGACTCCGAAGTTTTTCATTCTGGACAGAATTAACGTCACAGAGGGGCTCGCTAGACGAACACATATTCGATAACTACTTCAGAAGCAAGGAGGAAACTGACTGAGTATCACAGTGGCGATGGACGAGTCTCTAGGCAGATGAACACTATTGCCGTGTAAAAAGCGGAACAGCACACGTACTTAGTCCCTGCTTATTTAATGACTAACTCAGTAACATAAACTATTCTGACCATCTTTCTAGTGTTATTGTTCGGTGAATGAGAAAGTTTATTTGGATGTTAATAATTGAATGACATTAACAACATGGCACAACGTTTTAAAAACAATGGGTACGTAGTCGTAATCGTCTGATACTGCCTATTATCTTATTAAATAAAATACTCTGGAGTGTGTAACTGAGCGAGGTGGCGCAGTGGTTGGCACACTGGACTCGCATTCGGGAGGACGACGGTTCAAACTCGCGTCCGGCCATCCTATTTCAGGTTTTCCGTGATTTCACTATCACTTCAGCCAAATGCCGGGATGATTCATTTGAAAGGACATGGCCGACTTCCTTCTCCATTCTTCGCTAAGCCGATGGGACAGATAACCTCGCTGTTTGGTCCCCTCCCCCCAAATCCACCAACCAACAAATTTGGAGTGCGTTTCTTTTGAAGTAATTGTTATCATTTTCTCCTTATGTTTACAAATACGTTTGATACCTTTGTTTGTATTTTAGAAAGTAATATAAATTACATAACCTAATGTCTTGGAAGGCAACAGTTAATTGAGTACCTATTTACTGTTTTACATGGGCTCACGGCTTTGATGTGACCCACATAAGGATTAAAAACCAAACTTTATGAAATCGATGCTGACGTGTTTGCGATAACTACATATTTCAAGAAACTGTCGGCTGCAGTGAAACACGGTAGCTTCGGTAAGTAGATAACCTCAGTGCCCGCTCCGCTTGTATTTGATGAACTCATTCTCAAGAGTTCACCTCTACACGTGACATTCATAGCCTTTATACAGTCTCTCAGACAACACATATCGGAAACTGCGACCCCTAGTACCACTTAAGTCACTCTTTAACTTCATCATAAAACTCTCCCTCTTCACCTTGTTGGCATAATCACATTGACATGTGTTCTATAATAGTTCACAATTGACGTAAGTTTCTAAAAATATACACTGAAGAGCCAAGGAAATTGGTACACCTGCCTAACATCGTGTAGAGCCCTCCCGAGCACGCAGAGCTGCCACAACACGACGTGGCATGGATTCGTCTAGTGTCTGAAGTAGTGCTGGAGGGAACTGACACCATGAATCCTGTAGGGCTGTCCATAAATCCGTAAGTGAAAGAAGGGGTGGAAATCTCTTCTGAACAGCACGTTGAAAGGCATCCCAGATTTGCTCAACAGTGTTCATGTGTGAGGAGTTTGGTGACCAGCGGAAGTGTTTAAACTCAGAAGAGTGTTCCAGGAGCCACTCTGTAGCAATTCTGGACGTGTGGGGTGTCACATTGTCCTGCTAGAATTGCCCATGTCAAACGCAATGAACAATGGACATGAATGGATGCTGGTGATCAGACAGGATGCTTGCGTACTTGTTACTTGTCGGAGTTGTATCTAGACATATCAAGGGTCTCATATCACTCCTACTGCACACGCTCCATACCATTGCAGAGCCACCGCCAGCTTCAACAGTTCCCTGCTGACATGCAGAGTCCATAGATGCATGAGGTTGTTTCCACACCCGTACTCGTCCATCCGACTCGTCCGACCAGGTAACATCTGTCCAGTGGTCAACAGTCCAATGTCGGTGTTGATGCTCCCAGGCGAGGGGTAAATCTTTGTGTCGTGCAGTCATCAAGGGTACACCAGTGGGCCTTCGGCTCCGAAAGTCCGTATTGATGACGTTTCGTTGAATGGTTCGCACGCTGATACTTGTTGATGGCCCAGCACTGAAATCTGCAGCAATTTGCGGAGCGTTGCACTTCTGTTACGTTGAACGATTCTCTTCAGACGTCTTCTTTTTTCCGGCCGTAGAGATGTCTGAGACTTGATGTTTTACCGGATTCCTGATATTCACGGTACACTAGTGAGATGGTCGTACCTGAAAATCCCCACTTCATCGCTGCCTCGGAAATGCTGTGTCCCATCGTTCGTGCCCCGACTACAAGACCACGTTCAAACTCACTTAAATATTGATAACGTGCCATTGTAACCGATCTAACAACTGCACAAGACCCTTTTTGTCTCATATAGGCGTTGCCGACCGCAGCGCCGTATTCTGCCTATTTACGTATCTCTGTATTTGAATACGTATGCCTGTACCAGTTTCTTTGGCGCTTCAGTGTATGTATAATATCCGCGCACCATTTTACAATAGCAGCTGGTTCAGACTGCGTTTCTTCGTTTACTGAAGGCATTCCGCAATGAAAGTATAATACGCACAACAGTGGTCCTCCCTCAAGGGCGTCTAATGCCTTACTGGTGGCCAGCAGCTTTGCAACGGCTGCCATCAGATCAAGTAACCATGTTACCGACCCTTTGGTGTCCACTAAACTGAAACCTGCTCGAGCTTGCTGGTCGGCAGTAGCCTTACACACTGGTACAGTGGAGGGATAATTACTAGAGGTACAGAGTAACATTTGTCTGTGTTAGCGGCCAGTACGGGATAGTGGTCCACTACTGTCCCTGTGTGCAGCGGGCTTTACGACCGTAATCGACAAACTGATGTGACGATACGGGCCGCTTGTAAGTTTGTTTACGTACGCTGCGGCAGAGGACGTTGCTGATTGCGTCAACAGCCTCCCACTCTGTGAGAGGAGGGTAAGTGTGTCTGGTTTTCAGTAGATTAGCTTTCGACTAAGCGGCCCTAGAGGTGTCGGTCTCTTTTGGCTCGACGAGCTGCAAGTCAGCCTCGGGGTTGCGGCGTCTCGCACAAAAAACAAACGCCTTCTCTTTGGGAAACACCGGTAAAAACACAGCGCGGCCGGCACGGGCAGCTGTTAGCAACATGAACCTGTGGAACCAGAAATAAAAGCCACCGTGTGTTTATTCACATTTCTGCGACAAAGCGATAGTAAAGGTCATTTCGTTTTATTTATGTTCCATCAGGAAACGCGTTTCGCTCAATTAAAATGAAAGATGATTTCATTACGCAATCCTTTTGCGGGACACGCGGATTCGAATGAGTCTCTCATTTCATTTCATTTCTTAGTGCCAAACGACATGGCCGCCGTTTGATTAACTTTGCACGCAGTTGCAATAACTACATTACTGAGCATAAGTTGCATACAGATAAATTTAGTGTAACGTGAAACCATCGTAACTGTAGAAAACCAAAACGAGGATGCGGTTAGTTTTCTCAATAGTGAAATAAAGACGGAAAGTAGCAACGTTATGTTTCAGTTCTCAAGTCCCACCACAGATTTAGCAATCCACGTATAGTAATGAGACCTGAGACAACATAAATTTAGCCGGCCGGTGTGGCCGAGCGGTTCTAGGCGCTTCAGTCTGGAACTGCGCGACCGCTACGGTCGCAGGTTAGAATGCTGCCTCGGGCATGGATGTGTGTGATGTCCTTAGGTTAGTTAGGTCTAAGTAGTTCTAAGTTCTAGGGGACTGATGACCTCAGAAGTTAAGTCCCATAGTGCTCAGAGCCATTTGAACCATTTGTTTTTGAACATAAATTTACATACTTCGGAGAAATTCTTGGCAGTATATAAAATGCGACTAGATCAGAAACAACAACATCAACAACAACATTATATAATCGTAGTAAAAACTATTGATGAAAGTAATTGCTAAGACTTGCATCCACTAATAATTTCTATATTGATATTAAAAGGTTAGCGTCTACCATTAACAATGACTGTACAGCCGACAACACTCCTTACTAGAAGTCCTCGCAAACTAAGATCAAGGATGTCAGCATCCTTTCCTTGAGAACAGTTTTACGTAAAACAGAAAATTTAACCGTAAGACCTACGTGAAAACAGTTTCTAAAAAAAAAAAAAAGTTCGGTCGCCGGGTGCAAGCAAGTCTTACGGCAGGTGACGCCACATTGGGCGACTCGCGCGTCGGCGGTGATGAGATGATGATAGCACAACACCCAGTCCACACGTAGAGAAAATTGCCAACCCGCCAAGGAATCGAACCCGGGCCTGTGGCATGGTAAGCAAGCACGTACCACTCAGCTAAGCAAGCAGTCCTGTTTCTCCACAAACACCATGCTACAGAACAAATGTTAATGTTATGTCAATAATACACTGACAACTATACACAAAGGGAGAGGAGTCGGATCTTAACTATTGTAATTCTGGCCCCTGCTACCCTTTTGGACAAGAGGGAAGAAATTTTAATATCAGGTATGGGCAATATATACACTTACTATATTATGTGTTTGGGCTACGTTGTCTGATCTTGAAAGGACCATGACAGTCACACACAAAATCAGAAAAACAGATCGACTAGAAGGAACAGGTATCAGTGGACACAATCAAACATTCAACTGTATACAGACTGAAAACCTCTCGTGAAGAACAAAAACTGTGTGGTTTACTTTCAAGAATAAAAGTAACACACATACACTCCGTTAATTTGTCACTTCCAACTCCATGTTAGTAGTAGGGAAAACTTCGTTCTGCCCCACTCTCCATTTTTGCCAGATGTATCCAAGACGGCGGAGATGACATCATCCAAGATGACGGCCTGTAGACTTGGCAACAGCGCATGATGTCATCCGAGATGGTGGCCGTGACGACAGCTCATGACGCATGTACCAGGAAAGTGCTACTACGCTCCCTCCCCTCCCCCAGAAAATAGTGGGAAGTTCAAATTCCATCAGGACAATGCAACACACCATGGCCAGCTCCAATAACCTAAGGAAATGGCGGGACAAAATGGCATTTGCTCTATCTCCACTAACCAAGTCGCCCGACCGCCACCTCTTTCTACGAATTGGCGGGAAAACGACTCGGCTTGTGCTGGACATAAGTCTCACCCTGAGGTCCAGAGTCCAACTGACCTAGTAAACAGTACTGGCACCAGGGGGCGCCATCGCCCCTCCCATGACGTAATCCAAGATGGTGGTCTGCGAGGGGGAAATGGTGGGGAAAACCTGTGCTGGGCTGCTGGATAGGATGGACATTAATCTTAATTTTACATACAGTCTTTATTTAAACAATTAGAGGCAGTACCACTATCAAGTGTGTTAACCATGAGGTCCAGAGTCCAAAAGACCTAGTACAAACTACTGCCACCGGAGGGCTCAGTCGCTTTCTCCCCTCTCCCCCTGTGTTGCAATCCAAGATGGTGGCCTGGAGGGGTGAAAAATGGCGGTTCATACCACTGCCAACAGCATGTGAAAGTTACGTCTACAGTTAAAGTTCTTCGAGTGTTATACTGACGTCACGTGTATATCTAAATAAGTACCAAGTCATCTTCTGGGCAGCGCGCTCGTGTGTTTACCGTTGCTGATGCGATACCTGTGGATACTGACGTCACCGCTTGTGCTATAGAACTCTGTTCCAGAATAGCACAGGGTGCATTGTTCCTAGCAATCCTAACGGGACATGTGAGACGCGTCTAACACGCTCGTGTGAAACCTTTGGATACTGATGCCACAGCTCGCGCTATAGAAATCTGATTTACTGCTTTCTATCCCTCGAGATCCTAATAGTACCTGTCCACGAAAACAGCCCAGAATAACACAGATTGCATTCTTGTTGATGGTCCTAATGAGGCATCATGTGTTACGCATCCTGGAAATTGTAATATCCTGCTTTCAATGTACATCTTAGAAATGGTAAACTTCTCACTACTAAAAGCCTCCCTCGTGTATGTGCATGCTTAATCATAAAGACATTCTTGTTACTCGGAGAGAGAGAGAGAGAAGAGATGAGAGAAAGAGCGAGAGACGATGGTCGCATCAAACCGTTCCAGAAATAGTGACATTCGATAAAAGCTTCTCATTGGCTGTACATTCAAATGAAGCTCTCTCATTGGTCTATATATAATCCCACAACCAACCTTCATCGTCCTCAGTCCGCCTTGTTGTGCATCCCATCGTGTCTGTGTGTGTTTACTAGTTCTTTTCTCTCTGCCTCCAAGATGAAGAGAGGTAGCTGCAGCAACACCTCAGAGTGTAGTGGGAAGAGGCTCAGAGTTCTGGAGACAGTATTACCAAGTGAGTAAATAATTTTATTTTGAGCGTAAATTTTCGTGTGTATGTTAAATTGGAATATGGCGGCTACAGTGTAACACTAGTTAAGTTCGGCTCGCGAAATTTAGTTGAATTCGAAGGTGTTCTCGCAGGTGGTGTTGTCTAGTACAAGTGGAAATCGTGTAAACAACAGTGTTCTGTGCAGTAGTGCTATTTTTTTTCTGTGCTCCGCCAATATCTTCGAGAAAATGGTAAACAGAAGAGTCAACAGCAGCGCGTCCAGCAGCGGGGAAGTAGCAGGTGCGGCGGGCCCGCTCTTGGCGGAAGGTGCGGCCGCGGCTCCCGGTATAGCGGAGCTGGTCCGCTCTGAGGTAAACGCTGCGCTTCGCGATAAAAACAATCTCGATCTGATAGCAGGCACTATATCAGATACCGTAACGGCAGCAGTATTGGCCAAAATGCGTGAAACTGTTGTGGCCAATACTGCCGAAATTACAGCACTAAAAAAGTCTGTGTCTGAATACGAGAAAAAGGCAAGAGAGTTGGAAGTGAAACTATCTGCCGCAACTGACGAACTAGAACAGTACCAAAGGCGAAATAGTCTACGTCGTGTACAAGCCGCCAAAAATAAGCTCAATGAGTTCCTTCCAGTCGGAATTACATTCACTTCAGTGTCAATACGAACATGTCATCGTAATGGGTGACTTGAACATAGACCTGCTAAGAGACACTCCCTCCGCAATAAACCTAAGAAGACTGTTTAGTTGCAATAGCATGAACATTCTTCCATTACAACCTACACACCATACGGCGCACAGTCATACTCTTATAGACGTAATCGCAACGAAACAGACTGACAAAGTAAGAGATGTTGGTCAAACATCGGCCCCTGGCCTCTCAGCACATGATGTAATATTCCTGGCCTACTCTGTGCAGCCCCCAAGGATCAAATCGCGTTACATAACTTGTAGGAACATGAAACGTATTGACCTTGACGCTCTAACAGCCGATTGCTCAGAAATCTCATGGCATCAAATAATCAGAAAACCCACAATCGACGGCAAAATTAATGAACTTGGTGATAAACTCACTGCCCTCTATGACAAACATGCACCTGTGCGCCCAATCCGTGTAAGAAAATCTCCTGCTCCATGGCTGACAGCTGAATTACGTCAAATGAAGACTAATAGGGATGCTGCCCACAGGCGTTTCAAGGCAGATCCGAAACCCGAGCGTTTCGAAGAATATAGAAAGCTACGGAACAGAGTGAAACAATGCATTCGCAATGCTAAAATCAGGCACGCTCGCTCCCTTGTATGCAGCGATCTGACTCCCACGACTCTATGGAAGAATCTCCGTAGCTTGGGGGTCGGAAAGACAAAATCGGAAACTACTTTTCATGTGTCAGCTAACGAATTAAATGAATTCTTCTCTGCACCTCTGAATACCAGCAAAGCTGATAATTACCGTCCACAAGAATCCCCAAACAGGATAACTAACAACGATACCTTCCATCTAAAACATGTAACAACAAATACGGCAAGAAAAGCAATAATGAGAATCTCTTCTGATGCAATAGGCAACGACAGTATCGGTATAACCATGATTAAGAATGTTGCCGATATCTTAGTACCTGTTTTAACTGACAATTTTAATTTTTCCCTCGTGAACGGAATATATCCCACTGCATGGAAAAGAAGCCTAATTCGACCCATCCCTAAGATTGAAAACCCGCAACTGCCTAGTGATTACCGACCAATTAGCATACTGCCTGCTGTTTCCAAAGCACTTGAATATATTGTTCATGACCAAATCACTGAACACTTGCATGAATTCAGCCTATATGACAAATTTCAATCCGGTTTCCGTAAACATCACAGCACAAACACTGCTCTAATTAAAGTAACTGATGACCTGAAATATGCCATCGACAATCGAAAGGCAACAATTTTGACGCTACTGGACTTCAGCAAAGCTTTTGACACTGTTAGCTTTGACATATTGCTCAGAAAAATGCAACAGCTTAATTTCTCTGATAGTGCAATGAGATGGTTTGAAAGCTACTTAAAAGACAGACAGCAATGTGATGTCTGCGTAAATGAAAAATCTTCCTGGAAACATGTTTCCTCGGGAGTGCCCCAAGGATCAGTCTTAGGACCACTTTTGTTTTCTTTATATGTCAACGATATTTCGTCGGTTCTATCCTCCTGTAAATATCATTTCTATGCCGACGACCTCCAGCTCTACCTAAGCGTCAGACCTGAAGATGTAAACACTGCAATCGCTCAGATGAATGATGATCTGTCTTCTGTAGTGACATGGGCGAAAAACCTGCGGCTTAAACTAAATGCAAAAAAGATGCAAGTAATCTTAATAGCCCATCAGAAATTAATAAGTTCAGATTTCCGCGAACGGCTACCTCCTATTCTGCTCGACGGTACTCCAATACCATATCAGAAAACAGTGAAGAACTTGGGTGTAACTTTGGATGAGCATCTCAACTGGGCGGAGAATACAGTCGCAGTGTGCCGAAAGACGTCTGCTTGTCTCTATGCTCTCAAAAAGTTTCGGAACACATTTCCACAGGACTTGAAACGCCAGCTCGTGCAAGCACTCGTTCTACCGAACCTCCACTATTGTGATGTGATTCAACAAGGCATGAGTAGTGAAAACAAAAGACGGCTAGAGCTAACCAAGAATGCCTGTGTGCGTTACACCTGCAACATTCGCCGATATGATCATGTTAGTGCTTCATACTCCGAGCTAGGGTGGCTGCGGCCGGACAAATTGCGTGACTACCACACTCTATGTCTACTCCACCGACTCCTCGTCGCGCAAGCACCCCAGTACCTTGCTTCAGAGATTAAAAACCTGTCATGTCATCATAATCGAAACACGAGGTCACTCTTATTTGGTATCCTAACTGTGCCCACTCACAAAACAAAAACTTTTGCAAACTCCTTCTCAGTTGCCGCTGTCCGCCTCTGGAACAAACTGCCCCTTACCTTGCGCAAAATTCAATCTCCTGCTGCTTTTAAGAAGAAGTTGCAGCATTTCCTACTATCATCCTCATAAAGTTCTCCACAAAATTAATGTACAAGGGCAATCCCCTCATCTGTCAAATAGCAAAGCTAGCGTCTCCTATCTTGCTCCTGAGATGCCTTCCTCTTCATCTATCTCTATTAGCAACGCAATCTTCTTTTCCTTTATATTTCCTTAACTATGTTTCATCATGTCTCTGTTCTCCTCCTCCCTTCACCATGAGTCTCCCTCATACTCCCTGCTGCCAGCACTCCTATCTAAAATCTGTCTCTTCAATAATGTCTAATTATAACAGTACTTAAGATCTAAGAATATAAACTCAATATGTATGTATTTTTCCAGGTGTACCTTTCAAATTGTTTATTTCACTTTTTGTACTAGATGTAGTTTAACATGCCTACTAAAACATATGAATGTAAAATAAGTAGAATGCCTGGTTAGATGTAAGAGAGGGCCTGATGGCCCTAATCTTGCCAGGTTAAATAAATCAATAAAAAAAATCAATAAATAAATAAATAATCCCACAACCAACCTTCATCGTACTCAGTTCGCCTTGTTGTGCATCCCATCGTGCCTGTGTGTGTTTACTAGTTCTTTTCTCTCTGCCTCCAAGATGAAGAGAGGTAGCTGCAGCAACACCTCGGAGTGTAGTGGGAAGAGGCTCAGAGTTCTGGAGACAGTATTACCAAGTGAGTAAATAATTTTATTTTGAGCGTAAATTTTCGTGTGTATGTTAAATTCGCCTTATTAACCCCGTCTCCTTGTTGCAGTACATCTCCAGGCTTTTTCTTGGAGTGTGAGCAGAGACAGCAGGGAGCTGGACCACAACAGACTCCGGAAGTCCAGCCTCGCGTGTTGGGTTCACAGCCAGAATTACCATGTGAGTATAATTTTCATTGTAATTTGTTCTTGTATAGTAGCGACTCAAAATTTTCTTATTTCATACTTCTTTTTTTCCTAGATCACTTGAAGCAAATGCAAATTAAACTGGAAGCAGAGCTGGGGGCTGAAAAAATGATCTACGACAGTAGCAGCAACGCTACATGGAACAGCGCCCAGCTGTAGATAACTGACAACAGCTCCAAATTAAATATAGAAAAATATACCCGTGTGTGATCTTTCAATGTAACTCGACATTCAAAATAAATAAAATTATGTCTCGTCCTTCTACAGGAACAGCTCTAGAGGACTTGGATTTGCTGGACAGGCAGCAGGAGGCTGTTCATCAGCAGATGTAGGAACAGTATCCAGCAAATAATGAGATGCCCAAGCAGCATACATGTAATTTTTTAAAAAAATACGTGCTTCTAGTAGTCGTGGTAGTAGTATAGGAAGTTTTTTCTGTAACAAATCGGTTTATATACCTTGTTTGTTGTTGTTGTTGTTGTAGGCGAGATAGACGATGACCGACAAAGGCGCTCAGATCTCGCACTACTACATGATAATTATGATGACTTTTTTGAGGGTGTGGAGGAGTCGCCCAATCAGTTGTTTATATCCCTGCAGCCAGAGCGAAAAAGGTTCAAAAATGGTTCAAATGGCTCTGAGCACTATGGGACTCAACTGCTGAGGTCATTAGTCCCCTAGAACTTAGAACTAGTTAAACCTAACTAACCTAAGGACATCACAAACATCCATGCCCGAGGCAGGATTGGAACCTGCGACCGTAGCGGTCTTGCGGTTCCAGACTGCAGCGCCTTTAACCGCACGGCCACTTCGGCCGGCTGCGAAAAAGGTAATTACTCACTCTGCTTGTAACCATGTGATCGTCAGACTTCTTTCTTTCACTGCGCCAGCAGTATTATTTATTTTATCTCTCCTTCTACAGTGGTCGCGTCACAACACGGTGTGGCGCGCATACCGGTGGCAGTTAAACCGTCTTCCTCATCAAAGCGGCGCCCGGTAAGGCACGCCTCGCCTATAAGGGCACGTCTAGTAGCCACGCGAGAAGCAGCAGCCGCCGCCCCCGCCGCCCCCGCCGCCCCCGCCGCCCCCGGCCCCGACCCTGCCCCAGCCACAGCCGCCACAGCACCGCTCTGGCGTCCACGAGCCACCCTCCCTCAGGCTAGCAGGTTAGGGCTGCAGCAACCAGACTGCTCGTAGCGACCCGAGTCCGCAGCATCTCATCCTCCATCATCACGTCGTCGCCGATCACGTGAGGTACAGCACACACCCTTGTCCACCTCGCCAACTCCATCGACTAGTTGTAGTTATAGTATCAGTAATAGAGAATATCCTATGACTTGCGTTAGTTCCCTCTCCTGTCCTTTTAGTGAAGGACATCAGGTCAGTAATACCATACCGCAGTTAGAGTACTCGGTGATTGCAGACGCTTTTGAGGAGCAAATCTCGTTCACCAGGATTGGGAAGCAGGAGGGTACCGCGACCCTGTTGGATTTCTAAGGGCGTGTCTTCCTGTCGAGGAAATGGAGCTCCTCAAAGTAGTTAATGATCCGTTGTATCCCGCCATTAAATGCAGTGCGATGGTGCTTTGCACCGAATTATCGATCCCCCCCAAAGTTGAGTCTGGTGGTGAAGAGACACCTCTTCATTATCTTTGCGGGGGAAATGGCGTGATAACGCGGAGCACATCAATCGCCGAGTGGTTTCGTAAATCCACCCTGAGTGCTATACTGGCCCGGTTTTCCGATATGGAAGTCAGAGGGTCAGTTGAAGCACTCAGCTCAGACTACACCTGCACATCCGTACACAAGTCTACGATCCGGTAAATGGAGGGTCTAGCTACATTAAGCTCCCTAAAGATATAGCTAATAAGCATGCATGTATAAATGTCGAAAAAAGAAAAGATCAGGCTTGTTTTGCATGGTCAGTCCTGGCTTTTGAAAGAAAGTACGATCGAAGGGATCATCCTGAGCGTCCCACTACATACGATGTAGGTGATAATATACGTGGGTGTTGTAACTTTGATGGTATCGATTTCCCCGTCAACATCCAGGACATACCTAAATTTGAGGTGCAGAATACCGCAATATCGGTTAATGATTACTGTCTGGAGAAGAAGAAAAGCAAATCAGATGAGCAAGACAATGTCGTCAGCTCCCTCTATTTCACAAAATCTGACGGTGAGCGTGAGCTATATGTAAACATGCGGCTCCTCTCTGAAGGTGATAACTATCAATATGTTTGGATCCAAGACTGGTCCCGACACCTTTACTCCCAACTATCATCTGATCACCGTGTAAAACTTATTTGCTTAAGGTGTCTCAATTATTTCTCCTCAGACAAGTTATTAACGGCGCATCTAGTAGACTATGCTTCCAAGGACCCGGTACGTGTTTTTATGCCTATTGGGGAAAACAAATTCATAAAGTTTAAGAATGCTCACAACCAGGGGCGATGCCCGTTTGTAGTATACGCTGACTTTGAATGCCTCCTCGCTCCTGTGACTCGCTCTGAAGGTGACCCTATAGCCTCACATACCACCTTTAGAGAAAAACACGTACTATGTGTGGCAGCGTACCAAATTATATCGTCATATGATTCCAGTCTTAACTGCTACAAATCTTTCGTCGGGATAATCCTGCAGGTTGGCTGCTCACTGAGCTCGAAAAATTTTCATGGGAGGTTCATAAACTTTATAGCGACAACATTCCCACGACCAAATCTGAGGGGAATGAAGATTTGTATAATAACGAGGTTGAGTCTCATATTTGTGGGCTGCCGTTAGATAGAAAAGTGGAAACTCCTGGCGTGGTTTGTCGGGAAACAGATGCCATTGATTTCGTTGCGTTACTCCATCAACGCTAGGTTCACGAACGCTATTGTTCCGACAGTGCGCCAGGAGCGCTGCTGTCGTGTCACGTGACGAAGGGGCCCGCGAGCTTACGAATGCATCTGAGTAAGCCCCGCGCGTCGCCACGGGTTGCCCTTGCCTGCGGTGAACCGTTATTAAAGCGCGGAACTGTGGCTACTATGTACACAAATACCCAAAAAATTTAAGAATTTGAACTAAAAGAGACACTGCAAATCAAAATAAGACCTTTCTAGGTAGAACCTAGTGTCAAGTCATAAACGAAACTCTGTGCTCTGACGCGCTGCCGCCTTGACTATTTCTACAACTGCAACCGCCTGCATGGAAACAAACGACTGTGGTGGTACAAAAGGCGGAACTACACTGAATTGTCAAAGAAACTGGTATAGGAATGCGTATTCCAATACAGAGATAGTGAAAAGACAAAATACGCGCTGCTGTCAGCAACGCCTATATAAGACAAGTGTGTGGCGCAGTTGTTAGATTGGTTACTGCTGCTACAATGGCAGGTTATCAAGTTTAAGTGAGTTTGAACGTGGTGTTATAGTCGGCCCACGAGCGATGGGACACAGCGTCTCCGAGGTGGCGATGAAGTGGCGGTTTTCCCGTACGACCATTTTATGAGTGTACCGTGGATATCAGGAATTCGGTAAAACATCAAATCTCCGACATCGTTGCATTCGGAAAAAGATCGTGCAAGAAAGGGACGAACGACGTCTGAAGAGAATCGTTCAACGTTACAGAAGCGCAACACTTCTGCAAATTGCTGCGGATTTAAGTGCTCGGTCATCAAGCGTCAGCGTGCAAACCATTCAACGAAACATCATCGATATGGGCTTTCGGAGCCGAAGGCCCAATCGTTTATCTTTCATGACTGCACGACACAAAGCTTTACGCCTCGCCTGGGCCCACCAAAACCGACACTGGACTGTTGATGACTGGAAACATGTTGCCTCGTCGGACGAGTCTCGTTTCAAATTGTATCGAGCGGATGGACGTGTACGGCTCTGGAAACAACCTCATGAATCCATGGACCGTGCATGTCAACAGGGCACTGTTCAAGCTGTTGGAGGCTCTGTAATGGTATGAGGCGTCTGCAGTTGAAGTTGTATGAGACCCATGACATGTCTGGATACGACTCTGACAGGTGACACGTACGTAAGCATTCTGTCTGATCATCTGCACAAATTCATGTCCATTGTGGTTTCCGTCGTACTTGGACAATTCCAGCAGGACAATGCGATACCCGACACATTCAGAATTGCTACAGAGTGGCTTCAGGAGCACTCTTCTGAGTTTGAACACTTCCGCTGTCCACCAAACTCCCCAGACATGAACATCACTAAGCATATCTGCGATCCCTTGCAACGATCTCCACCCCCTCGTACTCTTACGGATTGATGGAGAGTCCTGCAGGATTCATGGTATGAATTCCTTCAGCACTACTTCAGACATTAGTCGAGTCCATGACACGTCGTGTTGCGGCACTTCTGCGTGTTCGCGGGGCCCCTACACGATATTAGGCAGGTCTACTAGTTTCTTTGGTCTTCAGTGTATAAGCTACAGAGAGATAGAAGAGGAATTGCAAATATTTAGAAGATACATCAAACTCCAACTAGCTTACGTCACGTTTCTGTAAATGCGCAACTTCCGTAATTATAAAAAAAGAAATTGGAAACATAAATATAGACTGGTTGTTGCAAGGAAACAAGCGCTTGTTAATTTGCTAGAAACCTATTTTGTCGAATTTTTCCCCGATATGTAGATTAAATTAACTTTATAAAAGGTTAGTAAATGTATTTACCCCATTTTTGTAGGCATATAATTTCACAACTTAGAACAAGATAACGGGCTAATATATAAAAACAAGATGCATAAAAATAAAGTATCATTACTGTTCTAAATTATTAACCAGCAGCAAATTGCATAAGTTTTCTATGAGATGGTTCGGGCGTTTTTAACTCACTCAAAAAGTTATATTAGTTTTGAGCATGGTAGTTATTAATTTTGTTCTGTCTTACACGTTTCGGCTTACGCCATTTTCAAAGGTTCCGCAAGATGAATGAATGAAAAGGCATCCTTCAAGAACTTTGGTACAATTACATAAAATGTACATCGTAGAAACGGAAGAAGCAAACGCTCAGTGAAAAAAAAATATTTACATAATACCGCTCTACTTTCAACTGTACTCTCACACTGTCCTATGGCTTACAACCCTCGAATAGTATTTTCATATTTTTACTACTTTTGAGGCGTCAAAGCGAATATTATACGCTGACCTTCCACGCCTTTATCAATGAGAGCAAATTACTGGCGTCCAAAGCTCACTCTCTCAAATCACGTTAGGTCATTTACCCGAAAAGAAAACAGTGTTTGAGCATGATTTCAAGATTTGGCGCAGATGCTAATGTTTCACTGTTTATCATGAGCTCGAATGATTATGTATATTACGTATACAGTGATCTGGTGTATTCCTATCCTTTATAAGTTTTTATTTTTTGTACTTTATTATAGACTGATACTTGTCCCTGCAAGACTGTTACATAACTATGTACAGATTCTGGTATTTGGCGTGTAACTTTGTAATTTTACTTGATGTAATGCCTGTATATCAACATACTGATTATAACTTTTTATATACGCTTTTCTGGATATTAAATGTGCCATGTTTTGTAATTCGTTTTGTTGTACAACTTGACCATCCCTTACAGTATACGCATATATTCTACCGTTTACAGTGACAAACACAATGCTTTCTAATACTATGAGGCATTAGGATGTTCAGAGAGGTACAAACGGTATCACGTGTACGGGTAATCAAATAGTTGGTTACCACAGTGTGAGATTACGAAAAAATCTCGCAGACGTACTTTGCAGTAGCACCACCGCTGAAGGGAGAATGGTTACGTATACAGTGAGGGTCTGCGCGAGATTCTGCTGCCGACTGACCAGTTGGCAGATACATCGGCTATTTTGATGTCCCAGTGGTGTTCAAATAGAAGGGAGAGGGCACACGAGGGCATTACCGCGCTTGCGGTCTGCTAAGCCCGACCACAAAAAAAAGTAGATTGCAGATATAGTGCCCCATGTCTCCGCGGCACCACCAGTTTTGTGCCCGCCAAGTGGAAACAGATACTGGTCTCCCTAGGGTACATTACACGTATCTGCTCCTGCCATTGATCTACGCCTTGCAATTGCCCTACAGTGGTTTCGCTATTCCATCCGAGGGCTGTCATTAAGAACAACACTTATGGACGCGATTCGCGGGAAGCACTGTTCACAAACATTTTTTTAAAATTAAATATAGATGTTATCTTCATAGACAACGTACAAAATGCAGAATTCCTTTGAATGAATATTGAATATCGACTCAATTAGTGTGAACACACAAAAGAGGTTTGGAAACGGAACGTCATGAACGTGCTATCCTCTTAGAGTCCTGTCATTACCGTGTAACAGCCAGGGCCCTTTAGCTAAATACTCTTCAGACATCCGGTCAGTGTGTAGCAATGAAATTCTTTCTTGGGGAACTAATACTCTCAATAAGAACACAGTCTTAAAATTACAGAAAAGGGTATTAAGAATAATACGCAGAAATAGTAAACGCGCGCTTTGTAAATGTCTGTTCAGTGACTATAGAACAAGCTCTAGAGTGAAAAACGTATCAAGAATGAATAAACATAAACATTTTTTTCACTATGGAATGCATTTCCAAAATAAACTATCTCAGGAGACTGAAGAGATTACTAAAACGAACTTATTTAAAAACCTCATTAAAAAGCACATGTTTAGTAATACATTCTATCCAGGGGAGAATTACTCATATAACATGGATTAGGAGTTTGGTGAAAAATGTGGCACAAGTAAATAATCATAAAACACCTTTGTCATTTCACAACACATTTTCTCACTACAATGCTTCTTTTCTGGAATGTACATACTAACATCTTATTCTCTTCCTGGGTTCAGCTTCTTACTCATTACGGACGCAAGGTATCTCCCCATTTCAGGCAAACGAATGTGAAGTTACGGTACACAAAATGGATAGAGAAAAATCATCGTGATCGTCCCGATGCCAATTGATAATGTCTGTTGAGTGTGTTGCGCCTGCTGTCGAAAAATGTGTGAAAAATGGGTCAATAACTTTTTACATTGTGAAATAACTTTCATTAGAAGAAAGTAGAGACAAAATAGTATAATACATTGTGGATAAACCGAGTGCAATTATGCTGTTTTTAATAGAAAGTGTTGTATTCGGGAGGATGGAGACTCAAATCCCCATCCATTTTTCGTGGTTTATTTATTTTTTCGTGGTGTCTCTAAATTACTTCAGGTAAATGCCGAGATGTCTTCTAATATAAGATCACGGTCGACTACTTGTTCCAATCTTGTAAAACTAGACATGTAGGTACACAAATCCTTCTATAGAAAAATTATGTTTTTTTGTTGTTAAACTCTAGTACTGTGACATGTCTAATATTCTTGTTAGTGCGATACACTGAAGAATAAAACTGAGCCTGCGTGTCAATAACTCTGCAGATTTGGAGACATCAATGTAGTACAGGAATTGGTGCCATAATCATGTCTTTCTCGTTACAAAGCTTACTGATAGAATGCCTGAACAATGCAAGGCCATGCGCATCTTCATTTTCGCGGCGTATTGACCGATCCATTACATATCGTGCGTGCAGCAGCAGAAACCAAATTCTTCCAAATGATATTATAGCACTCTAGCAATAGCATCTGTTAATAATGTGACTGTCCGCAGCTCGTGGTCGTGCGGTAGCGTTCTCGCTTCCCGCGCCCGGGTTCTCGGGTTCGATTCCCGGCGGGGTCAGGGATTTTCTCTGCCTCGTGATGACTGGGTGTTGTGTGATGTCCTTAGGTTAGTTAGGTTTAAGTAGTTCTAAGTTCTAGGGAACTGATGACCATAGATGTTAAGTCCCATAGTGCTCAGAGCCATTTGAACCATTAATGTGACTGATGTAGTTTTCATCTGTCAGGTCACTCGGAAGATGGCCGAAAAGTGTATCGTCGAAATTTCATTTCAAGAAATGGAGTTTATACGACTGCGCGACCAAAATATAAAGGATTAATTCAAGGCCAGTTCACACAAGACACAGATATCTAGGGATTGCATACATATTGTTCAATTACAACACCACAGGTGATGTGCAGCTGATAGAATGTTAAATATTAGTTCGGATATTGCTCCGATTTTATTCAAATATCATTCCTATTGCTACAGTTGCGGGTAAGAGTAAGCTATATGTCAGTATTACTTTTATCTATAAGACAAGAAGACATCAGGTAATCTCCGATATATTAGCCGCTTGATGTCATTCTGTCATCCGTACAACAATTAACTGCGATATGTTCCTAAAATGTGGAGGTTATATTAAATTTCTAACATTTGTTTTATCTAAATAATACTTTTTGTTAGCAAGTACAGGTGTTCTAAGATGAAGACTGGGCCTGTAACTTGACAATAACGTTGTGCTATGTCCATGAACAGCTGTTGTATTAGCAGAATCATCAAATAATTTTCATAACTATTCTAAAATGAAATCCGCAAATGGGAACCAATGGAATATCGACTAGACGGGGATATAAGTAGTTACTGATAGTTCACGTAAATTGTTTTTTGTAAATTTAATTTGCTTTTAATTCGATACAATCGTAATTCTGATTTGCTCATACAATGCAGGATATCATAGCCGCTTTTTACATCCTTGATGATTTCTCTATTATAGCCATTAGGCCGTCGTTTAAGGCATACTTCTGTGCCTAATGGTTCGTCTCCTAATGGGGGCAATCCTTTAAACGTTCTGTTTTTGTGCCATTGTATTTCCACCATACAATCATAATTATTTCTCAAACTATTTTTGTTTATGTACTTTATCTGTTTCTGCAAATGTCGAATGAATCGAAATGTATGGATCCGCTTGGAATATTTCTGTCATTAGTGCAGGACTTTCGTATTACGTCCTGTGATGGTCGTTCCAATGTTTTACTTTAGAAAACAATGACTAGAGCTAAAAATTGTCAAAGCAGTTTTGTCGCCAAAGAATCATACAAGATGATAATTTCCTGCAGTTCTGTATACCAAAATATCAAATTAAGCAGACACGCTGCAAATTATATCGTCTCTCTACTTTCTACAGACTAACTTTATTGATAAATGACGATTCATTGCTTTTAATAATAGTTTCTGTTCCCGGATAAAAGAGCCTCGTTGAAAACGTCTTTATCTCATGTTGTCGTTTCGAGAATCCTTGGGCATAATATGGAAGATCGCTAGTTCAAATGGCTCTGAGCACTATGGGACTCAACTGCTGTGGTTATCAGTCCCCTAGAACTTAGAACTACTTAAACCTAACTAACCTAAGGACATCACACACATCCATGCCCGAGGCAGTATTCGAACCCGCGACCGTAGCAGTCGCACGGTTCCGGACTGCGCGCCTAGAACCGCGAGACCGCCGCGGCCGGCGATCGCTAGTTCATGAGACATCATTGCGCTTTAAGGAGCGTAACATACATGAATCAGAAATACAAGTGAAATTGTATAGCATATACTAAAACTATAAAGCAATAACCTCTGATACCACTGGTGTATTTTGTCTGCTGACATTTTACAGGCACGTGACCAGTTCGATCTATTTCAAAGACCGTCTACACTTACATCTACACTGATCAGCCGAAACATTATACCAGCTGTTTATTTGCTTGCTGGTCCACCTCTGGAACGTAATGCAGCAGCTCTTTTGCCTGGCATGGATTCAAAAATTCTTTGGTAGGATTTCAGAGGTATGTATCACCGGATATCTGTGCACAGGTCAGTCGCGCAACTCCCCTAAATTACGGGCACCCCACATGTGTCACATCGGGACTGGTGGCCAAGACATCAATTTGAGTTCACTCCCATGCTGTTGTAATTGCTGTAGCACGATCCTGACCTTGTAACACGAACGGTTATCCTGATGGAAGACGCCATCGCTATCGGTGAAAAGATCGAGCATGAGGGTATTCAGATGGTCGTCAATAATGTTCAGGTAGCACACAGCTGTCGCGAGGCTTTCGATTGCTACGACAAGTCCAACGGAAGGCAAGGTAAATGTCTCACACACCATAACCCTGCTTTTCGGGCTTGAGTCTGTGGCGCGCTGTACCTTTCGAGCAGTCGTTAGCCTCAATGACGACGGATCTACTACTGTAACAATAGATGCGATTTATTAATTTACATCTAATTCAACCAGTTTATCCATTTACATCTACTTCTACATCTATATACACTCCTGGAAATTGAAATAAGAACACCGTGAATTCATTAACCCAGGAAGGGGAAACTTTATTGACACATTCCTGGGGTCAGATACATCACATGATCACACTGACAGAACCACAGGCACATAGACACAGGCAACAGAGCATGCACAATGTCGGCACTAGTACAGTGTACATCCACCTTTCGCAGCAATGCAGGCTGCTATTCTCCCATGGAGACGATCGTAGAGATGCTGGATGTAGTCCTGTGGAACGGCTTGCCATGCCATTTCCACCAGGCGCCTCAGTTGGACCAGCGTTCGTGCTGGACGTGCAGACCGCGTGAGACGACGCTTCATCCAGTCCCAAACATGCTCAATGGGGGACAGATCCGGATATCTTGCTGGCCAGGGTAGTTGACTTACAGCTTCTAGAGCACGTTGGGTGGCACGGGATACATGCGGACGTGCATTGTCCTGTTGGAACAGCAAGTTCCCTTGCCGGTCTAGGAATGGTAGAACGATGGGTTCGATGACGGTTTGGATGTACCGTGCACTATTCAGTGTCCCCTCAACGATCACCAGTGGTGTACGGCCAGTGTAGGAGATCGCTCCCCACACCATGATGCCGGGTGTTGGCCCTGTGTGCCTCGGTCGTATGCAGTCCTGATTGTGGCGCTCACCTGCACGGCGCCAAACTCGCATACGACCATCATTGGCACCAAGGCAGAAGCGACTCTCATCGCTGAAGACGACACGTCTCCATTCGTCCCTCCATTCACGCCTGTCGCGACACCACTGGAGGCGGGCTGCACGATGTTGGGGCGTGAGCGGAAGACGGCCTAACGGTGTGCGGGACCGTAGCCCAGCTTCATGGAGACGGTTGCGAATGGTCCTCGCCGATACCCCAGGAGCAACAGTGTCCCTAATTTGCTGGGAAGTGGCGATGCGGTCCCCTACGGCACTGCGTAGGATCATATGGTCTTGGCGTGCATCCGTGCGTCGCTGCGGTCCGGTCCCAGGTCGACGGGCACGTGCACCTTCCGCCGGCCACTGGCGACAACATCGATGTACTGTGGAGACCTCACGCCCCACGTGTTGAGCAATTCGGCGGTACGTCCACCCGGCCTCCCGCATGCCCACTATACGCCCTCGCTCAAAGTCCGTCAACTGCACATACGGTTCACGTCCACCAGTGTTAAAGACTGCGATGGAGCTCCGTATGCCACGGCAAACTGGCTGACACTGACGGCGGCGGTGCACAAATGCTGCGCAGATAGCGCCATTCGACGGCCAACACCGCGGTTCCTGGTGTGTCCGCTGTGCCGTGCGTGTGATCATTGCTTGTACAGCCCTCTCGCAGTGTCCGGAGAAAGTATGGTGGGTCTGACACACCGGTGTCAATGTGTTCATTTTTCCATTTCGAGGAGTGTACATATTCCGTAAGCTACCATACGGTGCGTGGCGAGGGTACCCTGTACGAACCACGTTTCCATTGATCCACGGTCCAATCTAGATGATCCCGTACCCACTGCAGTTCTAACTGATGACACTGCTCAACATGTTCGCATGTAGTGGTCGTTTGCTGCGGCGCCTCAAGTTCAACAACGTGTGGTGAGAGGTGTGGTCGGAAACACACGTGCCTGAACCACTATACTTTGTCTTCACATCTGCCTGTTCTGCGCTACAGAGTGAGGATAATTCCGACCTACACATTCGTTAATTAGGCGTGGACATTCACACCTTGTGGCCGTCTCGTGGTTCCACGGTTCTTTAACTAATTTCTATAGATGGTCACGACGGTAGTACACGAAAAGCCAACCAGCTTCGCCTTTTACGAGCTGCTCGCTAACAGGTGCCAGGTTGTAACAATATGCCCTTCGTCAAAGTTGTTAATGTCATTAGACAACCTGACACGCTGCCCTTATCGTCACTAGACACATTCCCCATTCGTCTCTACTACTCTTATACTGCGTAGTCAGAAACGGTCTGAAAAGCTTGCAAGGGTACTGCAAGACAGGTTGTGCTGACAAGGGAACCTCCCCATCGCACCCCCCTCAGATTTAGTTATAAGTTGCCACAGTGGATAGGCCTTGACAAACTGAACACAGATCAATCGAGAAAACAGGAAGAAGTTGTGTGGAACTATGAAAAAATAAGCAAAATATACAAACTGAGTAGTCCATGGGCAACATAGGCAACATCAAGGAGGTTGTAAGCTCAGTAGCGCCGTGGTCCCGTGGTTAGCGTGAGCAGCTGTGGAAAGAGAGGTCCTTGGTTCAAGTCTTCCCTAGAGTGAAAATTTTAATTTTTTATTTTCAGACAATTATCAGAGTTCAGGCACTCACACATAATCAACATCTCTCTTCAAAATTCCAGGACATGTTCAGATTTGCTTTGACATATGCAGGATTTGACGGTCTACACACGGAAAAATTTGAAAACGTTAAAAACATATGTTTTGACAGAGCACAGAGAAAACTGTGCGACTGTGAAACTGTTGCATTCATTTGTTGCAGTTTATGTGACACACTCTTATGTTTTCATCACTTTTTGGAAATGATTATCACATCCACAAGAAAACCTAAATCGGGCAAGGCAGAAGAATCTTTTTACCCATTCGCCAAGTGTGCAAGTTAGGTGGGTCGACAACATATTCCTGTCATGTGACGCTCATGCCGTCACCAGTGTCGTATAGAATATATCAGACGTGATCTCCTGTGGAGGAATCGGTTGACCTATGACCTTCCGATGAAATGTTTTAGGTTCCCATGGGAGAGGCACGTCCTTTCGTCTACTAACCACACGGTTTTGCGGTGCGGTCGCAACACACAGACACTAAACTTATTACAGTGAACAGAGACGTCAATGAACGAATGGACAGATCATAACTTTGCAAAAATAGTAATTAAACTTTTCGCTCGAGGGAAGGCTTGAACCAAGGACATTTCGCTCAGCAGCTGCTCACGCTAACCACAAGACCACGGCACACTTACGCTCAGTTACTCCTTGATATTACCTATGTTGCCCATGGACTACTCAGTTTGTATATTTTGCTTATTTTTTCGTAGTTCCACACAACTTCTTCCTGTTTTCTCGATTGATCTGTGTTCAGTTTTACAAGGCCTATCCACTGTGCCAAATTATAACTAAATCTGAGGGGGGTGCGATGGGGAGGTTCCCTTGTGAGAAATAATAGTTACGAAAAAATTCTTCACGCCATTTTCCAGTTTGAAGGTAGCCAATGAGGTCACAGTGAACACAAATCTAAGCGGCCTCCCACATAAACTTAGTGTCATTTGTTCTTACAGCGTAAATGATAGTGCACAAGACTGGTCAGCCTTTGGCTAGGGTTCGATCCTTACTACCGTCCCATGTCCAATTTTTGGATCGCTCTACTGTTCCGGTTTGGGAAGCCAAACGAAGAACACGTTTAGCGGCACCGTCTCTGGCGGGAGACTTGAATTTATTAGCGCAATACCCTGACTAGCTAATTTCAATGCTAATTAACTCGAAAAGGGCGCAATATATCGAACTTTTTCTTAACAATTATTTCGCATCATAACCTACCCTGCAACACCGTTAGCAGCTTTTCGGACTGTTGCTGAGTACCCTGTACACATTGTGTATACATTGTTCACTCTGTAACACGTTCCGAGCAGCAATTAGCCCCGCGGCGGCTACTGGCCGCAATTGAATGGTATGTAGGCATCCAGGCTCTCTTCCTTTCATCTTTGCTAATTAAATAATCAGTACAGAGGCATTTTCGCCACATCAGTTTTGTAGTGACCCATCATGGTAATTAAATGAAAATATAACATGAAATGACAGAGTTTT
The DNA here is from genome assembly GCF_023898315.1 of Schistocerca nitens. Lineage (NCBI taxonomy): Eukaryota > Metazoa > Arthropoda > Insecta > Orthoptera > Acrididae > Schistocerca > Schistocerca nitens. The sequence goes on from NC_064616.1 coordinate 810,453,456, forward strand.
TGCCGCTAGGATAGATAGCTGGAGGCAACTGATAATTAGTGTGTGAGTCTTCATTCGTATCGGTGAGTACGAGTGTGAGATGCTTCTATCACGCTGTGCGACGAAACACGCAGCCGAGGTGGGCCCACGATTAGTTTCTCGGAACGTACGTCCAACTCGCCCGGTTACACACAAAAGCGGTGACCGCTCTGTGGACACTGGTGACGTTCGGTGCCTTTCATGTTTGACCGACTAATCCCATGGGAGGCCAGGTGAGCGACAGGTAGACTGCAAAGCATCGTCCAGTGCCTTGCGTTAAGCAGCGGTTGTCCGGCCCAGGCGCCGCTGGCCATTTACGATGTCGTTTCCGGAACTCCGGCGGCTGCTTCTCTCGGAAGAGGATCATTGTCTGCCGCTGGGAGATATTTTTGGGTGAATCGCTGGCGCCAGGCTAGCGTGGTAGCCTATAGCCGCCAAAACGTTTCTCAGGCAGGACGATCTTTGCGCAGTAACGGGACCGCATTTGGCGTCAGAACACGTTTTGTGGGTGTACATAGTTTTTAGCGGCAAGCTTCCCTAGCGGGAGAATTAATTATACCGTGTCTAGGAGGGCCATTGGCGCTATTTAGCTCGCCGCACGACGATTGGAGACGATAATTTTTGGCGACGCAGCTAAGGGCGATGGTGTTGAGAAGGAATTCAGGGGAGGATTTTTCTGAGCATTCGGCATAGATCCCAATTAGAAAACGGTCTTGCTTGTTGACGAACGCCAGCTGGGATTCTCCACTCCACTTGGCGAAAGGGTACACTGCTTACGGTTTTAGCGGTTACGCACCTACGAACAGACTCCATATCACACATTCAGCAGCTCATTGGGGAGAACATCTGCAACCCGTGCGTATTAGGGATTTTCCTTTAAGGAGTTGAGTTCTCAGTGCGTCGAGTCCATCCGATCTGCAGCAGATGTATTTCACCCAATGTATATCGTATTGAACTGCCAACTAGAGGTTCACAATTCTTGCCAATTCAATACATAATAGTCAGATAACATTTACATTGCTGTTATTTTGTCAGAGGCGTCGTGTTAACTTGAACAGCCCCTCCCCATTTAATAACTATTCGAACAGCCGATAGCCGGCGCCGGCCGCGGTGGCCGAGTGGTTCTAGGCGCTTCAGTCCGGAACCGCGCGACTGCTAAGGTCGCAGGTTCGAATCCTGCCTAGGGCATGGATGTGTGTGGTGTCCTTAGGTTAGTTAGGTTTAAGTAGTCCTAAGTTCTAGGGGACTGATGATCTCAGATGTTACGTCCCATAGTGCTCAGAGCCATTTGATAGCTGGCCGCGGTGGCCGAGCGGTTCTAGGCACTGGAGTCAGGAACCGCGCGACCGTACGGTTGCAGGTTCGAATCCTGCCTCGGGCATGGACGTGTGTGATGTCCTTAGGTTAGTTAGGTTTAAGTAGTTCTAAGTTCTAGGGGACTGATGACCTAAGAAGTTAAGTCCCATAGTGCTCAGAGCCATTTGAACCTTTTTTTTTTTAACCGCCGATATCGTGCCTGACCGTCAAAGTTGATTCGTGTTTTCCGAATCTATTTGACAAATGTTTTATTCCTGTCTGCTATAGTTATAAAACAAGTCTGAGATGAAAAATTGTTCATCTCAGTACCTATTTCTTCCTGATCATTTACAAATTTATTAATTTTCTTGTGATTCGAAAGGACATTAAAAGAATAAGAATCTCATACCAAAATTCCCATCTGAAGACCACTGCTGGGGGGCATAGTTTGATGACTAGCGTTGTGAAGTCCGTTGCGTAAATATGATTAGTGTTGGATCAAGGGTGGTTCTGACTCGAGGAGGAGATTCCGCTCAGGCATTCCAGTAATCTACACTGGACTTTACTCTTACTACTTTCAAACCACTGTGGGAATTTTAAATAATGTTCCACCTAATCAGTGATTATCTGTGCTCAGAAAGTTATCACGCAGAGGATAAATAGTGTACTCGCATCATTTTCCTCCATTCCTGTCCCACTCACTGATACAAAACCCGTAGTCGAGGGACAATGTTGTGAACAGCAGACGCGGTGAGGTGGCGCAGCTGTTAGCACACTGGACTCCACCGATGCTGTGTAAGCGTAAGATGTTACATTTGCATCCGTACATGTGGTCTGATACTTCACGTTATTTGTTGCGATCTATCAGTCCTCGAGAACCATTCGTCCGGGTAGTACCTTCAAAATGATTTGTTAGTGTAACGGGCAGAGAACATTCAAACTACAGAAGCGTGAGTTTGCTTAGTCGCTGTGAGAGGATCACAGAATTGCTCAGAAACTTCCACTGGGTGACGCTTCAGGAAATATAGATCTTTATTCTCGTAGTATGAGGTAAGAGAGATTGTCGATTTTCCTCAGTAAACTCTGGAATTCTTTTAAATTTATCGTCGTGGTGATCATGTGAGGTGTAAGATGAAATCATTGTTTCACGACACTGGCCTCTCGGTATTTTTAGAATAAAGATCTACATTTCCTGAAGCATCTCCCAGTGGAAGTTTCTGAGAGATTCTGTGATCCTCTCACACCGACTAAGCAAACTCACGCATCTGTAGTTTGAATGTTCTCTGCCCGTCGTTACATTAACAAATCATTTTGAAGGTACTACCCGGACGAATGGTTCTCGAGGACTGATAGATCGCAACAAATAACGTGAAGTATCAGACCACATGTACGGATGCAAATGTAACATCTTACGCTTACACAGCATCGGTGGATTTGCAAATAATTGGAGTTAACATTCTCTGTGATGGTAGAATGGTCATCATGTTGCGTTAGTGTAGTTCGTATTCAGTGCTGTTACGATGCCTGGCAAGGTATATAAGGGGCGTCAGCAGTGTCAGATGTGAAGTGACCACTGTAAAGAGCAAGGCAATTACACATTCTCATGTCGGACAGTGCTATCAGCAGGTTGCAGCATTTTAAAAGGCGTTTCATTACGGTTCTCCATTCGGCTGGGTGGTCGAATCGTGCTATATCCAGATATGTGGGGCACTGGGATGTAAATTTGGCCCGATGTTGGACTGCATGTATTCTCGTCATCAAGGTTCCGATCGACAATATCTGACCTCAGCAAAGGAGGATCAGCGCATTGTGCACCAGGCACATCGTAGCCCCTTCACATCTGCGCCTGGCAGTCGATATCAGATAGTGGACCCAGTGCGACATTCTGCGTCGTCCCACACGTTTGGTCGCAAACTATCAGCTGCCGGACCGGGGAATTACGAACCCTCGCATAGGCTGTCGTTAATACCATGAGAGAAACGGCTTCGTTTGGAGTGGTGCAGTGACCGGTAAGCATGGACAGCTGATAAATGGCGCACCATTGTGTTCAGCCGTGATTCTCATTCTGCACTGGCAGTCAGTTGCTCGACAGTTGCACATCAATCCGTCCGTCTCAACAACCGTCGTTCAACTCTGTCATCTATGGTCCGTAGTGCTTCACAGTTGTCTCGGCAATGGTTTTGGATAGAACCGTTTTGAAGATGCACTAATTCACGGAATAATGTGGGTAGAGAGGTAAAACTAGACACACATGCATGAAATGACATGAGATTTTATTGGAAGGAAAAAAAGAGTGCACAAACCGGCCAACTGATGGTCCTGGACAGCAACACGTCAGTGAATCTGCGTGAGAACCGTGTCCAAAATGAGCTGTAGGAACAGAGAGAGTCAGACGCGCCAGCAATCGCGGCATGTTGACTTTATCAGAAAAGAAACTTAAAAAAAAATGGGGAAAGATAACGATTGGTTGTCCAATATGTTGTTGACCGACAATGCCCATTTTACAATCTGAGGGTCCGTCAACACCCAATACTACAGACTCTGGGTTACCAAAAATCCTAGACCTGTCGTGGAAACCCAGTTCCATGACGAGAAAGCTACGGTGGATTTACCACATCAGTCGTGACCAGACCCTTTTTCTTGGAGGAAATGCTGTGCGCTGCTTTCCGAACTGTCAGCGTGACGGATGCAAGGTACACCGATATGTTACGGAACCGCATCATCCCTAACCTTACTGATAATCACCTGTTGGACGGTTTTTATGTAGGATGGCGCTGCACAGCATATTGCTACACGTATGAAATATCAGTTGCGCCCATTGTTTGGTGAGGATCGCCTGCTGAGCCACCACTTCCCTCATGCCCTCCTACCTCAATCCGTGTGATTATTTGTTGTGGAGTTACCTGAAGTCGCAAGTGTACAGCAATCGTAGGACCTCATTAGGGATTCTAAAAGACTGGGCTTAACGTCCCATCGACATCCAGGTCATTAGAGACGGAGTACAAGCTCTGAGTGCGTCAAGGATGGGGAAGGATACTGGCCGTTGCCTGTCGAAGGAACCATCCTGGCGTTTGCCTGGAGCGATTTAGGGAAATCACGCAAAACCTAAATCTGGATGGTTGGACGCCATTTTCAAACGACGTCCTTCCGAACGCGAGTCCAGTGTGCTAACAGCTGCGCCACCTCACCGCGTCTGCTGTTCACAACATTGTCCCTCGACTACGGGTTTTGTTGATGAATGCCATTTGACATGTTAAGCATTTGTTTTAAAGAACATAGTATTTACCAAGAATCAATTGTTGTGCTAATTATTGCTTTTGTGTCGTATGAAGCGTCATTTTGTGAACTTTCTTTGGTTCCAATAAAGCCACATGTCGTTTCAACAATATGTTTCAATATTTACCTCTCTATCTACATTATTCCGAAAAGAATTGAATTTTCAAATATTACCAGACTTTTGGGTCACCATGTACGTTTAGTGCTCAGCAGGGCACGAAAATCGAAGAAACTCTCAACTTTTTCCACTCCAGACGCTATTGAGGTACAACATAAATAACTTACGAAAATTTCTATTTAATAGTGTTAAATGATGATAAGGATGGTAACGACGTAGATCTGAAGACTGTGGGCCCAAACCATACTGGAGGGTGGAGCTCATGGTATCAAAATTATTGTCAAATATAATCGACTAAAGTGAATGTAAGGTGAGGAAAGCTCTCGGCGTTTTAAAAGCAGTCTGTGACCTAGAAATGGGACGTTGTTGTCATTTATCGTTATTATAACGTAGTAGTCGCAAGAGGAACGTAGACTCTTTGCGACAAAATTTGCCGAAAGATATTGGAGAAAATTATCTGAGGATACTGTGAAACCAGGCGCTACCTTCTCAAAGATTAATCAGTAGGCACGAAGGGAAGTTAGGGGACATGGATATGATAAGAGACGTGAACTTTTGTATTTCAAGTGTAAGTTCGCGTGGAACAAGTTAGCCTAGGGTGTAATGTGATGTATTGACTAGAATCTAAGATGTAAATGTAAAAAGCGGAGGAAACGAAAATAGATAAAGGATGGAAGGCTGCCTGTTAAGTACATTTGTAAGCCACAATTAAAGCCAATTTGTATTTTTGGAGAGTGGGAAACCGGCAGTGTGGAAAGGACTCGGAGTTATTTCATTCAGTGGGTTGGGTATGAATGTTTTTCCCTTGTTTGACACAAATCGTCAATTTACTTTGCGTGCTAGCGTATTGTATAACCTTACTATACACCGTAGGTGTCAGCACTCCGGATGGATGTGTCGCCATGGACAGAGAACTACACCGTCACTCCACAACACACCACAAAGATTTTTCTTTCAATCCACTGCGTTTGTGCACCCCATGACAACCAGAAGTTGTATTACAGTGCAGCTCGAACATTGCTGAGTAGAGCCTCTTCCCACACTGTTTCGAACGAGCTACACTCAGATCACCGGTATAACATATTCCGAATACAATAATAAACTTTCTGAAATAGGTAACGGTTTCTTGTCTTGTCGTCCATCATAAATGGTACACAAGTAATGTAATTCTTAACAGCTGTTCCTAAGAGAAGTAACATAACATATGCGCATAACAATTATTTTACTCACATTCACACGTCTAAAATAGTTCGGCAGTGAATTATATTATTCTTCTCATTATTACAGTAGGTTAAGTGTGTTACCTTTTCATCGAGAAACAACGTGTAACGGGTCACATATGGTGGCTCTAAAGAATATCATATCGCATTTTATGGAGTTGTCTGCATTAGATTCACTGGAACAGAACGGCATTAGGACGTAATTATTTTATAGTTGCAGGTGTAACTACACGTCATTTTCATGTACGTCTATACTCCACAAATCACCAAAAATGTGTGGCAGAGGGTAAACAGTGATTTTCGTCACTTCCTGTTCCATTCACGAATTGCGTGCAGGAGGACCAACTGTGAGTAGGCACCAATACTAGCTTCATTTTCTCTAGTTTCACCGTCAACGAAATGCTGCGAGGCATATGTCGCTTAAAGTAAAATGTTGCTTGACTCTTCTTGGGACAGTAGTAGTCAGCGACCCTTAGCACGTAGCATTTATATCCAAAGAAGAGCGGCGTGTTTCTTCGTGAGTCCTCATGGTACGTGCTGAAACAACATGAAGGTGCTCATACAATTCCGATGGTAGACAATATAAGAGAGGCATTTTGCATCAGGCTAGGCTTATTGTCCGATTACAGCATGCATATATTCCCAAAGGATTCAAACTTAAAATAGCTATAGAGACCAGAGTATGTTGTTCGCACATTCAGGCTGCAAGGAAAATTATGAAACTAATCGCGTTGAGATTCAGTCGTCACTGGTATGTAAAACTATTGCCAGAGTCGGTACCCCTTAAACGAAGGTATCCAAGTGTTTAAAATACATGCTTTCTGTTGTTTTTACATTGTGTTAGTATTTTATAGCCTCAGAATTGATATTGAAAATGGTTAACGACGAAACGTATGATGCTGTGACACACTGAAGGAAACAGAACGCTTAATGAAAAGGTAAGTATGCAAATCGAATAGTTACGTGCGAAGTATTGATTACTTACTACAGTACACTAAGTTTCATATATCTAACCAAATGTTCGTGTCCATGGAAGCATGTTTTCGTCATGGCTGATTCCTAATTGAGATTGCAAACTTTCAGAAGACTTTCTCATTTGGCACGATACCGGAAATCGTCATCTTCCATCAATGATATGTCAAAGTCCTGTGTGTGTCATAGAGCTCGTGCCTCGTGTAATGCACCAAAGGGGCTAGTCTGATATGATGACACACTATGTCCTTACGTATGCCCTAATGCGGGCAATAAGTAATTTCTTTATTAAGGTGCAAATATGCAGGAATTAATTTCGTATACGGTTCCCGCACACGAAGAAAATCGCCTACGGAAGTTGTCCTGCGACGTGACATATACTTGTAAGTCCTGGAAAACAGTCTTCATACGAAGTGATTTAGTATCAAGAAAATTTCGTTCCAGGCTTAAACGGGAAGAACCACTAGGAGGCTTTTGAAGGAAACACTTAAGGCTGCTCCCTCTGTTTACAGCACACGACCAGCACACAAAATGACCGATGTTTGGACGTACACGAATGCACCTGAAACCATTCGGTACTCTCGGCTGTGCGAACGAATTACGGACTTTGCAAACGGGCTTAAAGAAGTTGCCAGTTGAGAGCAGAAAAGCGAGTCGCCAGGAAACGAAGCGAAAGGAAGAGACAGCGGAGACGATGTAATGATGCTCGTAAATGGCGAGGAACGTAACGATCCCAGCGAAAAACGTCTCGATGCCACAGAGATAGTAGAATCGAGGTATTCTAAGCCTCTGTACTGGAGGAGAGCCCTATTATCTCGCTTAGTCATCGATTTCGTATGATTGGGGCTGACTCAGTGATTCGTCATATTCGTCTGATTGACCTCTACTGATAGAGGAGTTCAGCACTGAACGTCCATGGAACTTCACAAAATGTATGCCCCATTCTCCATTCAAAAGCAAGAGAATGAGAGTCTTCTGAATCTGCAACCGATTCGACGAGTCGTAATCACTTTGACTGGGGACAAGGAAGCCAGCAGCAGCCACATAATACCAGTTGACATTTGCCGCCGGTATCTATTGCGATCTAATGCATGGTATTTTGGAGTGTCAGCCATTGTCGCACAACTCCTGCAAGGTAAGGTGCCGAACGGGACTGACTACATGTCCAGTATGGAAGTCATTCTTTAGCCGTATACCAGAAGGCTACGCCATTCCTCTCTACTATCCTACATACGCAGACTCCGGACGCAGATACCATGCTTCCGAAAAACTTAGCTCTGTTGATACTTCACTGACCGAGCAAGATGGTGCAATGGCAAGACACTGGACTCATATCTTTGATTATGGCTGTTTAATTCCGCAGCCGGCAACGCCGATTTAGGTTTTCTGTGATTTTCCTAGACCTGTCACGATTAAAGTCGAGGTGTTCTCTTTCAAAGCACGCAGCCAGTTTCTTTCCCAGCGTTCTCCAATCAGAGTTTGTCTCTAACGGCCTCATCATTTATGTGATATTAAACCCTGAAACTTCCTGGCAGATTAAAACTGTGTGCCGGACCGAGACTCGAACTCGGGATCTTTGACTTTCGCAGGTAATTGCTCTACCATCTGAGCTACCCATTCTTCTATTAAACCCTAATTTTCCTTTGTTGCAAATTCATCGACTGCATGCCCAGTATCCGTTGTTGGCCAAGGTCAAAAGATCGATAAATTAATGCACGTTTCGTGGTTAATTTCCTTATGAACATAGGGACTGATGAACTATGATATATTTTTATTAATAAATTTATTTATCTTAATTGAATAACTGTGGGTTCTTGGCGAAACATTGTAAATTAACTAAACAAACACTGGTTTTGGCCTTGTTTCATAATTATATTATTGCACAACCTACGTTTCGGGTTATAAGTCCATTTTCAAGTACATTACTGTAAAGTCTTGCAATAATAAAATTGTGAAACAAGGCCAAAATCAGTGTTTGTTCAGTTAACAAATTTATTTATGTGGTTACTTCATTGGTACCCAGTTCTTGAAAATAATTCTCTTTCTGCCTACACTTCAACGCAGAGGGTTCGTTGAATAGGTTAACTCCTCCAACAATAAACAAGGGTCCCAATGGACTCGTCCGTTAGATGTAACAACTAGAACCTCATAAAGTATTTCTGTGTTTGTATGAGGTGTCGTGCTGCTTCTCAAAGTCTTTCTCCCACACGCATTCCATGCAGGGATCAGATAACATTTACATCGGTATGCCATTTGCATGGAGCTTATATACAATTTCAGCAGCGGCAGCATTCATCGCTCTATTGCAGCTCAGTTCAATCGTACGTTTGCTGAACTGAACAAACCTTTCGTTTTCCACATCTAAAACATTTTCTAGCCTCTAACATCAATTCATAGCTTCAAATTATTATTTTTCGGTGTTTTATTTATGTCATACTATCTACACTTTGAATAAGCATCGTAACTTTTTTAATTATTTCAGGAAAGACATTTCGTTCAGAAGACCACTAGACGCACCATAAATATTATCATTTGTAGTTGAGGATATGTATGGAAGCCTGGTCTCACGGCGATGTGACTGAATAGAACGTCCTGCGGCATCCAGCTGCGGCAGATCCACTAGTGCTCCTCGGCCATTGTTTTGCTGTGAGATGACAGGCGCGACTCACGTGGAAGCGAGATTACACGCCTGCTGCTCGAGTCGCTCTGCGCCGTCTCCCAGAGTTCCCGACAAGGTGTCATGGCGAGCTGTCAGATCTTACCAGGCGACACTTACGAGGAGAACACAGCAAGTTCTACAGCCCGATTTTCCAGAAACTTCGTTCAATGGAAGAGGAGTGAAAATAAACGAACGCGTGCTCCATCTTATTCATAAAGACCGAGTGATCAAAAAGTTAGTATAAATTTGAAAACTGAATAAATCACGGAATAATGTAGATAGAGAGATACAAATTGACACACATACTTGGAATGACATGGGGTTTTATTAGAACAAAAAAAAAAATACAAAAGTTCAAAAAATGTCCCACAGATGGCGCTTCATCTGATCAGAATAGCAATAATTAGCATAACAAAGTAAGACAAAGGAAAGATGATGTTCTTCACATTCCTCCACAATAGCTGTAGTCGAGGAATAATGTTGTAAACAGCACTGTAAAGCATGTCCGGAGTTATGGTAAGGCATTGGCGTCGGATGTTGTCTTTCAGCATCCCTAGAGATGTCGGTCGACCACGATACACTTGAGACTTCAGGTCACCCCAAAACCAATAATCGCACGGTCTGAGGTCAGGGGACCTGGGAGGCCAAGCATGACGAAAGTGGAGGCTGAGCACACGATCATCAAATGGCTCTGAGCACTATGGGACTTAACAGCTGTGGTCATCAGTCCCCTAGAACTTTGAACTACTTAAACCTAACTAACCTAAGGACATTACACACACCCATGCCCGAGGCAGGATTCGAACCTGCGACCGCAGCAGTCGCGCGGCTCCGGACTGAGCGCCTAGAACCGCTAGACCACCGCGGCCGGCCACACGATCATCACCAAACGACGCGCGCAAGAGATCGTTCACGGGTCTAGCAATATGGGGTGGAGTGCCATCCTGCATAAACATCATACGTTCCAGCAGGTGTTTATCAGCCAGACTGGGGATGATGCGATTCTATAACATACCGGCGTACCTCTCACCCGGCACGGTAGCAGTCACTGACGTTTTGCTGTCCAGCACCATCTGTAGGACATTTTGTGAACTTTGTTTTTTTTCGGTTCTAATAAAACCCCATGTCATTCCAAGCATGTGTGTCAATTTTTACCTCTCTATCTACATTATTCCGTGGTTTATTAATTTTTGAAATTTATGCTGGTTTTTTGATCACCCGGTACTTGACCGTTTCTGAGAAAACGACGGTCAAAGTTTCCGACGTAATTTTGATTCCTATTAGAGCACGATAACTTCAGTCGAAATGGTGGCGCAGTGGCTAACGTCACAGCCTCTTACTTCTGTGCCCTGTGTTCGAATCCCGATTATTGTTTTCATTTATTTTATTTCATTCTTCATTTATCTACCCATGTCCGTAGATGTTTACTACACGAATGTTTCTGATCAGGTTAGAGGATACAAGGGCGTTATATTAACTGTAAAAGTACAGCTGGCTATGACAATAACTGTCATACATTTATTATATTATCTATGTGTGGATGATATTTTCAGGGATTACAACGTTTATAAATTCTCATATTCTTGACCAGTTCTTACATGAATTCTTACAGTTTATTTTTATGTCTATCCTTCAGGATGATTTTGTGCATTCTTTTGGGTGATACAAATCGTAGAAATATTCGATACACAGAAACTCGGAACACCACAAGCATCGCGCAGTGACATTATTCGAATGAACCTCACTCGGGAAAATAACGCCGTTAACATTGATGAAGATTTCACGCGTTGGCAATAATTTAGCGGCAAACCACGCATAATGAATCACTTTACCGAAAAGTATCGCTTGCAATTGATTATGGATCAAGATATACTAGAAGAATTTCGTCGGAAGCAACTTAAAATATCTTTCTCATTCATTTATTGCTCTTTTTTAATGCATTCACCAGACATACAGTTTAGTAGACGGAAAAGGACACCGTTATTTCGGTACACTATGCAAAATATTTATGTAGTAATCTTCCACGGACATGGGTAGATAAACGAAAGCTAAAACTAAAAATAATAATCGGGTTTCGAACAGAGGGTGCAAAACTGTAAAGCTGCGACGCTAGACACTATGCTACCGCTTCGGTTGAACAATTGAGGCATGTAAAGTATCTCGACAACTTTGACCGTCGTTTTCTTAGAAGCGGTCAAAATCTACGGATAAGCCGAGACACGTGTTCGCTTATTTTGACCTCTCCTCCACTGGGGGAAGTTTCTGGGTAATCGGGTTATGGCACCTGCGGTGTTCCCTCATTAGAGGCACTGCCATTATTACACTGTACCGTCCTCAAAGTAACCCCGGCTATCGGAAGAGCAGGAGGAAGAAAGTAAGGGTACTGCGTGTACGTATCTTGGTTCTATCGAAATGAGTAATTTCCATATGAAATTAAAGCAACTGAAGTGTCGTCTGAGATCGCCAGATCAGCGCTATCTGAGGTGTTCTTTTTTTTTCCGCCAGGGTTCGCCCCCCCCCCCCCCCCCCCCGGTCGGAGGTTCGACTCCTCCCTCGGGCATGGGTGTGTGTGTTGTCCTTAGCGTAAGTAGAGTGTAAAGTGTAAGCCTAGGGACGGATGACGTCAGTAGTTTGGTCCAACAGGAACTTGCTACCACCATCAGCACTGTCCAGATACAGAGTCCGAACGTTATATTAATAATGAACAGTAGTCTTTAGGTACATAATTTTCAATACGTTTAAGTAGTTAAGAGTAATGTTACACGATTTGTTGATCATACTAACATGCAAATAATTATGCATTCACTCCCACCTGAAAACCAACAAGAATAAATGAAAGCTGACGAAATTCTCTATCCGATTTCACTGCACCGTATCTTACATATGAATAATAAAATGTTATATATACCAGTCTTGATCGTATTAAACACTTCGATTCATAGGTGGCGACTGGTTTGGACCCGATGTGGATCATCGATCCCGATGTCGACATCAGTTAGTGATATCCACAATGCCTGGTCTGTGCCATCGTCTCCAGACGTCATCAGTCCGAAGATGATCCACATCGGTTCGAAACCGATAACCATGTATGAACAAAAGTGCTATTATGTTCAAAAATGGTCCAAATGGCTCTGAGCACTATGGGACTTAACATCTTAGGTCATCAGTCCCCTAGAACTTAGAACTACTTAAACCTAACTAAACTAAGGACATCACACACATCCATGCCCGAGGCAGGATTGGAACCTGCGACCGTAGCGGTCGCGCGGTTCCAGACTGAAGGGCCTAGAACCGCTCGGCCACTACGGCCGGCTGCTATTATGTGATCAAGTCTCTTCCATACAGTATTTTACTACTTCATCCCCATCGACACGCATGTCGCAGAAATGGTGTGAAACTAAAAAGACTTGCACCAGGCGACCGGTCTACCCGATGGGAGGCCCTAGACATATGACATTTCATTTGACTTCCGGCCATCCTCAGGTGAGTAGACGAAGCACTGAAGAGACGTGAGGCAGTCATGGTATTCATAGCGTATTCCGCGCATGCGAATCGTACTGGCGGTTTACCGCGCATGCGTTAGGAGGTGGCATGCGCGAGGCAGCCACGTTGTGTGTGCTGCCCTCAGTGGTGAAGTAAGAACAATCTAATCGCTAAGTATCGGCTGAGCATTTCGATTACGTTGTGACCGCATCATTTTAATATTAAGATTCCAATTTTTATCAACCTGAAAGCCGTTGTCACGATTCATCAAATTATCAGCAAGACTTATTTCCATGGATTCTTTAATTGCAGAGTCCCAGAAGCTGGAAACAGGTGCTAAAATTTTGGTATTGTTGTATTCCATTGCCGCTGTGACCGAACGGTTCTAGGCGCTTCAATCCGGAACCGCGCTGCTGATACGGTCGCAGGTTGGAATCCTGCCTCGGCCATGGATGTGTGTGATGTCCTTAGGTTAGTTAGGTTTAAGTAGTTCTAAGTCTAGGGGTCTGATGACCTCAGATGTTAAGTCCCATTGTGCTTAGAGCCATTTGAACCATCTTGCCGGCATCACAGGAACAAACAACTCACACCTGGCGTCGAAGTAAAATTATGGTTTCTATGCGTATGTTCAAACACAGATCCAGTTTCTATCTTCATTCATGTAGAATATATAGTCTTGAGAAGTCGACTGAATCTATTGAAACACCGTGTATAATTAAGATATTAACATTATGTTTTAGTACACTTTGTTTTAATTAAAATGTCGAACCTTCATGAATCTATTGAAACACCGTGTATAATTCAGATATTAACATTATGTTATAGTACACTTTTTTTTAAATTAAAATGTCGAAACTTCCTGGCAGATTAAAACTGTGTGCCGGACCGAGACTCGAACTCGGGACCTTTGCCTTTCGCGGGCAAGTGCTCTACCGTCGGAGCCACCCAAGAACGATTCACGCCCCGACCTCACAGCTTTGCTTCTACCAGTACCTCGTCTCTTACCTTCCAAACTTTGCAGAAGCTCTCCTGGGAACCTTGCAAAACTATCACTCTTGAAAGAAAGGCTATTGCGGAGACATGGCTTAGCCACAGCCTGGGGGATGTCCCCAGAATGAGATTTTCACTCTGCAGCGGAGTGTGCTCTGATGTGAAACTTCCTGGCAGATTAAAACTGTGTGCCGGACCGAGACTCGAACTAGGGACCTTTGCCTTTCGCGGGCAAGTGCTCTACCATCGGAGCTACCCAAGCACGACTCACGCCCCGTCCTTACAGCTGTGAGGGGCGTGAGTGGCGCAACCCAATGTCGTCGTGCGAACTAGGCTTACGATTCAGTGCCGTATTATCATCCCGCACAGTTGCAACTGAATTAAAAACCTTCGAGCAGAATTTACAGAACCCTTTTTCTTGGTGCGTTATTGCCTTTTCGACTGGAGAGCGAGCGACCGTATTAGCTACAGCATGGAGACGCTTGCACGACTCACGCCCCGTCCTTACAGCTGTGAGGGGCGTGAGTCGTGCTTGGGTAGCTCAGAAGGTAGAGCACTTGCCCGCGAAAGGCAAAGGTCGCGGTCCGGCACACAGTTTTAATTTGCCAGGAAGTTTCACATCAGCGCACACTCCGCTGCAGAGTGAAAATCTCATTCTGAAATTAAAATGTCCACCCACGACGGGCGAGAATTTTCAACGACTAATTCACTGGTAATCTCTATGAAAGAGCAGCCGTTTATGTTTAGAATGAGATACATTTTGAAAATAATGCTTAAAAACGGCTGAATGTAATGTCCACAGGGTTTTGAGTAATCCGTATTTTTCGATTATTCCTCTTTTAGAACCAACTTGTCTTCCTTTTCTTTAACTTTTTCCCGTACAGCTAGTGCGGGGCTTACACGTAGCCCGGTGTGGATATTCTCGCAGTAGCAAGAGAGCGCGGTTTTCGGCTGTGTACAGACGCCGGCGACTCGGCGCTGTCCGCTGTTGACTCAGCGGCTGTGGCGCGCCGCAGCCTGCCCGCCTGACAATGCACGCCGCAGGGCCAGCCCTGCCGGCCTCGTTACGCGCGGCAAGTTGTCCGGCCTGCGCCAATCTGCATCTAATTACCTCCACAAGCTGAAAGGAATTCCTTTACCCAGTCATTTCGCACTTCGTTGAAAGCGAAATGAAGTGTGTTAACGTGCGGTTCCGAGTAAATCCAGCTGCCGTCAGCAGTTTCATACAGCGTTGGGTCTTCTCGGTCAGTATGAAAGTCTCCGACACAGTCGCCTAAAGATTGCTACAGTCACTACTGCTGTTCTGATATACTGCTGGCCAATAAAATAGTAACACCAGAAATGGAAACATATAATGAACTTTTCCTTATTTTGTGTACAGTGAATCGTAGGAAGAGTTCATAGTTATATTTTGTGTACAGTGAATCGTAGGAAGATGGCTCTGAGCACTATGGGACTTAACAGCTGTGGTCATCAGTCCCCTAATTGTAGGAAGAGTTCATAGTTAACTTTTTAGGAATTTGGGGGTATACAGGCTGAGAAATTTACTATACACACCTGCCTACCTACAACAACTGCTCGAACCCGGCTGGGAATGGAGTCTGTAATAAAACTGGCTATACTGAGATATATGTATTACCCGATCTTGAATCATACGAAGTGAACGATACCACGGTGAAGACATAAAAACCAAAAATCCACTACTACTAACAAGGGAACCTCCCCATCGCACCCCCCTCTGATTTAGTTATAAGTTGGCACGGTGGTTAGGCCTTGAAAAACTGAACATGGATCAATCGAGAAAGCAGGAAGAAGTTGTGTGGAACTATGAAAAAAATTAGCAAAATATACAAACTGAGTAGTCCATGTATAACATATGCAACAAAAAGGATACCCTGAGCTCATGAGTGCCGTGGTCCCGTGGTTAGTGTGTGCAGCTGCGGAACGATAGGTCCTTGGTTCAAGTCTACCCTCGAGTGAAAATTTTAATTTTTTATTTTCGCAAAGTTATGATCTGTCCGTTCGTTCAATGACGTCTCTGTTCACTGTAAGAAGTTTAGTGTCTGTGTTTTACGACCGCACTGCAAAACCGTGCGATTAGTAGACGAAAGGACGTGCCTCTCCAATGGGAACCGAAAACATTTGATCGCAAGGTCATAGGTCAAACGATTCCTCCACAGGAAAACACGTCTGATATATTTCATACGACACTCGTGACGGCATGTGCGTCACATGACAGGAATATGTTGTCGACCCACCTAACTTGTACACTTCGCGAATGGGTAAAAAGATTCTTCTACCTTGCCCGGTTTAGGTTTTCTTGTGGATGTGATAATCACTCCCACAAAAGTGATGAAAATAAGAGTTTGTCACATAAACTGCAACAAATGAATGCAACAGTTTCACAGTCGCACAGTGTTCCCTGTGCTCTGTCAAAACATATGTTTTTAACGTTTTCAAATTTTTCCGTTTAGGTGTACCGTCCCCATACTACGGCGCAGTTACCTCGCATCGGACGGACGGACGGACGGACAGATAATAATTGTCTGAAAATAAAAATTAAACTTTTGACTCGAGGGAAAACTTCAGCCAAGGACCTCTCGTTCCGCAGCTGCTCACGCTAACCACGAGACCACGGCGCTCATGGGCTTATTCTATCCTTGGTGTTCCCTATCTTGCGCATGGTCTACTCAGTTTGTATATTTTGCTTATTTTTTTCATAGTTCCACACAACTTCTTCCTGTTTTCTCGATTGATCTGTGTTCAGTTTTTCAAGGCCTATCCACTTTGCCAACTTATAACTAAATCTGAGGGGGGTGCGATGGGGAGGTTCCCTTGTAAGTTATGTGAATATGTTTAAATGTCAACGTTTCTAAATACTTAATGCAATTACAGTGATAATTGTGGAATTATCGAAAAAGATAGAGAATTAATTGTATTTTATTTATGAAATTTATGTTCTGTAAGTAGGCTGTTTAGATTTTTATGTTGGTAACGTCACGTAGCGCTCTGTATGAAAATCACTGGCTGTGCTGTGTGCAGTCTGTGGCTGGTTGACATTGTTGGAATATTCGCTATTGTAGTGTTGGGGAGTTGGATGTGAACAGCGCGTAGCGTTGCGCAGTTGGAGGTGAGCCGCCTGCAGTGGTGGATGTGGGAAGAGAGATGGCAGAGTTTTGAGTGGACGATCTGGACGTGTCCATCAGAAAAACGAAATTTGTAAGACTGGACGTCATGAACTGATATATATATATATATATATATATAAAAATGGCTCTGAGCACTATGGGACTCAACTGCTGTGGTCATAAGTATATATATATATATATATATATATATATATATATATATATATATATATATATATATATATATATATATATATATATATATTTTATGACTTTTGAACACTATTAAGGTAAATACATTGTCTGTTCTCTATCAAAATCTTTCATTTGCTAACTATGCCTATCAGTAGTTAGTGCCTTCAGTAGTTAGAATCCTTTATTTAGCTGGCAGTATTGGCGCTCGCTGTATTGCAGTAGTTCGAGTAACGAAGATTTTTGTGACGTAAGTGATTCATGAAAGGTATAGGTTATTGTTAGTCAGGGCCATTCTTTTGTAGGGATTATTGAAAGTCAGATTGCGTTGCGCTAAAAAAAGGTATTGTGTGTCAGTTTACTGTTGTTCAGAACAAGTAAAGAGAGAAATGTCTGAGTACGTTCAGTTCTGCTCAGCTGTTTGAAAATCAAATAACGTAAGGGGTTTACCAGCACAGTAATTCATAAATTTTTCTAGGAGGATGTTTCATATGGTGATTTTCATACAGAGTGCTACGTGACGTTACCAACATAAAAACGTAAACAGTCTACTTACAGTTCCAAACATTATTTTGCACAAATAGATCGATATATGACAGTAATTTGTTTGCTACATGTTGGAGGTAAATCTTTGTGCTTTTGTGCAGTTCGTTGCACGAGTCTGAAGTGCGAGGATCGAACGCGAGTTATGTGTTTTTTTTATTGATTTGTATTGTGAAGTGAAATGAGTGGAAATATATGTGTAATTGTGCAGAAATTCCACTAGATTTCGCCGGCCGGAGTGGCCGAGCGGTTCTAGGCGCTGCATTCTGGAACTGCGCGACCGCTACGGTCGCAGGTTCGAATCCTGCCTCGGGCATGGATGTGTGTGATGTCCTTAGGTTAGGTAGGTTTAGGTAGTTCTAAGTTCTAGGGGACTGATGACTTCAGATGTTAAGTCTCATAGTGCTAAGAGCCATTTGAACCATTTTCCACTAGATTTGGCGTTGTTATTGAAGTAATAACGCGATTATCCTGTAGACAATTATAGAAAGCTGAACCACAGAAAAGAAGAGAACAACGAGCCATCAACATATGACAAAGAAGAGCAACAAAAAAGATGAGTATTTTTATTATTAACAGAACTGGTTATTAAAATCCGATTGTTACTGTCACTCGCTGCAGTGTGTCGCTATCTGTGTGTGGCAAGTGCTGTGAAAATGTGACCAGCAACCAAAATTACTAACTTACTCCAAACATCACTAACATCAACACTGGACAACTAGAGGGTAGGGACGGTCAGAAGCCGAACTGAGCTTCGATGCCAGATACGGATACGCCATTCCACGCTGCTTCAACCAACATTCAGATTCGATTCCTGGACGCCAAATATGCGGTGTGATCTTTCTTTATACACGATGAATCCCCTAAAATTTGCACTGCAAATACTGATAAAATCTCAAGAGACACAGAGTGGATTGGTAGTAAGGGGCTCGTATTGTTAGCGAATCAACAGATTGAAATAATACTTAAAAAGCCTATTTTTGTGCAAAAATACGCTTTTTTAAATGGAGCAATGTCTATTGACACTACAAAACTAAAAGCAGGCTGAATCAGAATGTCAGTGCTGTTTGTTGCATGATTCTAGTGTGAGTCGTTTACGAGATATCGTATTTTGAAAAGTTTCCACAGCGACGCTTGCTACTGCCATTCAGCCTGCCTAGTTGGTAGGTACTATGTTGTTGTGTTTTTTTACAGCGTGCTTGTGTGATCCTTGAGTGCTTTGCGACTTGTTAGCCAGTTAGTGTGTGACAGTCCGAAGTTAACTGAAAGTGGTAGTGTAACACCTAGACAACGTAACAGCAGGAAACAAGTGACGGCAGAAGAGAGCGAAATTTATATTCTTGCTGCTGTTGCAGTTGATCCGCACGTTAACTGCCGCGCAATCGCACGAGGTTAGTGGCGTGAGTCAGGTAAGAGTTCTACGTTTTCTCCATCGACACAGCTTCCATCTCTATCACATGTCTGTGCGTCAAGAGCTGCATGGTAGCTATTACGGGAATCGTGTTAACATCTTTACATTGGTATTAAGACAGGACACTCCATTGTTGTTGTTGTTGTGGTTCAAATGGTTCAAATGGCTCTGAGCACTATGGGACTCAACTGCTGAGGTCATTAGTCCCCTAGAACTTAGAACTAGTTAAACCTAACTAACCTAAGGACATCACAAACATCCATGCCCGAGGCAGGATTCGAACCCGCGACCGTAGCGGTCTTGCGGTTCCAGACTGCAGCGCCTTTAACCGCACGGCCACTTCGGCCGGCTGTTGTTGTGGTCACAACAGGACACTCCATATGTATTATGTATCTTGTTTAGTTATGAAGCCACATTTACTGATCATGGCGCCGCCCGCGGTGGTCTGGCGGTTCTAGGCGCTCAGTCCGGAACTGCGTGACTGCTACGGTCGCATGTTCGAATCCTGCCTCGGGCATGGATGTGTGTGATGTCCTTAGGTTAGTTAGGTTTAAGTAGTTCTAAGTTCTAGGGGACTGATGACCACAGATGTTAAGTCCCATAGTGCTCAGAGCCATTTGAACCATTTGAACTGATCATGGCTAGGTAAACCGCCGAAACTCGCACTATTGGTCTGTTGACAATCCCCGTTGGTTTCGTATGGTGGAACCGCAGCGTCAATGGAGTGTAAACGTGTGGTGTGGGATAGTGAACCCTCACCTCGTAGGTCCATTATTCATAGATGGTACACTGAACGTTCACAAGTATCGCTATCTCCTAACAGATCATCTTCCACAAATGCTAGAAGACGTTTCTCTGCAGACTAGGAGGAACCTGTGGTACCAACATGATTGCTGTCCAGTCCATAGTGCATGAAGTAGTAAAGAACATCTTCGTGAATTGTTGCCAAGTCGTTAGATTGGACGTAGAGGACCTGTACCTTGGTCGGTCTGTTCGCCGGATTTGGTGCCTGCAGTCTTATTTCTGTAGAGAAAGCTGAAAGACGCTGTCTGCAAGGGCATATCAACTACACC
Source organism: Schistocerca nitens (assembly GCF_023898315.1). Lineage (NCBI taxonomy): Eukaryota > Metazoa > Arthropoda > Insecta > Orthoptera > Acrididae > Schistocerca > Schistocerca nitens. The sequence continues at coordinate 810,473,835 of NC_064616.1, forward strand.
CGATGATAAGCAACGACGTATTACTACAGACTACTTGGACATCTCCGCTGAAACGCTAACACGTGTGTAGCAGTCATTCCATACCAGACTTGAAGCGCGCACTGCCGCTGCCGGTGGTCGTTTTGAACACAATCTCTGACGATCAGTTGTTTCGCTACTGATCAGAATCCACATAATTAGTGTCAGCACTTGTGGCGTTATTTATTGTGTGCTACCACAGGTATTATACAAGTGTCTGTGTGGGAACGTTGTAAAATACGGTATCACGTAAACGACTCGCGCTAGGATCCTCCAACAAACACCACTGACATCCTAATTTACCCTACTTTCAGTTTGTTAATGTCAATAGACATTGTGCCATTAAAAAACTTTATGTTTCCACAAAAAATGCACTTTGTAAGTACTATTACAACTGTTAATTAACTAACAATATTAGCCCCTGACTACAAATCCACGCTGTGAAAATCGCACATCAATAGCTCTTTCCATTTCTGCAATATTTGCGGTTCGAGTTTCACGTCATTCACCCTGTATACCGAATCCAGATGGCATTACTTCTACCTAACACTAGCAGCTGCGCTAAAATATCAGCCATTTGAATATTACTTCATGTAGTACGTTCCATGTGAATTTGACGTTTGTTGCATGCCGCCTTCATGTTGTTGCAGTTTCAAAGTTCAGCAATGTACATATTGACATTCATCCGAAGGGTCTGTCATAATAATCTGTCAGGTCAATCAAGCCTCTGACACGTTGTAACGTTCTCAGTTTTGTTGCAGCGTCAAACTTAAAATCATAGCGCGATCTTCTCTTCGGTTTACAGTCGTTCTTCGTCCTATTGTTTTGAGCGTTCCGACCTCAACACCTCTTCGTAGACCATGCTGTACTTATATTGTATATCCCTGCCAAAGAACAGTAAACGTTAAACAGTTCCTCTCCATTCTTACCTCCCACTGAGTTATTTTCTCAATGTTCCAAGTCCACAAACCAGGAATCTCTTGGACGTGGTGCCTCAGTCTTCTACGAAATTTGGCAGATTTCCTTTAGTGGGTTTCCACAAGCATCACAGTGTGTACTTGGTGACTACATTTATCAATGTCTGTAAAGTTATTGACCTTTAGATCCATCTATAAGTGCACTAACAGGGTGGTAAGGTACGTGTTAACAACGTAGCACAGAGTGGTAGAGGAAGACGAGACGAACAATTTCATATAGGACACTTGCAGTATATCAAGATGGGAAATAATCTCAAAAGAACCAACAAAAGGCACTTAAGTTACAGCGCTTGCGCTCCGAGCGAGATTTTCTCTGTCCTCTCACTATTTTACGCCACCAACTTAGTGGTCTATTTCGTTATCATGGTTACTTTAAACTTCCCCTTAAGAGTAATGGAAGAAAAAATACTTTTGTTCATGTTATCCAGACGTTTACAATTCTGTCTAAATGTATTCCTTCCAAGGACAACAGATTCGTAGTCTGCAGGCTAAACAAACAAAACTATTTAACAGTTAAATTTATGCTGTTAAATTCACAATATTTTGAGTTGAAGTTTATGCTAACATCAATTTCATATTTTGTAAGTGCAAGAGCAAGAGCAATGATTTCTACATATTCAAGGTCGATTTTACGCAAAATGCCCTGCAGCCCGTATGCACTGTAGCGTAGGTGGATTTTACAGGCCAGTTTGATGCTAATTCCCGGTTTCATTATACGCAAGTGTCCTACATAAATTCGTGCGTCTCGACTTCACACACGGCAGTTTGGTGTATTGCACACATCTTCTCGTCACCTGAGTGTATAGCAGCATGTGAGCTAGCTTTCGAACTCAGCATAATTCACTTTAGGTGAACAGGGCAGAGCTCAGAAAGATTTCCGCGATTATCTGCGAGTGATTTGAACTTGTGGAATTAATCGGCCCAGCAATGTGGAAATTTAATTTAAAACAGACGCTGTATGAACTGTGAACATATTCCGAGATTTTACTTGAATTAATGCGTTAGTTCACGTGAGATACTGCGCTGGTTTTCCTTTATTTTAGTCGCTCGCACAGTCATTACTTTGATTCAGTATTACAAATAGAATAATAATCTCAGTTTTATTTAAATCAGAAGTGCTGTGAGTTGTGAACATTAATTATTTTTCATAGCGTAGTCCTGCCTGCGAATTTTAATTATTAACCTTTTGAGACTAGTTTTCAAGAGCAATTACGACAAATACGTTTATTTGGCCCCTAGAAACTTACGTAGCCAACTCTTAATAACCATTCACGCATTCTGAAACACAGGAACAGCCTTTTTTGACTATTTTGATTTATAATTATCATAGTAGTACGTGGAGACTCAAGAGCAAACAGAACAACAATTTCAGGTACCTTTTATTTATTTAATAACCCAGTACTGTCACAGTGGCCTCATGTGTTTATTGTATTCCGTAGGTCATTCTTAACAGCAAAGAGCTAATAGTAGAAAAGGTTTGACTCATAGCAGCGAAGATGAAAACGTGCTCGCAGCTCTTAAAAATATGGATTTCAGATCCCACCTATGTTAGATATATATGGGACTATAGAAAAGCATATAATGTTGGAACACAATATGATTGTCGATAACAGGAGCAGTCTTTATCTGTACGCCGCGGGGAACCTTTCGGTGTGAGAAGGAAGGAAGTTCCACAAGCACTGTCACGGCCCCTCTTCATGTTCCATTCGCGGGAATAATTGTCGATAAGTTTCGTAATGAAACGTAATTTCTCTAAGTTTCTCGGTGCGATCGTGTCGCGAGGTGTATGTGAGAGAATGTAAAATGTTACCTTACTTCTTGGAACATAAGTTCTCGTAGGCTTAGCTCCCCTCCGGGGCCCATAACGCCTCTCTTATAGCGACGGCCAACTGATTGTGAGTTACATGAGCGACTCCACGACGCTGTCACGTCAGCTACACGAGTGGCAGTCCAAAATACGCAGCTATTCTTTGGATCTCGTCTGTGTCTTCTGTCACTCGTACATGGTGAGGATCCCACATGGACGGCCAACATTCAATAATACGTCGAAAGAGTATTTGGTGAGCCATATCTTAGCCCGCATCTCGTGGTCGTGCGGTAGCGTTCTCGCTTCCGACGCCCGGGTTCCCGGGTTCGATTCCCGGCGGGGTCGGGGATTTTCTCTGCCTCGTGATGGCTGGGTAATGTGTGATGTCCTTAGGTTAGTTAGGTTTAAGTAGTTCTAAGTTCTAGGGGACTGATGATCATAGCTGTTAAGTCCCATAGTGCTCAGAGCCATTTGAACCATTTTTGAGCCATATCTTTCGTAAAGAAGCAAAATTTTCTTCAGTTTAAGCTCAGATTCCTCATAAAAATAGTTTTATGTTGTACCACTAATGGTCCCAACAGACGATTACTGTCAGATATTTTACGGTTGTTACTGTTTCCATGGATTTATCGCTAATAGCGTAATCGAAAAATAGTGTGCCTTCCCTTCTATTAACGCACTATACGAAAGAACTGTGCTGAATTTGAGCGAGCTTACGGTGATTCGGTAATAGTCACTAGGCTCAACAAGTACTCTTAGACATTTCGTAAGAGCAACAGAAAAAAATAGCAGAATTGAGTTTGGCAATCATTCCATCTGATGTTTGAATTAAATTTGGCTCATTGTAAAACTGGCAAATAAAACTGATTTTTGTAGGAAATCGGTTTTACTATTAAGATGCAAATGTTAGTTGTGTAACCCATTCAGTCTCCATTCAAATAACGTGCAAGCTCTCTGACTTTAGTCACGCTAGACAAGTAGGTCCGGGAGAAGCTTAGTTACGAACTCACTTCTCCTTTCTTTCATTGCAACCTGCTTGTTATGCGGCTGTCTGTTAACATTGACCTCAGTAATACGTATCTTTTACCTCTCCATCAATGCAAAACTGCTCTCCTCTGTCAGTACTGAAATGTAGTTGGTGATCTACAGAAGATGAGAGTTGCATTTAAATTCCTGCTTAGCTTTAGAACCTCAAATACGAAAAAATCAGTCGCGTGCGTTTTGTACTTGCCTGGTCAGTGTAGCGTGGGACGTGATTGCCAGTCTCGATCAACCCGAAATCAAGCTCCGGCGCCGAGGTAAATATCGACTGATGGGCAATTAATTAATATCGGTCGCTCCGCCTCACCAACTAGGCCACTGGCAGAGGCTAAAGTGGAAAATTAGGCGAACAAACGAACCACCAAAATAACACGCGTCCACCTGCGCTCTGCTGCGCATCCGTGGCTAACGTAATGCCGCTCCGGCGGCGCTCTGCCAATTGCATCGCTGTTTGCACTATGCCCGCTGCATAACGAGCTTTTAATAGCTATAGTCGAATTCGTGTTTTATTGTTTCCTAGTAGGCACATTTATGAAGCGTGGAAGTTATAACACTTTCCAGTACTGGTTACTCTCTCTTCTCTCCAGCTGACAGTAGCCGCTACACCTTTATTTTCACTACTGCTCATTAAAATTGCTACACCACGAAGATGACGCGCTACAGACGCGAAATTTAACCGACAGGAAGGAGATGCTGTGATATGCAAATGATTAGCTTTTCAGAGCATTCACACAAGGCTGGCGTCGGTGACGACACCTACAACGTGCTGACATGAGAAAAGTGTCCAACCGATTTCTCATACACAAACACCAGTTGACCGGCGTTGCCTGGTGAAACGTTGTCGTTATGCCTCGTGTAAGGAGGAGAAATGCATACCATCACGCTTCCGACTTTGATAAAGGTCGGATTGTAGCCTATCGCGATTGCGGTTTATCGTATCGCGACATTACTGCTCGCGTTGGTCGAGATGCAATGACTGTTAGCAGAATATGAAATCGGTAGGTTCAGGAGGGTAATACGGAACGCCGTGCTGGATCCCAACGGCCTCGTATCACTTGCAGTCCAGATGACAGGCATCTTATCCGCATGGCTGTAACGGATCGTGCACCCACATCTCGTTCTCATCTGCACGAACAGTTCGACGACGTTTGCAGCAGCATGGACTATCAGCTCGGAGACCATGGCTGCGGTTACCCTTGACGTTGCATCACAGACAGGAGCGTTTGCGATGGTGTGCTCAATGACGAACCTGAGTGCTCGAATGGCAAAACGTCATTTTTTCGGATGAATCCATGTTCTGTTTACAGCATCATGATGGTCGCATCCGTGTTTGGCGACATCGCGGTGAACGCATATTGGAATCGTGTATTCGTCATTGCCGTACTGGCGTATCACCCGGCGTGATGGTATGGGATGCCATTGGTTACACGTCTCGGTCACTTCTTGTTCGCATTGACGGCACTTTGAACAGTGGACGTTATATTTCAGATGTATTACGACCTGTGGCTCTACCCTTCATTCGATCACTGCGAAATTCTATATTTCAACAGGATGATACACGACCGCATGTTGCAGGTCCTGTACGGGCCTTTCTGGATACAGAAAATGTTCGACTGCTGCCCTGGCCAGCACATTCTCCAGATCTCTCACCAATCGAAAACGTCTGGTCAATGGTGGCCGAGCAACTGGCTCGTCACAATACGTCAGTCACTACTCTTGATGAACTGTGGTATCGTGTTGAAGCTGCATGGGCAGCTGTACCCGTACACGCCATCCAAGCTCTGTTCGACTCAATGCCCAGGAGTATCAAGGCCGTTATTACGGCCAGAGGTGGTTGTTCTGGGTACTGGATTCTCAGGATCTATCCACCCAAATTGCGTGAAAAGCAATCACATGTCAGTTCTAGTATAATATATATGTCCAATGAATACCCGTTTATCATCTGCATTTCTTCTTGGTTTAGCAATTTTAATTGCCAGTAGTGTATATTCCGCAAGCCACATTACGGTGTTTGTCGCAGGGTACTTTGTGTACCAGCCTCACTCTCGCTTTACCGGTAACAATAATCATTATTTCGCGGGGAGAAAGAGTGCTGTTAATCCTTCGAGTGACCTCGAATACCTGTAATTTTACCTTCAAGGCTTTTCGTGAGATACACGTGGAAGAAAGCAGTATATTGTTGGTTGACTCTTCTAAAAAAGTACCCTCTCGGAACTTGACCAGTAAACCGCATCGTGATTCAGAAAGCCTCTATTGGAGCGGCTGCCAGTGGATCTGTTTGATCATCTCTGTGACGTCTTCTTGTTTACTAAACGAGCATCTCACGAAATGCGCTGTTCTTTTTTGGACCCTCCATTTCCTCTATGGATCCTATCTAGTACCGATCCCACACTGACGAGCAATATTTGAGTATTGGTCCAACGAGGGATTTGTCAGCTGTCTCCTTTGGAGGTGGACTACATTCCCTGAGGATTCTTCCAACGAAATTCAGTCTGGCATCTGCTTTACCTGCGATAAACTGTATGTGGTCGTTTCACTTTACATGGCTACGTACACACACGGCTAGATATTTTATGGATGTCCCTGTTTCCAGTAATTGTTCTGAAATCGTATAATTATACAATTTGTGCCTAATTATCTGAATGCCGATCTTCTGCAGGTGTTCTCGCTTTTCTCGCTACGCTTATCTAGCGTTGTGACTTCTCTACAGAGAAAAGCATCATCTGCGTAAAGCCTCAAAGAACCTCCGACGTTTTCCATTAGGTCACTTATATGCAGGATGAATCACATAAAACTTGCTCCGCAAGTATTTCGATAACATAAGGCGCCACTGATATGCAGATTTCCCAAATTGTAATGAAAGGCAAGCGCCTGCCTATCAAGCCCCTGCATAGAATGTTGAAAGGTTCAGATGTGTATTTATTAAAGATATGATACTGTGTGAAAAATTTGATAGAGCACTGAAAGTTCTAAGTCGAAACAAGGCCCCGGGAGCAGACAAAATTCTAAAAAAAGAACTACTAATGGCCTTTGGAGAGCCAGTCGTGACTAAACCGTACCATCTGGTGAGCAAGATGTATGGGACAGGTTAAATACACTTAGACTTCAAGAAGAATATAATAATTCCAATCCCATAGAAAGCAGGTGTTGACAGGTGTGAAAATTACCGAACTATGAGTTTAATAATTCACGCCTGCAAAATACTAACACGAATTCTTTACGGACGAATGAAAAAATCGGTAGAAGCCGATCTCGGGGAAGATCAGTGTTGATTCCGTAGAAATGTTTCAACATGCGTGGGAATACTGACCTTACGACTTATCTTAGAAGATAGATTGAGGAAAGGTAAATCCACGTTTCTAGCACTTGTAGACTTAGAGAAGGCTTTTGACAATGTTGACTGCAGTACTCTCTTTCTAATTGTGAAGGTGTCAGGGGTAAAACACAGCGAGTGAAAGGCTATTTACAATTTGTTCAGAAACCAGACGGCAGCTATAAGAGTCGTAGGGCATAAAAGGGAAGCAGTGGTTGAGAAGGGAGCCTATCCCCGATTTTATTCAGTCTGTGTGTTGAGCAGACTGTAAAGGAAACATAAGAAAAATTTGGAGTACGAATTAAAATCCATGGAGAAGAAATAACTTTGAGTTTTAACGACGACATTGTAATTCGATCAGAGGCAGAAAAGGACCTGAAAGGGCAGTTGAACGGGATTGACAGTGCCTTGAAAGGAGAATATAAGATGAACATCAACAAAATCAAAGCGAGGGTAATGAAATGTTATTGGATTAAATCAGGAGATGCTGTGGGAATTAGATTAGGAAATGAGACATTTACGGTAGTAGATGAGTATTGCTATTTGGGGAGCAAAAAAAAAACTGATGATGGTCGAAGTAGAGAGGATATAAAATATAGACTGGCTATGCCAAGGAAAGCGTTCCTGAAGAAGAGAAATTTCTTATCATCGAGTATAGATTTAAGTGTCAGGAAGTCTTTTCTGAAAGTATTTGTATGAAGTGTAGCCATGTATGGAAGTGAATTATGGATGATAAATTTAGACAAGAAGAGAATGGAAGGTTTCGAAATGTTGTGGTGCGGAAGAATGCTGAAGATTAGATAGGTAGATCACGTAACTAATGAGAAGGTCCTGAACAGAAATGGGGAGTAGAGGAGTTTGTGGTACAGCTTGACTAGAAGGAGAGATCGGTTGGTGGGACACATTCTGAGGCGTCAAGGGATCGCGAATTTAGTACTGGAGGGAAGCGCGGAGGGTAAAAATCGTAGAGGGAGACCAAGAGATGAATACTCTAAGCAGATTCAGAGAGTTGTAGGTTTCAGTAGTTACTCGGATATGAAGAAGCTTGCACAGGATAGAGTAGCATGGAGAGCTCTGGGCTGTATAAAACAACAACAACAACAACAACAACAACAACCACACTTATTAAAAGTCGTACAAATATTTCAATGTAACAGTGCCCATTGACAGTACCACAATCAAAGTAGACTAAATTAGAATGTCTGGCGTTTGTTGCACGAATCTAGTGCAGGTAGTTTACGAGACATCATAATTTGAACACTGCAAACACCGACAGTTGTTTCTTCCATGTCGTAGCACAAATTAATGTGAACTTCAGCCGTGTGTCTATGTACAACCCTACACAGATGTTAGTAAGTTTCCAGAGGTGTCGTGGTGTTAAATGGGACATTACCTAGAACAGATGAATGACAAACAAAGGTGACTGCAGTACCTCTCTGGGGTTTGACACGTAAGGAAGCAATGTACGATTAAAGCCTGTGCTCAAAATTACCACCACCAGCGTCAGTACATGCTTGCAGTTTGCCATGCAACGATTGCTGCACACGTTCTTGCATTTCAGCGGGAACTGCAGCGCAGGAAGCAGTAATACGCTGTTTCATACAACCTGTAATTGTTTGAAGAGGTTGAATAGTTTGACGTCTATTTGGATATCTTTTAGCGTACACTGTACGCGCATACTTCCTACATTCAGCATAAACCATGAGTGTGTCCGATTTTTCTCACTGGCAAATACCATTTTCCAAGTACGTCCTGCTACGAACACTATCGCACAATAAGTGACAGGACCGTAGTAGCAATGCACTCGCAATGTACCCACAACACAATGTAAATAAACATAATATCGTCTCCCAGCGTCTATGTAATAGTGTGGAAAAATCAACTGTCGGTGCTTGCCATGTTCACAATACGGTTACTCGTAAACTACGTGCGATAGCTTCCTGCAACAAACACCACTGACATTCTCATTTACGCTACTTTTAGGATTTTACTGTCAATAGGCATTGTCTCATTTAAAAATTTGTAACTGTTGTAATACGATTTACTTTCGGCAACGTCTAAAAACCTGTGTATTGGCTGAAAATAAGCGTCCTTGTCTACAGTTCAATTCTGTGAAAACCGCGTGCCGATAGTGCCTTCCATGTCCGAAATAAAGGTTTTTGCGGTGTGAGTGTACGGTGATTCAGACCCTATATTATGAAAAGTGACGATTCTAAAACACTTCCTTTACGTACGCCCATGTTGCTTTTACAACTAAAATTTCTCTTCTTTGAGAATGACATTCTGTGTTCTGTTTGCCCTGAATCCAGTCACACAGCTTGTCTGACATTCCGCACAATGTGTTTTGTCCGTTTGGCGGCAGCGCGGAACTGTGTGAAACCCCATCCGGAAGTCAAGGATCAAGAAATCAATCTGGGCGCCGGTATCTAATGTTTTCTGGCTCTCGAGGACGAACAGAGCCAGCTGCATTTCACACGAACTTTTTGTTTTCGGAACCTGTATTGATTCTTGCAGAAGAAATTTTCTATCTCGAGATATGTCACAATAAACGAGGGTAAAATATGATCCAAAATTCTACATCAGACCAACGTCAGAAATTAGTCTTAAAAATGTTAATGACATGAGTTTTTTCCAAATCATTAGGAAACATGCGCACCTCCAGCGAGCGACGCTACACTCCTGCGAGAAAAGGAGCACGTTCGTACGCATACTCTACAGGGTGACAATTACTGAACTGCTCGAACAGTCCACGGGTGTACTGCCGGTCGATAGTGTCCACCGGGCTCAATATTTCGGCGGTCAGACATGTCGCCATCGTCAGGTGCGCTGACGAACTGAACTCCTGAGGGAGGGCGGCCGTATTAAATTCCCTCCCGTCGCGAGGCGTCTCTCCGCGGTCGGCGCCCGCGTGTCAGCGGTCACTGAGACGCTGGTGTCGGTGTCTCTGGTGGCGTCGGTGTAATTGCCTCGTCCGCCTAGTCGCCCGTTCGTTTCCTTTGCTGAGCGTCTTTTTAATTAGACTCAGTGCTGGTTCCCATACCCTTCCAAGGTTGCAGCCGCAATCTCGGTTGATTAGTCCGTCCCTGGTACGAATTTCGATAGCCTCTCTAACGACGCTGTCCCAGTATTTAGATGTCTGTGCCAAGACCCCGGTATGATGGTAGTCCGTTTCGTGATTTTCGCCAACACCGACACAGGACTGTTGATGACTGGGAACATGTTGCCTCGTCGGACGAGTCTCGTTTCAAATTGTATCGAGCGGATGGACGTGTACGGAAATGGAGACAACCTCATGAATCCATGAACCGTACATGTCAGAAGGGGACTGTTCAAGCTGGTGGAGGCTCTGTAATGGTGTGGGACATGTGTAGTTGAGTGACTGGGACCCCTGATACGTCCAGATAAGACTCTGACAAGTGACACGTACGTAAGCATCCTGCCTGATCACCTTCATCCATTCATGTCCATTGTGCATTACGACGGACTTGGGCAATTCCAGAAGGACAATGCGACAACCAACGCGTCCAGAATTGCTACAGAGTGGCTCCAGGAACACTCTTCTGAGTTTAAACACCCCCAGACATGAACATTATGGAGCATATCTGGGATGCTTTCCAACGTGCTGTTCAGAAGAGATCTCCACCCCCTCGTACTCTTACGGATTTATAGAGAACCCTGGTGGATTAATGGTGTCAATTCCCACCAGCACAAGTTTAGACATTAGTGCAGCCCATGCCATGTCGTGTTACTGCACTTCTGCGTGTTCGCGGGTGCCCTACACAGTATTAAGCAGGTGTACTAGTGAAACGTCTCCTTAGAAAAATTAATGAATTACTGTGCTGATAAACCTCTTACATTATTTGATTCTCAAACAGCTGAGCAGAACTGAACGTACTCAGACATTTCGCTCTTTACTTATTCTGATCAACACTAAACTGACAGCCAATATTTTTAGCGCAACGCAATCTGACTTTCAATAATCCCTACAAGAGAATGGCCCTGACTAACATTAACCTATACGTTTCACAAATCACTTACCTCACAATAATCTTCGTTACTCGAACTACTGCAATACAGCAAGCGCGACTACTGCCAGCTAAATAAAAGATTCAAACTACTGAAGGCACTAACTACTGATAGTTAACTAACTACATAGTTAGCAAATGAAAGATTTTGATAGAGAATAAACAATGTATTTACCTTAATAGTGTTCAAAAGTCATAATATATATATATATATATATATATATATATATATATATATATATATATATATAATCGTTCAAATGGCTCTGAGCACTATGGGACTCAACTGCTGAGGTCATTAGTCCCCTAGAACTTAGAACTAGTTAAACCTAACTAACCTAAGGACATCACAAACATCCATGCCCGAGGCAGGATTGGAACCTGCGACTGTAGCGGTCTTGCGGTTCCAGACTGCAGCGCCTTTAACCGCACGGCCACTTCGGCCGGCTTATATATATATATATATATATATATATATATATATATATATATATATATATATATATATATATATATATATCAGTCCATGATATCCACTATTACAAATTTACTCTTTCTGATGGACACACGTCCAGATCGTCCGCTCTCAAAATTCCGCCATCTCTCTCCCCACAGCCACCACTGCTGGCGGCTCACCTCCAACTGCGCAACGCTACGCGCTGTTAACAGCCAACTGCCCAACACTACAATAGCAACTTCCAACAATGCAAACCAGCCACAGACTGCACACAGCACAGCCAGCGATTTTCATATAGAGCGCTACATGGCGTTACCAACATAAAAACCTAAACAGCCTACTTACACTAGCTTCTTTGGCTCTTCAGTGTATTAACTGTTTCATGTAACTGCTGTTTTCTTCATTCTAAAGGCCGACACGCTCAGTGGAGTTCGACACTCACTAACTTACATAATTGTAATCTTGTAACTCTTCTACGTAACTACTGTTTTTGTAATATTAAGGGTCTGAGCAACCAGTTATTCTATGCCAGTTTAGTCCCTCCTGTTTTAACAGCGTAAAATGTTTTTAAACTTGGCCAAGTTTTTTAATTACTGTGGGAAGCTACTACTGTTGTAAACCGCTGATCCTTTTCGTTTATTTAACGTGGTAGCCACCGCCCACTTTCTTCTAGTGTCGGGGGTGTAGCGGCTCTGGGTTTGCGGATATCGCGCTTGTTTGGTCACAATTGACTATACTTCGTAGGCGCGGTGCCGACATGCAAACAGACCGTTTTTAGTTATTCCTCATTCTGTCAGGTCTGCGCCCTCTTGGGTTCTGTTTATTGTGTTTGGTGTTAATAGACAAAGGTCGAAAGAGGAAAATCATACAATTTGTATTGCGCGGCTTAGACGTCTTCCTTAAGTGATTTATCTCCGCCGAACATTCAGGCCGCGCGTTGTTTACAGTGACCCGTATTGCACAGGATAGAGTCCCTTTTTACTCAGAAAACAAAATAAAAAAGGGGGAAAGAAAACGCCTCAGCGCCAAATATTAAATTTGTTTCTTCCCTCGTTGAATTCTAAGGTTAGGTACGGCGCCGGAATTTGTTTCTCGCTGGAGATACAGAGACAGCGCCTAGTCCTGACATTGCATATTCTCTTTTTTTAATTCTAAAGTTCAGGCCGTTGCGGCTTAGTTTCATGGTTGTCTGAATGTTGAGTCAGCGCAGAGGGGCAAGTTTGTAACGTTGTCAAAGGTAATGGAAAATTGCATTAAACTTATTTGCGCTCGTTACTGTTCTACGCCGTGCCCTTGGTTAAAGTATATACTGTTCGTGGATTAAATGATTGTAATATTTGGTCGTCATTTGACATTAAAGATCACCAGTTTATGTACTTATAATAGGCCCTGCTTCATTTTGTAACTGATGTTGGTATCCAAACTGTTGTTCCCGTTTCAATTGCTTTACTCAGAAATTGTTTCTCTTAATATATATATGGTATTTTTTAATGGTAATAAAGCTTGTCAAATGATGAATAATGTATACTTAAAACGCTGACTCAGTCCTTCCAGGTTTCGATAAGCCACACTCTGAAAGGTGGCACTTCTTTCGGTTTTATCCAGTACACTTCACAGAAAATTGGCTTCTAACGTAACCAGTCGCAGCTACTAGAACAACGTGCCGTCTCTCTCACTCAAGCACAGCTTCTACCGTACAGCTTATTATCTTGAAAAATTTATGGAATTATTGTTCATTCTGCGTAATTTAAATACTTAAACTTCATCCAGTAAACGTTACAGCAAATTCGCTTATAATATAACCAGCTTTAGATAGAATTTAAATATTGCCTAGCTTTGCTTTTTCAGCTGAACCTATTTGTTAAAGTCTTTGCTTTTTTATGGTTTACCACCAGTGGTCGCTTTATGTTCCTGGCAGTTTTCGTGGCATTTCTCCTTACCCGAAAATGGGCATCTGAGCTTCTCTTTAGGTACTGATTCTCTTTGGGGTTGCTACCTTGACTCTAATTGTTGGCTGTTGGTTCTGTTTAGGCTACAGGTTTATCTGTCTCAATTTATTTTTTAATATTAATACACTTTAGGGATATTCCGTTTCAGTGTTTAGGGTTGTTACAGATCCTTTGTAACGTTCTTTTGAACGTAAGGTTTATGAAAATAGTGTCTTGTATTTAACTGTTAGTACATTGAGCAATGAATTACTTTGCCTGTTGGGATTCAGTGTTTAGCTGATACACTTAATTTTTCTTAACACATGTTGAAGCCCAAATAAAACTGGAGGCTACTAGGTTATCCTTTTCTTTGTGTTTGTAATTATTCTTGATGGAGTGAGTTATAATTTTATGAAACAAGTTTTACTTTTATTATATTGTTTTACTTTTTATTTTATGTTTATTTATTCATTTATTTTTGCCTTTATGGCTAGAATTTTTCAATAGTGTTAACTGTTTCATTATAAACAGAAGGCTGGAAAGACTGGCAGAAGGCGAGGTGCGAGATGATTCGTTTGGCTTCCGCAAAAATGTAGGAATATGCGAGGGGATACTTAACTATGTTTTCGACTTATCTTAGGAGAAAGATTAGATCAAGGAAAACGTGTGATTATAGTATCTGTAGATTTAGCGAAAGATTTTGACAGTGTTGACTGAAGATATCAGGGCTAAAGCACAAGGGAATAAAGGTTATTCATAGCCAATATAGCAACTAGAATGCACTACAAGAGTCGGAGGACATGAAAGGGAGAAATTTGGAAAGGCAATGTCAGTTCAGGGAGACGATATTGAAGCTTTTAGATTTTTTCTATGAAGCTAACTCTATCAGAGGTTGAAAAGGACCTGGAAGTTCGGCTGAACAGAATGGAGACTGTCACAAGGTGAGAGTGATTTTGTGGTGTTTTGGTGGTGTTTTTCGTACCTCTACTAGGGCACACTCATTCAGGGTACCGTGATCATGTACCAGGACGTTTATTACAACAATCGGGGTGACGAAGTGTTGCCATTTCTCCTTCATCTTAGCGATGAGGGTGCTGTGGACTCTCCTCTCTTCAAAGATGACAACGGTCGTAATCACGCATATGTGGCTGGTTGGTTTGACGAAAACTCATGCATCCTATTACACCGTGGTTGGCTCACTAAATCATCCGATCTTAATCTCACACAGAATATCTGGGACTATTTGAATTCTCGCCATCAATGACTGGCTTCAACAGGATACGGTATACCAGAAGAAACTTGAGGACTATGTTCCTCGCCGCATGACATATTCTAGAGGCGGTGTTATACGGCATTATTGTGATATCTCACGGAGACGGGGGCGGGGGGGGGGGGGGACAAATTTTCTGCTCCGATGTGCTTATACATAAGACCAGGCAGACATAATCTGAACCACGATGTGTCTGTTCGCATGTAATAAAGTTGTAAAAGGGATGTGACGTTGTTAGAAACCTGTCACTAAATACACAAAGACTTGCACATGGTTAGGATCTGGTCGAAGGATTTCCCGCCGGCACTCAATCTACATAAACGTAATGTGCGTAAATGCATACTAGGATAAGATATCGTTCTATTACGAAATCTTTTACGATACACTGGAATCATCAACAACCTCAAAGTTTCTAGGAGTCTCTGGTGAGAGGGACGTGAAGTGGACTGACTACATACAATTATTAAATCTGGGGAAGATAAATACTAAAATCAGACAGTTGGAAGAATGGCAAAAAGTTACATGTAATGTAAACACGGCGTGAAACACAACCTGTGATATTTGAAAATTATTTCTTGACGTTTACCTATGCCACCAAAGCATCCACTAACATTGAGCTATATCCTGAAACAGAGTTCTGCCTTCAGCTGCCAGACGGTGAAACATGTTACCTACAAAAGCAATTTTAATCATTTATGTGGATCCACCAGATTTTGAAGGTATAATCCTTCGTAACTGGTTGTGGGTAGCTAACTAAATGTGACTGGTTACAATAACTAGTGTCTTCAACAAATGTTCATACCTTTCACGGTTAGTTATCACCCAACTGTTCACATTTAAAGAAAAACTTGTTTGCTTAGGCAGCGTGAGAGTGCCACAGAAATGTTCGGATAACTGCAATGAGAGATGATGCAAGAGAGAAGATGTGCTTCGCAAACTCTTACATACTCTTCGTTCCTCGAATGCTGAACAGCACATTGGGCAACAAATTTCCTTACACAATTATGGGATCCAACGTTCCAGAATGAGTCAGTTCCTCCTCCATTACACAGAGTAACCATAAAGCCTTTCCGTGATTATAAAAAAGTTATTTCTATGGAACTACGATCGCTACAGCTTTGTCGTTTGTTGCAAATATTAGCAAATGGTGACTCGTAAGGTTTTTCACGTATACATTTCTACATGTGGCCCGTTCGTTGGTCGTAGGACGTCTAGACGATACTCAATTTCTCTTTGTGTCTTTGTCAGCATCTCTTCCGTCACCACCTCTACAGTATAGCGTACCCGTGTCTCTACCTGTTCATATGTCTGAAAAGGTTTCATCTAACAACTGTCGTATAAACAACCTCCAGTCCTGCTGAAACTACCCATCGTTGAAATTCCTATACCTGAGGTGCAACATAAAGTTCCAAGATGTCCAGGTAATCTGATTCTGTAATGGCGATCTCGGAGAGAAAGATTGATCCAGTAACTGAGTTGTGCATAACGTCGTACCGCACATTCACATTTGGCCTACCCCTTATCTGCTGTACACCGATATGGAGTCCTCCGGCCCCCAGATCCGGACGTTATGCTTGTTTTCTCTCCCGGAGGTGTGAAAAGTCGCTTCCTCAGAAAAACTTCTTGAGATACTCTACCATTTGCAAAAACTCGTGTAGACATGTGGAAGTGTGTCCATAAAAGTCTCTGAGTTAAGCTGCCATTTGCAATAAATCGCGTAGCTGTATCTAGCAATTTTGTAGTCAGGGACAGACTTTGTCATCCTGTACATCTTGCTTAATGAGCATGACGCCAAACAGATAAATCGGTGTTCATTTAGAGGGGTATCGATAGTCATCCTTACCGCGAAGCTTAAACTAACGGAAAAGGAATGGTAGAGATGGTACTGGTACGTTGTGTGTCTGCTGACACATCGAACGGTGTGTTCAGAGTACAAATGCAGATTTAGATGTAAATAATAATTGAAAAATGATCCCTGAAATACTCAGAGAACTTCCGAATATGGGTAACTTGCTGTTCGAAATTCTTTTGACGACCAAGTAGAACTTCAAAACAAAACGTACTTATCAAACGGAAACCGACCATAAACGCTAAGAACAGGACTTAGTACCGAGAGCTTTGCTGTTATTAAGAAGAAAGCTTAATACCAAGAACTCCACTCTTGAACCTGCAGTTGTAGCCTAGATGGTACATTTCGGACCACTGTTTGAGCGAATGGCTTTCGAGAAAATAGTTCCGGAGAACTGAACGTTGAATTTTAACCACGGAAAAGGGATACTGAATATGAAAAAACATTACTTTGTAAGCTTTAAAGATGTAACAACGTTTGAGATAATAGGCGCAGGAAGTAATTTAGTTTTTAGCTTCGTGCCTTTCATTACATTAACAATGAGTCAGCCACATATAAATCAAACCGTCCGAAATAACTGAATAATTATTAGTAGACAAAAACTTATTTCAGGGATTGTAATGCTTGCCTTTTGCTCTGCCACCTTCATTGGTTTGTTGTTGTGTTCTTATAAGTTCAGATCTTCTTTTATCCTATATCAAGGAACGTTGCTGTAACAGTCAATACCGATGAATTCTGCCAGCTGCAGCGTTTGAACTACGTCTGTGTACCTTTGTACGACGGCGCGGCACAGTCGGAGCCGCGAATTATTATTTTTATACAAACACGTATACGCACAAAGCAGAGGAAACAATTGCTACCGCCAGCGGCTATGGTTTTGGCTCACCTCGTATTGTTGTGTACCGTTCCGCTAACTGCCGAGAAAATTCTTGTGTCGTACCTCGGGAGTCTGAAAAGGCTGCCACAGTTTCAATGTGCCTTCCGGTTGCTGTAAGGTGGCAGACTTTTGACAGCTTTCACCCAAAATCCCCCTTACGTATTGTTCTGTTTCCGTAACCGCAGCTGCAAATGATTTTAGTCGGAAAGACTTTCGAAGCTGACGTTTGCTTTAGCGAACTTACGGGCTACTGGTAGATGGAGATAAAAACGCAACAGTTATTTCTTGTAATTCAAGTCGAAAAAAATGGTTCAAATGGCTCTGAGCACTATGGGACTTAATTTCTGAGGTCATCAGTCCCCTAGAACTTATAACTACTTAAACCTAACTAACCTAAGGACATCACACACAACCATGCCCGAGGCAGGATTCGAACCTGCGACCGTAGCGATCACGCGGTTCCAGACTGAAGCGCCTAGAACCGCACGACCACACCGGCCGGCCCAACTTCAGATACAAGATATCTAACAGGTGAAATGTCGGGATTTACGTAGAGAACATATTTGTGAAAACAGAGAAGGGTTTATTATTATTTTTATATGAATGAAGCCTAGTAGGACTGCACAAAGTTGACTGCTTATCCTCTGCCGACATATTTCTTCCATTCTCACTTTTGTTCTTACTGTTCGTTCCGGTCACCTATTTTCCCTCCTGATCAGCTGTCCATTATTGAACTAAAGGTAGAAAACAATTTTGGAGTATTCGTTAACTCCTTATGTGATCCCTGCCAGTTAAAGCGCCCTTTCTTTGTTTCTCCAATACATTTTATGGTGTCTGGTTTTGCTTTACTCCTGTTTTCATAGGATTAAACTGTTTGGTTTTAAGACAACCCAGTTTTATTCTCGTGACATGGTTTTTAAAGTTTAATATTTAGTTCCACATGTCATGCTTAACATGTTTATCGTTTGATATCTTTTTTGGATCTTAGAGTGAACTCATTGCCTATACATTTTGCTGTCAGAATTTTCGTGAACATTTCTTGTTGCTTTATTTCAAACATCGGTCAAAAACGGTAATCGGATGCTTTTACTGTTCGCCTTCGTCAGGAGCTGTAGTGGTAGAGCGCTTAAGAGAGAAGTTGCAGAATGCCTCTAATAACTTTTCTGATCATGCCGTTGTAATACGTGGCGACTTCAACATTACAAATATGGATTTCGAGAGTCAGCTGATCAAAACAGATTGCAGAGACAGGGATTCGTCTGACATCCTGGATATCTTATCTGGAAATTACTTCGAACAGCTAATTAGAGAACCACCTCGTGAAAGTAATGTCTTAGACTTCCTAGCAACAAACAGACCTGACCTTATCGAAATTAGAATAATAATAATGTCTTCAGCTGCTGACGGGCGTTGATATAGATCATCGGGAACAGGTGAAACTGTGTGCCCCGTTCGGGACGGGTTCGCGTCTCCTTGGCAGACGCTCCATCTATTTTCTTTCCGTTTAAGTTCGTTTGTTGATCCTTCCACTCAGTTTTTTTTTGTTACAGAGGCCAACCAGGTCTCTGGCCGAAAACGCTGAGCTACCGTGCCGGCGACTGCAGGGACTATCTCGCGCACGACGCCCTAGAGACCCACACTCTCACCTTATATGTCAACACACTACGTTCGTAGTGTCCCTACCCAACACACTCATTACTCGTAGAAGACATTCTTACCAAGTCCCGTAAGCGTTCGGGTAATATGTGTGCATCCGCACAGACGAAGAAGGTCATGGCCGGTATTGCCAGAACTATATACTTATATGGACTTATCGAATTAGTTAATGTAGAAGAAGATATCAGCGATCATAATACAGTGACAATAACTATACTGAAGCGGCAAAGAAACTGGTATAGGCATGCGTATTCAAATACAGAGACACGTAAACAAGCAGAATACGGCGCTGCGGTCGGCAACGCCTATGTAATACAAGTTCAAATGGGTCAAATGGCTCTGAGCACTATGGGACTTAACATCTGAGGTCATCAGTCCCCAAGAACTTAGAACTACTTAAACCTAACTAACCTAAGGACATCGCACACATCCATGCCCGAGGCAGGATTCGAACCTGCGACCGCAGCGGTCGCGCGGTTCCAGACTGTAGCGCCTAGAACCGCTCAGCCAGTCCGGCCGGCATAATAAAAGTGTCTGGAGCAGTTGTTGGATTGGTTACTGCTGCTACAATGGCAGGTTATCATTTAAGTGAGTTTGAACGTGTTGTTATAGTCGGCGCAAGAGCTATGGCGCACAGCTTATCCGAGGTAGCGATGAGGTGGGGACCATTCCACGAGTGTACTGTGAATATCAGGAATCCGGTAAAACATCAAATCTCCGACATCTCTGAGGCCGGAAAAGTTCCTGTAACAACGGGACCAACGGCGACTGAAGACAAATTTAACAACGTATGCATATTTCAGTGCTGGGCCATCAACAAGTGTAACCGTGCAAACTATTCAACGAAACATCATCAATATTGGCTTTCGCAGCCGAAGGCCCTCTCGTGTATCCTTGATGACTGCATTACACAAAGCTCTACGTGTCGCCTCGGCCCTTCAACATGGAGATTGGACTGTTAATGACTGGAAACATGCTGCCTGGTCGGACGAGTCCCGTTTCAAATTGTATCGAGCGGATAGACGAGTACGGGTATGGAGACAACCTCATGAATCCATAGACCCTGCATTTCATCAGGTGGTTCAAGCTGGTGGACGCCTTGTAATGGTGTGGGGCGTATGCAGTTGCAGTGATTTGGGCCCCCTGATACGTCTAGATACGACTCTGACAGGTGGCATGTACGTAAGCATTCTGTTTTGAACATCTGTATCCATTCATGTCCATTGTGCATTCCGACGGACTTGGGCAATTCCAGCAGGACAGAGCGACACCCCACGCATTCAGAATTGCCACTGAGTGGTTCCAGGAACACTCTTCTGCATTTAAATATTTCCGCTGGCCACCAAACTCCCCAGACAGGAACATTATTGAGCATATCTGGGATGCCTTGCAATGTGCTGTTCAGAAGAGATCTCCGCCCCCTTGTACTCTTACGGATTTATGGAGAGCCCTACAGGATTCATGGTATCAGCTCCCTCCAGCACTACAGCAGACATTAGTCGAAAAATGGTTCAAATGGCTCTGAGCACTATGGGACTTAACATCAATGGTCATCAGTCCCCTAGAACTTAGAACTACATAAACCTAACTAACCTAAGGACATCATACACATCCATGCCAGAGGCAGGATTCGAACCTGCGACCGTAGCAGTCGCGCGGTTCCGGACTGAGCGCCTAGAACCATAGACCACCGCGGCCGGCTGACATTAGTCGAGTCCATGTCACGTCGTGTTGCGGCACTTCTGCGTGCTGGCGGAGCCCCTACACGATATTAGGCAGGTGTATCAGTTTGGCTCTTCAGTGTATAACTACGGACGTTATAAGTAACGTTAAGAACTGTAGGAAAATATAGCTGCTTAGCGAGAGTGACATGATACGAACTGCTGAGTATCCGAGTAGCCAACATCAAATTTTTGGTACTGTTGACGAATATGTGGAGCACAAATGGAAAAAATTCAAAATCGTCATTCAATTTGAGTTAGACAATTACGTTCCGAGCAAGGTCTTAAGGAATGTCCCTCGACTTCGGGAAGGCATTTTACACCGTTCCGCACTGCCGATTAGATAAAAAAAATAAGGAAAAAAGAGCTTATCGAGTATCGGGCCAGATTTCGAGACTGGATTCACGACTGTGTTACAGGCAGAACCCAGCACGTCGCTCTTAACGGAATAAAATCGACAGATGTAAAGGTAATTCCCGAATTCCCGAAGTACCCCTATGAAGTGTGATAGGACCTTTACTGTTTACAGTGTATATAAGTGATACAGCTCGATGAGTCGGAAGCTCTATAACAATGTTCGCAGTTGTTGGGGTTTCTGAAAGAAAGTAGCAACGATTGAAGATAGCGTCAATTTTCTGATGACCTACACAGGATAAATTGCTGGAAACGTAAAATAGCTAGGATTAATTATCCAGAGCGACCTTAAGTAGAATGGCCAGATAAAACAAACAGTAGAAATGCAGGTGCAAGACTCAGAAAAAATGGTTCAAATGGCTCTGAGCACTATGGGACTCAACTGCTGTGGTCATCAGTGCCCTAGAACTTAGAACTACTTAAACCTAACTAACCTAAGGACATCACACACACATCCATGCCCGAGGCAGGATTCGAACCTGCGACCGTAACAGTCGCACGGTTCCGGACTGTGCGCCTAGAACCGCGAGACCAGCAAGACTCAGATTCGAAGGAAGTATCTTAAGGAAATGTAACTCATCCACGAAAGATGTGGCTTTCAGGACGCTTGTTCGACCAATTCTTAAGTATTGTTCGTCAGTTTGAGACAAATAGCAGGTCGAAGAGATAGAGAAGAGTGGCACGTTTCGTCACGGGATCGTTTGGCCGACACGAGAGCGTTACAGAGATGCTCTACAAACACCAGTTGCGAGCGCTACGAGAGAGGTGTTGTGCTTCACGGAGAGGTTAATATTGAAGTTTCGAGAGAATACTTTGGGGAAAGATTAGTACAACATATTACTTCCTCCCACATACATCTCGCTAAATGACCACAATAAGAAAATTTGAGAAATTAGAGCTAATATAGAAGCTAACCGACAATCATTCTTTCCACGCGCCATTCGCGGGCGTAACGGGGAAAGCAGGATTAGTCATTGTACAAGAAGTTCCCTCCACCACTCACTATGAGGTGGGTTGTGGAGTACTGATGTAGACGTAGATGCCAGTATTTTCTGTAACTGCTTAAAATTAGTTTTATAGGCAAATAGACGTTGCACTGTTACCAACTTAACTTCATTAGCTGTATTTCGAATAAATTTTCCCGAGTTATTTCAACAAAGCATTTAAATTTCTGTACACTCCTGATTATGCCAAAGTTTATTATTATTTTCATTATTATAAAGGTCATGTTCTATTATTTCCCAGCATTGCAAGCATAACTATTTGTAGTGCATGAGCGTGTATTTAGATATCACAAGGTTTTTCGGGTTCTTCTCTGAAGTACTTGCAGAGTATAAATCAAGCTGACTTGATTTGCAACGTTCGATATTGTTTCACAGTGCTCTTCCTCATCCTGTCCTCTTTAGTTCCACTTCTCACGAGACTACACATTTACTAATTAACTGAATCAGGTGAATGTAAGCTTTAGGGATCAGTTGCACCAAGTATCAATACTCTCTGACTGTTAATCGTCTCAGAAAAGCATCGACTGGACCATTATTGCGAAAAAATGGACTCAGGGTCCATTTCTGACAGCGCAAATTCCTGCGACCCACACTATAAATTATGTATGGCGGGTATTCTGACTACATCGACAAACTCCCAGAAGTCGACATGTGTTATTTCCCCAGTTTATTCACATACACTATCCATGGTCTAGAGTGACTCATGTTTGGAATGCTACCCAATTACTGTGAGCTCCTACAAGCCACTGCAAATGTACTGAACACGCAATCTTTGTAAAGAAAAGGTTTTCATTACTTTTATCAATTATAATCTTACTGAGACACCTGTGATCGTGGAACGAAATTTTAAGACCTGTAATAATGACCGAAACCAGTAACTTTTGGTGTATTCTTGGTTATATACATAACTAGTTCAGAATGGGAAACTACTCGTTTTTAGTTGCTCAAAGAATGGGCTTTTACATGTCTCTCTAAGAACTCGTACTAACAGCCATCCTAGTGTGGAAGCAGCTGCCACAGTGTCTAATGCATTGGGCGCGCGGCCGGGGTTTCTTCCAACACGGCATGGTCAATTTTCTTCTATATGCCTTACCAATCATGGTCATCAGTCTCCTAGAACTTACAGCTACTTAAACCTAACTAACCTAAGGACCGCACACAACACCCAGTCATCACGAGGCAGAGAAAATCCCTGACCTCGCCGGGAATCGAACCCCGGAACCCGGGCGCGGGAAGCGAGAACGCTACCGCACGACCAGGAGTTGCGGACTTAGTGTATTCATCTGTTGGTCTCCCTCTACGATTTTTACCCTCCACGCTGCCCTCCAATACTAAATTGGTGATCCCTCGATGTCTCAGAACATGTCCTACCAACCGATCCCTTCTTCTAGTCAAGTTTTGACACAAGCTGCTCTACTCCCCAATTCTATTCAATACCTCCTCATTAGTTATGTGATCTACCCATCTAATCTTCAGCATTCTTCTGTAGCACCACATTTCGAAAGCTTCTATTCTCTTCTTGTCCTAGCTATTTATCGTCCACGTTTCACTTCCATACATGGCTACACTCCATACAAATACTTTAAGAAAAGACTTCCTGACATTTAAATCTATACTCGATGTTAACAAATTTTTCTTCTTCAGAAATGCTTTCCTTGCCATTGCCAGTCTACATTTTATATCCTCTCTACTTCGACCATCACCAGTTATTTTGCCCCCCAAATAGGAAAACTCCTTTACTACTTTAAGTGTCTCATTTCCTAATCTAATCCATTGAGCATCACCCGACGTAATTCGACTACATTCCATTAAGGGGCTCCGGAACGCCCTATACTTGCAATGTTAAAATAATGCTTATAAATTACATCTTTCCTCACAAAGTATTTGAGGTAGGAAGTTGAACTTTTTACAGATTATTTATTGGAATATGGGCTACAACTTAACACAGGGATTTTACAAAATTTTAGTTCAGTTAATAAAGATGATTTTTTTTCAATTGAAATGAAAATTCACAACATTTTTTTTGCAATTTTTTATTTATATATTCAAAAATATACAGTTTTTTGGAAAAAGGCTGTGTTAAATTATGCAGAAGGTACTGTGTAACATTTACTGAAAGTTTGAAACAAATATGTTTGGAAGATCCTTAGAAAACATGTAATTAGTGTGAGAAAATAAAAGTTTTGGGAATCGAGCGACAAAGATTGGATTAACTTTTTAGTGCATTCCAGGTCCATAGGATGGATTATCTTCATCCTCTGCAAACTCCTCCTCCAGCTTCCTCTTGATCCTCCTCCTGTTTACTCTTGCTTGTATTTCTAGACTCTTTACAGCCCTGTCTGCAGCCCGAAGGCGTTCCTTGTCTAAAGCAATCATCGCTCGTTGTTGTGTTCGTATATTTTGCTACCATTTTCTTCAGTTGCAGTTACTGCAACACTGTTCCAAAAGGTGGTCATGTATGAACACTTATCACATTTCAGTTGTATTTCACTAGCAAGTCCTACGTGCTTTATTATGGAGAGTTTCAGACCAACTTAACTACAATGAATACATCTTACACAGTTTGAAAAAATTCCTTTGAGAACCGACATATCAAATATTTCATTCACATCCGATTCGCCCATAAAACATTCATAGTTTTCACTCATTGAAACAAGCTTCTTCTGTGAAGTATTTTCTTTCCCACTTTGACTGCTATGGGCAGGTGTACTTGAGAGGTTAGGTTCACTCACTTGGTTATCGTCTTTATTGTTTACAGTAATAACACATACCTTTGGCTTTCCAACATTTCTCCTTTTCTTAAAAGCCTTCAGAGGATTTCTAATAACTTTACTTTTACTCATTATTATACTTCAACAAAACAGAGACTCAAGAAACAGAATTAATTACGAATATTTTCGAGATAACGACAGAGTAAATAAACATGAAACAATCGACAATCACACCAGCGATATATATTGAACCATCACAGGTTAGCCACAACACATACTTTATCTCACATCACTAAAATGTACCTGATGAACACGGACGTTAATAATAACACCATTTGACAGCAGTTTAACAGCGCCACAGTGGGTCACGCCCATGTAGAACACATTTCAAAAAAAGTTTAAAAATAGTTGTAGTCTTCGGAATTGAATCAATTATATATCTATTAAAAGGTAATAGTCTGCAGATTCAGAAAACGCAAAAAAGTAAAAATTGAACTTTTCATGATTTTGAGCCTTTCCGGAGCCCCTTAACCTCGTTTTGCTTTTGTTGATGTTCATCTTATACCCTCCTTTCAAGGCACTGTCCATTCCGTTCAACTGCTCTTCCAAGTCCTTTGCTGTCTCTGACAGAATTACAATGTCATCGGCGAACCTCAAAGTTTTTATTTCTTTTCCATGGATTTTAATACCTACTCCGAACTTTTCTTCGGTTTCCTTTATTGCTTGCTCAATAAAAGATTAAATAACATCGGGGATAGGCTACAACCCTGTCTCACTCCCTTCCCAACCACTGCTTCCCTTTCATGTCCCTCGACTCTTATAACTGACATCTGCTTTCTGTACAAATTGTAAATAGCCTTTCGCTCCCTGTATTTTACCCCTGCCACCTTCATAATTTGAAAGAGAGTATTCCAATCAACATTGTCAAAAGCTTTCTCTAAGTCTACAAATTCTAGAAATGTAGGTTTGCCTTTCCTTAATCTTTCTTCTAAGATAAGACGTAGGGTCAGTATTGCCTCACGTGTTCCAACATTACTATGGAATCCAAACTGATCTTCCCCGAGGTAGGCTTCTATCAGTTTTTCCATTCGTCTGTAAAGAATTCGCATTAGTATTTTGCAGCTGTGACTTATTAAACTGATAATTCGATAATTTTCACATCTGTCAACACCTGCTTTGTATGGGATTGGGATTATTATATTCTTCTTGAAGTCTGAGGGTATTTCGCCTGTCTCATACATCTTGCTCACCAGATGGTACAGTTTTGTCAGGACTGGCTCTCCCAAGGCTGTCAGTAGTTATAATGGAATGTTGTCTACTCCGGGGGCTTTGTTTCGACTCAGGTCTTCCAGTGCTCTGTCAAACTCTTCACGCAATATCATATCTCCCATTTCATCTTCATCTACATCATCTTCCATTTCCATAATATTGTCCTCAAGTACATCGCCCTTGTATAGACCCTCTATATACTCCTTCCACCTTTCTGCTTTCCCTTCTTTGCTTAGAACTGGGTTTCCATCAAAGTTCTTGATATTCATGCAAGTGGTTTTCCTTTCTCCAAAGGTCTCTTTAATTTTCCTGTAGGCAGTATCTATCTTACCCCTAGTGAGATAAGCCTCTACATCCTTACATTTGTCCTCTAGCCATCCCTGCTTAGCCATTTTGCACTTCCTGTCAATCTCATTTTTGAGACGTTTGTATTCGTTTTTGCCTGCTTCATTTACTGCATTTTTATATTTTGTCCTTTCATCAATTAAATTCAATATTTCTTCTCTTACCCAAGGGTTTCTACTAGCCCTCGTCTTTTTACCTATTTGATCCTCTGCTGCCTTCACCATTTCATCCCTCAAAGCTACCCATTCTTTTTCTACTGTATTTCTTTCCCCCATTTCTGTCAATTTTTCCCTTATGCTCTCCTTGAAACTCTGTACAACCTCTGGTTTAGTCAGTTTATCCAGGTCCCATCTCCTTAAATTCCCACTTTTTTGCAGTTTCTTCAGTTTTAATCTATAGTTCATAACCAATAAATTGTGGTCAGAGTCCACATCTGTCCCTGGAAAGGTCTTACAATTTAAAACCTGGTTCCTAAATCTCTGTCTTACCATTATATAATCTATCTGATACCTTTTAGTATCACCAGGGTTCTTCCATGTATACAACCTTCTTTCATGATTCTTAAACCAAGTGTTAGCTATGATTAAGTTATGCTCTGCGCAAAATTCTAGCAGGCGGCTTCCTCTTTCATTTCTTAGCCCCAATCCATATTCACCTACTATGTTTCCTTCTCTCCCTTTTCCTACACACGAATTCCAGTCACCAATGACTATTAAATTTTCGTCTCCCTTCACTACCTGAATAATTTCTTTTATCTCATCATACATTTCATCAATTTCATCTTCATCTGCAGAGCTAGTTGGCATATAAACTTATAAACTTGTACTACTGTAGTAGACATGGGCTTGTTGTCTATCTTGGCCACAATAATGGGTTCGTTCACTATGCTGTTTGTAGTAGCTTACCCGTGCCCCTATTTTTTTATTCATTATTAAACATACTCCTGCATTGCCCTTATTTGATTTTGTATTTATAACCCTGTATTCACCTGACCAGAAGTCTTGTTCCTCCTGCCACCGAACTTCATTAATTCCCACTATATCTAACTTTAACCTATCCATTTCCCTTTTTAAATTTTCTAACCTACCTGCCCGATTAAGGGATCTGACATTCCACGCTCCGATCCGTAGAACGCCAGTTTTCTTTCTCCTGATAACAACGTCCTCTTGAGTAGTCCCCGCCCGGAGATCCGAATGGGGGACTACTTTACCTCCGGAATATGTTACCCAAGAGGACGCCATCATCGTTTAATCATACAGTAAAGCTGCATGTCCTCGGGAAAAATTACGGCTGTAGTTTCCCCTTGCTTTCAGCCGTTCGCAGTACCAGAACAGCAAGGCCATTTTGGTTAGTGTTACAAGGCCAGATCAGTCAATCATCCAGACTGTTGCCCCTGCAACTACTGAAAAGGCTGCTGCCCCTCTTCAGGAACCACACGTTTGTCTGGTCTCTCAACAGATACCCCTCCGTTGTGGTTGCGCCTACAGAACGGCTATGTGTATCGTTGAGGCATGCAAGCCTCCCCACCAACGTCAAGGTCCATGGTTCATATGGTTCATGGGGGGGGGGGGGTCCCTAGGCTTACTTAATCTAACTTACGCTAAGTACAACACACACACCCATGCCCGAGGGAGGACTCGAACCTCCGACGGGGACAGCCGCGCGAACCGTGGAAAGGCGCTTCAAACCGTGCCGCTACCCCGCACGGGCGAGAGAGTGCAACAGAAAGGCTGAAACGTTTACATGGCATATACTCTAATAAAGGAGCCATACATGTCAAGATTACTTGCGTATAAAACTTCAAAACCGTCTTTTTAGAGAAGAAACTATGAAAATTCTTGTCCCTCATACATATGAGGGGACTTCAACAACAGTAAGTTGCACTTCATTGTGGTAGGCGAAGTAACTTTTGTTGACTGTTGCACTACACTTCAAAGTGACGCAGATGCATGATGATATTTTCCAACATACCAAGTCTCCGTAGACAACCGCCAGAGCGTTCTACCAATCGCACTACTTTTCTACGATAGAAATCTGCTCCTCGTTCACGGAACCATTCGAGCACCACTGTGTGAGCGTCCTAATCTTTGGAAAATCTGTGCTTGGTGTGAATTAGTTCTTCGACTGCCTGGACATTGTTGTCTGTGGCCTTCCTTCCCTATCAGCATTACTCACGTCTGTATGGCATTGGTGAACCTGTTCGCACCACTTACCTGTGACTGTACGCGACACTGAATTTGATACATATAACGCCAGAATTTCGCGGCGAATCTACGTGCAATTTAGACGTTTTGTGCACAAGAATCTTAACGTCTCACGCACTTCAGCTTGGGTGTACGATTCCAGTGTCTGCGCCATTTCACTCCGACACAAGGGTGCACTTCTTAACCGTACGGCAGCGGATCTGTGTCTACAGGAAACTCAAAAAACGTACTATTTTCTGAAAGTGCGCCACTATCGTTGCGTAGTGGTATTCACGTGGGACGACATGTGGAACTTACTATTTGAAGTCTCCTCGTATCTATCACAGAGACATTTATATATAAAATTTGGCAAATTACAGCACTCAAAGGCACGTACAAGCATTCTTCCCACTCCCTGCTCCTGAATCGAATGGGAAGAGACCTAAACATATAGCACAGTGAGAAGTAATTTTTGTAATGCAGTTCGAAAATTATAAATGTAGATGAAGAATTTTGGAGGAGTGGAGTCTAGCTACCCTGATTAAGGTTTTGTGTTGCTTTCCTAAAGTAATTAAAGGACAGTTTCTTCAACAGACCACGGACGGTTTCTTCTATCTTTCCGTTCTCAACTGAGTTGCTGCTCTGTTTCTAACGACCTCGTTATAGACGAGACAACCCGCGCATTCATTTCTTTCACATCACAGTTTCATTATCGGCGTCAGAGGAACAAAGAATGAAAATATGAAGCATAAAGTACACAGGAAATCCGGAGAGCAACTGTGTTAACAATAATGATGCGTTTGTGGCGGCTGCTCCCAGAAGAGCACAGTCTTCTCTTTTTTTCTAATGCCCAGACATGTTTCAGTACATTCGCACTTTCTTAAGGGCATTTTTTTAGTCTGTGAGAAACTGTGTCATAAAATATGATACTGGTACACTATCGTTATTATGGTTTTTACAGGAAATACTTAATAGTCTATTCAGGGTATTTCGGGAGATATTTGCAATTTTGTTTTTCTGTTATGAAGCTGAAGTCAGCCCCAACAAATAGTGGTCATCACATATTCCATGCGTTGCCCAGTGTCGACGGAAAGAACCCGTTTGTTTCCCATTACAAACAAAATGTTTTTGAAACTGGAATGTAACGTGTTCATTAGAAGACAGAGAAACAAACAAAAATCGTCCGAACAGGCCTTGAAGGCCCAACGGTATCGACCGGCCGCCGTGTCATCCTCAGGCCTTAGGCGTCGTCGGATGCGGTGATGGAGGGGCATGTGGTCAGCACATTACTCCTCCAGCCGTTGTCAGTTTTCGTGACCGTCATTAGACACAGCGGTCACAGATTAGACTAGTGGGATATTTGTTTCATCGACGTGTGTTAACAGGGCAGTAAAAATAAAAGAATATCGAGCACTCCAGCAAATACAGCACTGCCCTGGCTCACGCTGACTGCTGCCGGCAAGCATGCAGCGCTATTGAGCCGCTGCTGAATAGCTGTTTGTTCTTCGTGTTTTGCTGTCCCTGAGGAAACATATCGATAAATCAAGTATCGCACTAGACCAACCTGGGATAGCTCTGTCGAGCCGGCCGCGGTGGCCGAGCGGTTCTAGGAGCTTCAGTTTGGAACCGAACGGCCGCTACGGTCGCAGGTTCGAATCCTGCCTCGGGCATGGATGTGTGTGACGTCTTTAGGTTAGTTAGGTTTCATTAGTTCTAGGGGACTGATGACCTCAGATGTTAAGTACCATAGTGCTCAGAGCCATTTGACCCAGCTCTGTCAAATGAGCTCGTAAAATGTATCTTTAAAAGTAATTTTGTTTGTGACTGTAAACAAAAAGACCTTTTTCATCGACCCACGGAAGACGAGATGAGCAGTATTTGTTTGAGCTTGCAAAAAATAAACTGCAAATATGTGCCGAAATAATAGAGAAAAGCCGTCTGACGGCTCTTTGGAGACACCTCAATGTAAACATTGAATAGTAATAACGTACTTGTAAGTATTAGTATCAAGATAGTCAGGATATAGCGAAAAGTTCCCAGTTGTACAAGGTGAAACCCAAATCAATTGACCAAATTTCGGAGGTTGTTCAAGGGTAACTTCTGAATCTACATTTACATCAACATGATTACTCTGCAGTTCATAATTAATTGCCTGGCAGAGGGTTCCTCGAATCACCATTAAGCTACATCGCTACCGTTCCACTCTCCGGCAGGGAGAAACCAACAATTAAATCTTTCCGTGCGAGCTCTGATTTCTCGTATTTTGTTATTATGATCATTACTCCCTGCGTAGATGGGTGCCACACACTCTTAAGAGAAAGTCGGTGATTGAAATGTCACGAGAAGTTCCTACCGCAGCGAAAAAAGCCTTTGTTTTAATAACTGCCACCCCAATTCGTGTATCCACTCCCTCCTTTATTTCCCGATAATACAAAAATGCTCTGCTATGAGCGGCTCATGGTCTGCATAGGCTTGTTACATAGTAACTGCAAAATACGTTTGGCAGTAGATTGGTCGCAGCGGTCCTTGTCCATAGCCAGTTCGGTCTGCAGAACTGACACCAATGGATCTCTTCTGGAGCCACATGAAGAGCCACGCTCACGAGACTCCAGTCGACATTCACACAGGCCCAGCTGCTAGGATTCTCTAAGCCCTTCGAAGTGGTACGACAAACTCCTGAGATTCGTGAGAGGTGATGATGTGTCATTGTACACTCTGCAGTTATCGTGGTGGTCGCAGTTTGAACAGCACCCATAAGGAAGCACTTCTGCGTGTGTTACTTACTTTACTGTACAATGACAGAACAGACTGAACAGATTGCTGTAAACGTGTAAGTGTTTCGTCTGAGGGTAGTATAGCTCTCTAATACCAAATACCCAAAACGCATAACTGAAAAATATTCACGCAAAAAATCACAACACGAAGAAGGAGTTGTGCGATATAAACGAAAGTTAGTAGGAGTGTTTCTACATCTGGAAGATAGGGTCTATTCAGATTTCCAGTCGTATGGAAGTGGCGCTAGTAGCGCCACTATGAGCATGCAAATCAGGTTTGCTTTAAACACATGTTGTAACGGTCGGTGAGTTCGTGTTAATCAAGAATGTCTTTCAGGCGACAAAGACAACATTGTCAAGTCACTGAGCTTGAACGAGGTTGTGTGATCGGACTAGGAGAAGATGGATGTTCCTTCTGCAATACCGCAGAAAGATTTTGCAGGAATGTAGCCACTGTACATGACAGCTAGAAGAGGTGGTCAAGAGAATGTACGGTCGCAAGAAGACCAGGCTCTGGATGGCCACGTGGCACTGCCGAGAGGGAAGACCATCACCTTCGGCGTATGGCTCTGGCGCATCGTACTGCATCTGCAGCAGCAATCTGAGTAGCAGTTGGCACCACAGTGACACAACGTACTGTTACAAATTGGTTACTTCTAGAACAGCTCCGAGCCAGACGCCCTGTAGTGTGAGTTCCACTGACCCAAACTACCGCCATCTGCGACTTCAGTGGTGTCAAGCGAGAACACATTGAGGGCAAGGTGGAGGCCTGTTATGTTTTCTGATGAAATCTGGTTCTGCCGCGGTGCCAGTGATGGCCGTGTGTTGGTTAGAGGAAGGTCAGCTCAAGGCCTGCAACGAACCTATCTGTGTGCTAGACACACTGGACCTACACCTGGAGTTAGGTCTGGGGTGCGATTTCGTATGACAGCAGGAGCACTCCGTGGTTATCCGTCGCAACTTGACTGCAAATTTGTACGTCAGTTTCGTGATTCCACCCGTTGTGCTGACATTTATAAACAACATTCCAGGGGGTGTTTTTCAACAGGGTAACACTCGACCACATACCACTGTTGTACCCCGGATGCTGTTCAGTGTGTTGACATGTTGCCGTGGCCTCCAGTTAAACACATATGAGACATCATCGAACGAAAACTCGAGCGTCATCCACAAGCAGTGTTAACCGTCCCTGTATTGTCCGACCAAGTGCAACAGGCATGTAACTCCATCCCGTAAGCTGACATCCGGAGCCTGTGAAGCACAATACATGCAAGTTTTCATTCAATATTCTGGCGGTTACACCCGTTGTTATGTACGAGCATTTCACATTTTCAGTGGCTTGTCTCCTGCTTGAATTAACCTCTGCATCTACATTTATACTCCGCAAGCCACCCAACGGTGTGTGGCGGAGGGCACTTTACGTGCCACTGTCATTACCTACCTTTCCTGTTCCAGTCGCGTATGGTTCGCGGGAAGGACGACTGCCGGAAAGCCTCTGTGCGCGCTCGAATCTCTCTAATTTTACATTCGTGATCTCCTCGGGAGGTATAAGTAGGGGGAAACGCATACTCTCGAAACCTGGACTGCAAGCTACACCGCGATGCAGAGCGCCTCTCTTGCAGAGTCTGCCACTTGAGTTTGCTAAACATCACCGTAACGTTATCACGCTTACCAAATAACCCTGTGACGAAACGCGCCGCTCTTCTTTGGATCTTCTCTATCTTCTCCGTCAACCCGATGTGGTACGGATCCCACACTGATGAGCAATACTTAAGTATAGGTCGAACGAGTGTTTTGTAAGCCACCTCCTTTGTTGATGGACTACATTTTCTAAGGACTCTCCCAATGAATCTCAACCTGTGACCTTGCAACGATAGTCACTGAAATATGATAGTAGACAAAGGTATTTCCGAAATTTCATTACTCCACATGAATTATTTTTTGGTGTTGCGATCTTTTTCTGTCAGTGTATAATCTTTTTCACTGCTGTGAACACCTTTTCACATAAGCAGCTATAACTGGGGTAGCAAATCGTACAAATGATTATTACATTTTATTCTGAAACGAGCCACTGAAAGCTACGTGTCCTTTTTACGAAAATACCCGGAAAAGTTCCTGAACAACCCTCGAAATACTGTCGGTGAAATTCGGTTAAAGCCTGATTACGGTCTGTTGACATAATACGGTGTAGCAAGTATCTTACAAATAGGTGGACATAAAAATATTTGTCCTTGCCCTTCCATGTCTTAGAGTGTGAAACGAAAAATTACTCTTCTGCATCACCTCCTGTCGACGCCAGTAAGGATGCACAACGCAACTGAGTCGTAGTTTTAAACAACTACATGTTGTTGTTAATCCCTGCTAGTCGTTTATATTCCCATTGAAACTGACTGAGTGATTGAACAGTGAAGGGACAACTTACAGGAAGAGGGCACATAACGTTATCTACAAAACTTGGCTTATTTTTTGTATCAGATTAGAAAATGGCTTTTCATTCTGAAACTGTAGCACTTTGTTGCTAGAGGTAGATGAACATTTTCCTCGCTCTGACTGAAGAGAATTGGATCTTTTGTTTAATGCGCCAGTTTGCAGAGACTAAGATCTAGATCTACGCATATAACTTCATCTTAATTTCACATGAGAAACAGTCAACAGCGGAGGTCTCAAAACTACGTACTTAAGAAGCGTTTTCTTCAGTGAATTATTGCTTGAACTAGGATCCTATCGGGAAATAGTGCGGTCGAGAACATACAGTAGTCTGTCATTCTCTATCATTTTACGCCCTCGGGAAAACCAGGAGAGAACGTACATTAAAGACAGAGCGCAGAATTGGCTAAAATCTGGCAGTTCCTCCCGTGTGACCTTCGCAACGACGTCATTAGAGCTACGCTTGGGCGGGTCAGTGTCAATTAATATAACGAGGTGGTCGCGCCCTCCGCGCGTGTATTCTGAAGGCGCCGCGACTATTTAGCGTAGCCCAAGTGCGCAGCCGGCAGCGAACATCCCTGTAATTACGAACACTCAGAAAGGCCAAATCCCTGGATGCGCCCTCCTCCATATCGCCCCGGAGGCGTCCTAGTACTTTCCGCCGCGAATTAACAAGCAGCTGGCAGGCGTAGTATCGTTTCGTTAAGTGCCACAGATTGTAGTCTCAGTGAACTGATGACTTACACGTACACAAACTCGTGTTGTTAGGTAAAGGCGAATTTGTAAATCAACCAATACTCTAAAAAAGGACATGTTAGGTATTATGTTTTATAGATATTTAGGTGTCTTCTGGACGATCGACAGAACTTCAACGCACATAAGGAAGTGAATAAGAAATGCAGAAAACTTATCAAAAAATAATAAGTTTAGCGCTGGCCACGGTGACCGAGCGGTTCTAGGCGCCTCAGTCCGGAACCGCGCGACTGCCACGGTAGCAGGTTCGAATCCTGCCTCGGGCATGGATGTGTGTGATGTCCTTAGGTTAGTTAGGTTTAAGTAGTTCTAAGTTCTAGGGGACTGATGACCTCAGATGTTAAGTCCCATAGTACTCAGAGCCATTTGAACCATTTTGAATAAGTTTAGCAGTGATAATAAGCTACTAATACAAATAACATCTTTGCACAACCAGGCTATTTTAAATGCTATTGTCCATTATTGTGCAATTGCCTGGCCCCACAAGCTGCTACCAGTAACCACAGCACAAGCAATAAGTGGAATACAAAAAAAATGGTTGAAATGGCTCGGAGTACTATGGGACTTAACATCTTAGGTCATCAGTCCCCTAGAACTTAGAACGACTTAAACCTAACTAACCTAAGGTCATCACACACATCCATGCCCGAGGCAGGATTCGAACCTGCGACCGTAGCAGTCCCGCGGTTCCGGACTGTAGCGCCTACAACCGCACGCCCACCGCGGCCGGCAAGCGGAGTACAGCAAGGAGTTCTCGTCAGGATGTCAGGGGCTTTTGGTATTGTATCGGTGGAGATACTTCATGTAATACTTCGAATTTGAAATAACAATCAGCCTTGATCGCAAATTTTATATTGAAGCATTAAGAATCATATGTCACTGGTAACCATCAACAGATCATGTTCCTGGAATGCAAAAAAATAATTCTCCTTAGCTGGTAATAGGTACCAAAATAATACAGTCCATCTACACAATAAAATATGTAAACACGACCATAATAAAACATAGAGATTTTTATACGATTCGGTGGTGAGCAGAGACGACGAGCGGAACAGTTCTAACAGATCAAGGACAGGAAAATCAAAAGTAACATGAGAAGTATAGTGCAGCCATACGTCTGTCACGCGCAGTCCAATAGCTACCAGCGGGATGACGCTCCTTACTGGCAACAGCGGAACAGGTGAGTCGCCCCTATAGCAGGGGCCAGCAGACAACAGTCATGGGAGATACCGCAACAATTCCCTTTGTAGTGCCCAAAGAACGGAAACTCGGAATGGGGAGCGGTAGAGTGTGTTTTATAATCTGGCGCTCAAAAAATTGTACTTATTATTTTTACAATATTTTTATTACATTCTACAGTACAGTAGTGACACTGGTTGTAGCGAGATCGTACTAATAATTATAGTTGTTTGTGGTAGTGTGTGTAATCTTAACAGCAGGAACAGCTACGGTGATGGGAAGCAGTATTGTGTTAGCTGAACTAATACGTGTAAGCTCATCGGACAAAATACGCTGCTCAACAAATTTTCTAATACTATCGTAAAATATAGTCTACGATACAAGAGATGCCGGCCGTTGTGGCCGAGCGGTTCTAGACACTTCAGTCCAGACCTGCATTGCTGCTACGGTCGCAGGCTCGAATCCTGCCTCGGGCATGGGTGTGTGTGATGTCCTTATGTTAGTTAGGTTTAAGTAGTTCTAAGTCTAGGGGACTGATGACCTCAGATGTTAAGTCCCATAGTGCTCAGTGCCATTTGAACCATTCGACACTAGAGATGTCATTGACCTAGGCATTACATGCATCATCCACTTAGAGCCTATGTACTGGGCGGTGTTTACTGTTGGCATACTTTGTGGCCGTTTCCCAGTTATGTCAACATAGCGCTAACGCAACGGCGCACCGCGAGCAGTCCAGTATCAACAACAGCTTCATTCATTTTGTGTTCAGCACTGCAGTAGCTTGTCACATTGAGGCATATTACACTTTTTTAGAGTCAGGATAATGGCTTTACTTTCAGCAGGTCATACACAGCAGGATGTTGCCGATCGGTTACATGTCACTCAGCGTGGTGTGTCTAAGGTGTGGAGAAAGTGCGGAGAAACGGGAAATTGGAACGGTAGACCTCCAAGTGGTCGTCCTCGTATGACAACATCAGTGCAAGGTCGTTTCCTCCAACTGTCTGCTCGCAGACGCCCAACATTAACGCCCAGAAATATTGGAAATGACTTAGCCCGGGCAACAGGGATTCGTATCTCAGACAAAACAGGAACCAGAAAATTGCATCAGTGTGGTCTTCATTCCAGAAGACTAATGAGAAATTTTGCACTGAACCAACGGAATCGACACAGTCGATGGACCTTGGCTATCGCACTTCAACATTAGACGATTGCAGTAGGGAGTAACGTCGTGTCTGCTGACGAGACCAGGATTGGTTTGCCACCGGACACTAGACATGTTAGAGTTTAGAGGAGCGCTAGACGACGCCGGGAACACTGATACGTTCAGGAAGTCAATCGGTTTGCAGGTGGAAGTGTAATAATGCTCGGTGTGGCAATAATGATGGGACGGCGGACTTCCCATCTACGGCAGTTTGATTGGTCCCCAATACCTACAAGAGGTCCTACAAACGATTGTAAGACCCTACAGACGTGACAACATCTTAGGCGATGACAATGCAAGACTGCACCGTACTCTAGCAGTGTCCCGATATCTTCAAAGAAGCAACATCAACCAAATTCATTGGCCAGCACAGTCTTCAGACATGATTGCAAATGAGCAATCATGGGACCTGTTGGGAGTGGCCTTTCCACAGCGTCTGAATCCACCTGACAATCTTCAGGACCTCACTGAAGCTGCCATTGGGGAGTTTGACCTAATACCCCAAGAGAAACGTGACGGTCTCATCCAGAACATGCCTCGCACAGTGGAAGAACTCATCCGTGCGTGAGAAGGACATACTCACTATTAAAGATTGATCATGATCATCATGAGAGAATGCTTTTTCACTGTTTTTGTTTCCAAGATGTACTAGTACATTTAAGAGAGAGCCTCCGTTGATTTTGATGAATTTTGGAAACTAACCACTATCATTCTTGTTTTCAGAAGGAATTATGTTTATTTTGTTATTACGGTATTGTACAAACCTCAATGCGTGTACTACAAGAAGTCATTGTAGTAAACTCTATGATATTCCAAACGTTTGATGAGGCGTGTAAAATTCATTCCCATGCAAGAGTAGACTGGTCACTCTGGAGCGATGTGGATTGTACAGTAAGATGGATCGATGAGCAGACATGACAGAATGGAAGAAAGAACCTATAGAATTTGGGCGCTACGTTGACCACACTGTGAAAGGAGTTGCCCCATTTGTTGGTGTATCATCAAGGGCCGTCCAACGTGTCTCCAAATAGTAGTGTGAAGGTTGGTAGCTATGAACCACGGCGTAATAACAGTGCTCGTGAAAAGATCCTAACCAACAAGGGAGAGAAGACGGTTGTCACGTACTAGTAGTGTTAATCTGTTTCAAACACGACAGGAACTGCTCCTAGCAGTGAATACACGTCCATCTCGACCAGTTTCCGAGCGAATATACCCCAGGAAACTGCATTCATTAAATATTTCGAGTGGGGTACTCCACAAAAGGCCATTTCACACAGTGACACAGCACGTCTTCCATGACCGAAAAAACGCAAAAACTGAACAATAGCTGTCTGGAGGCACGTTATGTGGTCCAGTGAGTTAACTCATTGTGTGTGTAGCCCTTTAGGGTATAGTTCTGGTGCAAGAGGGCTCTGTGATGTTTTGGGGCGTTTTTCGTACTGTGACTTGGGTCCACTTTTTCAGATTATCGTGAACATTAACCGCGATTGTTATTGCAACGTCCTCGTTCTTCTACATCTTCATAATAAGTGTGCTTTGGACTCTTCTGTGTTCGAGGATGACAACAGCGACACATGCACGCATTTCTCGTTTGACGAACAATGAGGCACCATACCGCACCACGGCAGGTCTGCCAAATGACCCGGTCATAATCCCACGGATATCATGTGGGACTATTTGCGACAGCGAGTGAAACACAGCAATCAACATACCTGCAGTTTAGTACCACAACGGTATAGAGTCATCAATGACTGTCTTCAGGTGGATATGAAATATCTGGAGAAACGCGTGGGCTCTCTTTCTCTCCTAATTGCGAATGTTATCCAAGCCAGAGGTGATGTTACACAATATTATCGTGCTATCTTCTGGGAGTGACTATGCAGCGGTTAGCAAACTGCACTAGCATTCGGAAGGATGGCGGTTCAAATCGACGTCTAGCCATCCTGATTTAGGGTTTCCACGATTTCTCTAAATCGCTTGATTTAATTGAGGGATGGTTACTTCGGAACGGTACGGCCGATATCCTTTCCCATCCATCCTTAATTCGAACTTATGCTCAGTCTCTAATGACCGCGTTGTCGACGGGACGTTAAACAGTAATCCTCCTTTTCTGCCCCAGCAGTCAATCATTTTTTGTCATGTGTACTTCGTTTCATTTGTGGAAAATAGATAAAAAATAATATAAACTGTTACTAGTAGCACTCAAGTATGAATGAATGCCGCCTGTGGTTACATTACGGTGAGCTACCTACAATTTAAGAATTAAAAGACTGCTTTAGTGATATTACTTTAAGATTCTTGGATAAGAGCGACCGTTGATATCTCTTGGTGCGGTGTTTATTTCTTACATTTTCCTCGGTTAGAATGGGATATACAGTATCAAGGTGAATGACTAAGATACGTTCTGCGCATTTTCTCCTCATTGTGTATCATGGCGTACTCTGCCATTTTACAACTCCCATCTTTCTCACTCCCAGCTCCTCGTCGACCAACAGTATAAGGAGTTCAATATTAGACCGTCTCCTAAAGTACACATATACGGAATAGAAGGTATCTGCCAAGAAAACAATTTTCAGCCCGGTTTTGGAAGCCTGCGGTTAGTCACTAAAACCCTTGAGTTCTTGGGAAGACACGTGGAAAATGTTTCACAGAGCACTGCTTAGTGCTTCGAGCAATTCTTAAGGACGTGCTAGCAGCATATACACTAGACTCTCGCTAATCCGGCCCTCAGTAGTTCGGTCTCTCAGTAATACGGAGCACATCCAAAACACGTGCACAATGAATTATCGTGCACAACAATGCTTAGTTAAGCAATGCTTTATATACTGTATTTGAAATTGCAGCTTTCTTTACAGTTCGGAATCATGTCTTCTAAAAGGAAACACGTTACGTTAGACCTCAATCCAAAAATTTTAGTTAAGTTAAATCGAGGTCTTTCGCGGAAAGCCATTGCTGCTGAGTTCAGTGTTGGACGAGCAACTATTTATGACATCAAAAAGAAAGAAGATGTTACTCTACAGTACTCAATACAAATGGATAGTGAGTTGGGAAAACGGAAGGTTATGCGAAAGAGTGAGAATAAAGAACTGGACGTAGCTGTTTATAGATGGTTCATACAGCAACGCAGTAAAGGAATTCCAGTCAGTGGCCCGATTATAAAGGAAAAAGCTGCTGCATTTAACAAACAACTTGGCGGTAGTAAATTTTTTGCAGCAAGCGAAGGTTGGCTAACCAACTGGAAAAAACGACATGGCATTCTGCAGCTGACAGTCACTGGGGAAAGTCGCTCAGCTAACGATAACGATGTTGATGAGCTTGAAAGCAAGATACGGAAAATAATAGAGGAAGAAGATTTAACTGCTGATGCCTTGTATAATGGTGATGAAACAGGACTCTTTTTACAAGATGCTTCCATCAAAAACATTAGCTTCCAAGAACGAGAAGAAAGCTCGTGGTTACAAGCAACAGAAACAGCTCATGGCATTAATTGTGTATTGTAATGCAAATGGGAGTCATAAACTACAGATTATGGTGATTGGAAAATCCCAACATGCACATTGTTTTTAACACACTGTCATAAATACTCTACCAGTGCAGTATTGCGCCCAGAAGAAAGCGTGGATGAACAGACAAATATTCTCTCGGTGGTTCCATGAAACGTTTGTGCCAGCAGTGAGAAAAGAGCTAAAGAAGAAAATGCATCCAATCAAAGCTATCCTTGTAATTGACAACGTCATGCTTCAGATGTTTCTCTAAAGTCCTATGGTATACAGGCACTCTTTCTCCCACCCAATGTGACAACCCTAATTCAGCCCATGGACCAGGGAATTTTGGAATCAAATAAACGTCATTATCGACATTTGCTTCTCGTCTCCTTGCTGAACGAAAGCAAAAACGCCTCAATCGAAACTATTCTGAAGGCTGGGAAAGCAATGTTGTTTACCAAGCAGCCGAACCATGGGATGAAGTTGAGAGCGCTACCATAATGAAGAGCTGGAGTAAATTGTGGCCATCCATTGATGCCGAGTTGGATCCAGTAGTGAGTGACAGCGATGAGCCAGTCAACTCGGAATTATCAATTACTTTGTACACTGACATGTTGCACAACCTGCCAGGAAGGGAAGAAATTGATAGTGAAGATGTTACTAAGTGGCTGAATGAGGAAAACTGTGATACGGACCAAACTTTAACAGGTGAAAAAATAATCAAAAGCATGCAAGAAAGTAATGATGAGTCATGAAGAAGAGGACGCAGGAGGAAAGAGCATGAAAATTTCTCACACTGCTGTTGCTGAAGCTGCCGAGGTCTTTCTGGAGTACATTATGCAACAACCAGATAGATGCAGTACCGATGTAATGCTTGTAAAACGGTGGCGTGGTAAAACATACCACCGTCGCGTTTCATCATTGCAACAGTTAAGAATTAGGGACATGTTTCATAGTGAGTGATATGACTGTGTAATTATTTGAAGTATATTGTACACTCAAGGACTAAGTTTTCTTTGAAAATTAATGTGTTTTTGGATTTGATAAAGTATATTCTCCATGTTTTAAAATTGTATCCTTCAATTTAATAAAGTACAGTACACTATATCCCCGGTGTTTTCAAAATAAATAAAAAGCAAAATAAATGAATAAAATATATTTCAGACACTCAGTAATTCTGCACTTCCGCTAGTCCGGTACCCATATGTGCCAGGAATGGGCGGATTAACGAGAGTCTAGTGTATTACACTAATTCAATGGGTGCTACGATACCTTTGAAACAGATCCTTATCATCAACCACAAATTTCATGAACTAGCAGATGTATTGCGATGTCAATGTAAGATTACCCAGCTTGATAAATGGTCCACTGTAGCAGGTTCGTGTACAGCTGACTTTTGGGCTACAACTGACCTTTGCATCTGAAATGAAGTATGAAGATACGTACATTTTTCTATTGAAAGAGAAGCACCTCTTCACTTGGCACACTGCAGGATGCCATTGTGAATAAGAAACAGTGAGCAGCGTGGAAGCGTCGTACTGATCTGAATGTTAATCTAAGCAGCTGGGTTCTCCAAATTGCTTCACTGCTTCGGCAAAACCTACTTATTTGGCTTATATAGCTACAATGGATAAAATGCAACCGAGAAAGTCTTAGTTTACTTTATCTGACAAAACACGTGCTAAAAACGCACGTCATTTGTTGCCGTGCTTTTATAAATTTCAGTTGTGAAGAATTCGTATATAGACTTCTCCAAATAACACGGCATAGGCCAAGTGTTGTAAATCCAAGTTATACACTTGCCCAAACACACTTAAAAATCCTCCATCTCTGTGTGAAGTTTCTGTGCAACCCATAAATTTATTTATGCTGAGTACGTTCTTTGTTGAAATGTCGAAGGAACTCGCTACCTATCTGAGTGACTCACTTTTTTCAGATTGAACCAATTAACTTGATTCCCGTAATGGCGTATTTTAGTGGGATTTATTTTTGGAAAACCATCCATATCAATAACTCAATAAATAATCATGGGGAAGTCTTAATTCTACAATGAGAAACTACTCGTGGCTGGTGACTGCCTCCGTTTTTGTAGCTGTTCAGCTGCTCTAGGGAATGCGTAGGAATGTGATGCTGAAGAGATAGAAAATCTGTCAATAGTAGCCGCTCAGGCTAAGAGGATTTCCCGAGGACGGTTAATAATGAAGCGCTCATTACGGTCTTCCGAGCTGGTCAATACGGGGCCTGAGGCGCCACCTCAACTAACAAGGCAATTTGCAGCTGAATGCTGTTCCATTTGCAAGGCAGCGTCGTTAATTACAAAGATTACGGCCTCGAGAATTTAGGGCTTGACACTAACGAGACGACCCAGGGACACTACAAGAAACTAGTTGTTTTACGAGGATATGACAACGCAGTAATGCGGCTTGAGATGAACAGATCACTTACTGATTTGTGGTCAAGCAACGTAGACGGAATTGGTGGCTTACCTACAGAGTTCTTAAAGTCAGTCGGAGATAGGAGGTCAAGCGTACTTGACCTTGTGCCGAAAATCTATGAAGCTAACGACTTCCCATCGCATCTAAAGAATAGAATTTTTATCGCAATACAGAAAAATACAGTACCTATGAATGTGCGAGGAATATTTAAAAGCTTGGATGATCGGTAAGAAATCACAGATAAATGTAAGAGGTACTGCAAGAAAATAAATTTGAGTTTAGGAAAGGCAGAAAGTATCGAAGTGGCAATTCTCCCGCTGCATTTATTAAGACAAAGGAGAATAAAATAAAGAGAAGATTTCTTTATATCGTCTGTTGACACAGACAGAGCGTCCGAAATTTTAAGGAGAAATAAAATATTAGAAATCATTTGATGATCGCGGATCAATCAAACGGATGGACAATATGTATATAAACCAGGTAGTTACAACAAAACTCTAAAACTGAGAAAGATACGTTCGTATTAAAAAGAGCACCTTTCAAGTGTATAGCTCACCTTGACCATCATCCACGACTTCAGTAACGTAGATTATGTGACTTAATCAATGCACAAGGAGGTGTACCAAATGAAATTAAGCGATAAAATCAACATCTTGGAAACTGAAGGTAATACGGAAATAGACGAAACTGGAAATATTAAAACAAGTTACTAGTGTAAACAGAAAAAATAAACTGTCGTAAACAAATGCAACATTCTCAATGACAAGGTCATTTTGTTGATAAGTGATGTCACAGTTTACTATTGTAAGAGTAGAAGACAACATATTCAGACCAAAAGAAAAACCCATGTCACAGGTGCCCAAACAGGGACATCATCCGCCCGCGCTGTCGGAAACGCAGGCACGTATTCTCACATACAAACGATCCTAAAGGTGCCGAAAGTCATCCTCCGACTGATTCTGCCAAGCACCTTGAGGCTTTTGTAGCAATATTGCGGGGGTTCTTGCATGACCTGGTGAACGGGTAAATTCACGCTTCAACGTGTCTCATACTCGTTCATTTGGCGAGAGATCGGTGATATTGCTGGCCAGGACAGTTCTCCTGTCGAAGACATAACAGTAGCTCGGGGATAACAGACTATGAAATGTTGCGGATACTAGTTACTTTACCCTGCAAAAACGCCAAATGTGTCCGACAGTTGTAACTGGTGGCCTCCCTCACCGTGAAGCTTGGAATGAGACCTGTGTGTCATGGGTGAATGTACTCTGGAATAAGCAGCCCACCATGTCTGTGCCATATACAAGTACTTCAATCATTCACATACATAAGCAACCTACTCTCATCATTGAAGACCACAGGGAGCCATTCCACTCCCCGCTAAACTCTTTAACGACACCATCCTAGCCATGCTCGGCGACGTCGTGGTGTCAGTGGTAGCCTGGCCTGAGACACACGTGATCTTAATCTGGCGATTCCCAACGGTTCCTGATGACAACAGGTGCAACATGTGGCCGAATTTCGTCCCTGGATGATATGCGATGAAACATCGCTGCTCGCACAATGTGTGTATCCTGACATGCATCTGCGCTGCACCGACGTCCAGAACCTGGTCTACAGCTGTGGG
The DNA here is from genome assembly GCF_023898315.1 of Schistocerca nitens. Taxonomy (NCBI): domain Eukaryota; kingdom Metazoa; phylum Arthropoda; class Insecta; order Orthoptera; family Acrididae; genus Schistocerca; species Schistocerca nitens. The sequence continues at coordinate 810,518,578 of NC_064616.1, forward strand.
AATGTTCCACGGAGCACTGTTGAAAGCAGCGACATGCCACCGATGCAGCATGCCAAACATGTGCAGTAACCCGTAATAAGTTATCCTGCTTCCCGAAGGCAACAATGCGACCCTGTTCAAACGGCTGAAGCTGTTCAACAGGAGTATGTACTCGTTGGTGTAGCACGGTTGTACCCTAGAATGAATGTTGCAGACACTGTTCACCTCTAAACTCAGTACAGTTACTGCTTGCAGAGTCAGAACAGAGGGCACACAGACAAAGCCTCCTGAACGTCAAATGATCATCGATGACCGTAACGAATGAATTACTACCACTTATCCCGCATTATACGTATAATATACCCTGGTGCCACCGAACAGAGTCCCTGAGGATGTGACATTTCTTCCCGACAGTGGACGTTGCAGATACGAAAAGAACGAAATAAAAAACATCAAATGGAACGAGGCAGGCATTGAAGTGAAAGCTACAGTTTCATCGAAGTGATGATAGGAACGTGACATAATATGTTGAACAAATGAAGTTATTGTCATATGTCTTCTAGAGGATGTACGAAGATGTGATGAGTATTCATACGAGAAAAGATTGCAAATAATAAAAGAATGAAGAAAATAAATCAGTAACTTATGTTGGATTGACACCACTTTTCATCAGCTAAGACCACACACGGAACTGTAAATGACATCAGAGAGGTAAATCCAGAAGCACTTCAAGGTTCCTTGAAACGTCTGTGCAGTGCAAGACATGAATAAGAAACGCAGACAGATAATAATGGATACTCTGACACAACGGAAATAATGACAGTTGAATTATATAAAACTATACGAGGTGTGAAGAGAAGGAAATAAGGAATAATAGTGTTACGACAGGAATGGTTAAAAGCTGGTGGAGAAGTAACACAAAAGCAACATGCAAAATTGTTTACAGGAAATTCTCCGAAAAGGAACAGTGCTCTTATTATTCCTCTTGAAAGGAATGGAGACAGACAGACATAAAAAGCTATCCATCCTATTGCTTCCTATTCATAATGTACAAGATAATAATCAGTGGCAAAGAAGTGAAAACATTAGATCTAAGTTGACCAAAGAAACATGTTGTCCTTACGAGCAGATGTAGCCCAATGGATAATCTGCATGTCGTAAACAAAATTATGGAATGGAAAATTTACTATGAAGTACTGCGTCGTCTAGAATCTATAGATTTTGGGGAAGTTTTTGACTTTCAACAAAATCTGTACCGACAGCTGCTGTTACAGAAGGACCTGATTCAAATAATATCCAACCTACGATTCTGTGTGTGTGTGTGTGTGTGTGTGTGTGTGTGTGTGTGTGTGTGTGTGTGTGTGTGCGTGTGCGTGTGCGTGTGCGCGTCATTGCTATAGCTCTCATTACAATTCATGAGAACTGTGATAAATGAGTAACTAAAAGTGGAGTTGGACAATACTACCATCAACCCTAGAAAAGGATTTCAGATCCTCTATCTGGTAAAGCGAAGAAAGAGTAAGTGTTACTGGAACAAACCCAAACGTAGTTCATTCTGGTGACTATACTGTTCTGTTCGCTTGTAGTCTAGATAAAGGACACTAATGGATGAACTTAATAAAACTAATTTTAAAGAAGGCCTGGAAATAAAATACAATAATAGAAAAATATATTTAAACCAACGCACTGATAAGAAAATAGTAATCGCCAAGAACGGAACCATATCATCAAGTGAGATGTATTTGTATTTACGACAGTTAGAATTATTATTTATTTATTTCGATGTCCATCCAGTCTAAGGAAAGAATGGCCTGTATCGTGTTTGGTATACTAAACAGGGTTTTCAAAATGAAGATTACTGAATGCCTTACAATCAGAGTGAATTTGCGTTTTTGACTCATGGCCGTGAGTTACGGACTCTTAATGCGAGAACTATTCGAAAACTGAGGGCTATCCAGCCATCAAAGGACAGATGCATGCTATGTATTACTGAGAGTGTTCTTGAAAATTAACAAGCAGATAAGGTAAAAAAAGGCATAATCTGGAATGAAAGACGTAGTAACTGAAACTAAAAAGTTGGTGGATGGCAGCCTGTGACGATGCGAATGTACACTACGTGAACAAATGTATCCGGACACCTGGCTGAAAATGACTTACAAGTTCGTGGCGCCCTCCATCGATAATGCTCGAATTCAGTATGGTGTTGGCCTACCCTTAGCCCTGATGATAGCTTTCACTTCGCAGGCATACGTTCAATCAGGTGCTGGAAGGTTTCTTAGGGAATGGCAGCCCAGTCATCACGGAGTGCTGCGCTGAGAAGAGGTATCGATGTCGGTCGGTGAGGCCTGGCACGAAGTTGGCGTTCCAAAACATCCCAAAGAGGTTCTATAGAATTCAGGTCAGGACTTTGTGCAGGCGAATCCATTACAGGGATGTTATTGTGGTGTAACCACTCAGCCACAGGCCGTGCACTATGAACAGGTGCTCGATCGTGTTGAAAGATGCAGTCGCCATCCCCGAATTGCTCTTCAACAGTGGGAAGCAAGAAGGTGCTTAAAACGTCAGTGTAGGTCTGTGCTGTGATAGTGCCACGCAAAACATCAAGGGGTGCAAGCCCACTCCACGAAAAACACGACCACACCATAACAACACCGCCTTCGAATTTTACTGTTGGCACTACACACGCTGGCAGATGACGTTCACTGGGCATTCACCTTTCCCACACCCTACGATCGGATCGTCACATTGTGTACCGTGACTTGTCACACCACACACCGTTTTTCCACTGTTCAATCGTCCAATATTCACGCTCCTTACACCAAGCGAGGCGTCGTTTGGCAATTACCGGCGTGATGTGTGGCTTATGAGCAGCCGCTCGACCATGAAATCTAAGTTTTCTCACCTCCCACCTATCATCGTACTTGCAGTGGATCCCGATGAAGTTTGGAATTCCTGTGTTATGGTCTGGATAGATTGTCTGCCTATTACACATCACGACGCTCTTCAACTGTCGACTGTCTCTGTCAGTCAACAGACGAGGTCGGCCAGTACGCTTTTGTGCTGTACGTGTCCCTTCACGTTTCCACTTCACTATCACACTGGAAACAGATGAGCTATGGGTGTTTAGGAGTGTGAAAATCTCGCGTACAGACGTATGACAAAAGTGACACCCAATCACCTGAGCACGTTGGAAGTCCGAGAGTTCCGCGGAGAGCCCCATTCTGCTCTCTCACGATGTCTAATGACTACTGAGGTCGCTGATATGGAGTACCTGACAGCCGGTGGCAGTACAATGCACGTAATATGAAAAACGTATGTTTTTGGGGGTATCCGGATACTTTTGATCACATAGTGTACGGCAGAAGGGTCTTTGCATGATTTTCAGAGTTAAGAAAATATCGAAACGACGCGCTAATGGAAGCTGTGTGGATAAGATTAGATTAGAATAGATTAGATTAGTACTTGTTCCATAGATCATGAATACGACATTTCCTAATGATGTGGAACGTGTCAGGTTAATAAAAGGTGTCTATACAAGATATTACATTACGCAAAATATTACATGACACTTAATATTTTTAATTTTTTTGTGGGGGTTGGGGAAATTACCCACTTACTATATCCAAACAATTCATCTAATGAGTAGAAGGAATTGCCATTAAGAAATTCTTTTAATTTCCTTTTAAATGCTATATTGCTATCTGTCAGATTTTGATGCTATTAGGTAAGTGAACAAAGACTTTTGTGGCAGCATAATTTACCCCCTTTTTCAGCCAAAGTTAGATTTAACCTCGAGTAGTGAAGCTCATCCTTTCTCCTAGTGTTGTAGCCATGTACACTGCTATTACTTTTGAATTCGTTCGAATTGTTAATAACATATTTCATAAGTGAATATATATATTGTGAGGCTACAATGAAGATCTCTAGCTCTTTAAATAAGTGTCTGCAGGATGACCTGGGATGAGCTCCAGCAATTATTCTGATTACACGCTTTTGTGCAATGAAAAACTCTTTTACTCAATGATGAGTTACCCCAGAATATGATGCCATACGAAACCAGATAACATTAGAAAACAAGCATAGCAGCACAGCCGGGGACTGTGATGCTTTCATAGATCTCAAGTAAGCCTTTATTAACCAACGGATATAAAACACTAAAGTTGACTTCGATGAGATCAATTCATCAGGGGATACTGGTTGACTATAGCATTGTTCTTAAAATCGACGGTCTTGAAGGGAAAAATCATATTTATGTGTAAGAACACATGGCTGTTTGTGGTAATAAAATACAAAACACCAGGGAAGTTAATGTTGTACTTTACGAATATATTAAAGGATAAAGAAAATTCTAAACAGATTCAAACGTGCTTCTTAGCTGGATACAAGAACTAATAAGGAAAAAATGTGATAAATGTATGTAGGAAGGATCCTTAGTAACAGAGTGGCGAATTCAAAACCAAATCGTGCGGGAACAGCCAGACGCGTGCAGTCGCACTGTGTCAGGCAGGATATTCTTTTTCCCTTATGTCCACAACGGCAACGCTTGTTTTTTGTGCGAGTCATCGCTGCACGCACAGGCGTAACGTTGGCTCCGCTAGCGCCGGCGGCACACGTCGCCGCTCAGCCTATGTGTAAAATTATCTCGTGCAGAAATCTCGCTCTTCCTTTTTCTACTGTATGAGCGACGTATTTACCGATCGCCACAGCCGTGCCTTCATAACAATGACGCGCCACAGCCGCCAGCCGCGTTTTAATACCACATATGTTGTTCGAGGCGCCCTACGAGCATTAGGACGCTTTATGCGTGGTGGTGGTGGTGATGATGATGATGACAACGACGACGACGATGATGATGGTGATGACGATGTGGGTGGTTCTTTCCAGAATCAGCGAAGAAAGCAATGAGCGTACAACACTAAGACACAGGACGGTAAGATTTGTTTTCTTCAAGCATCATTGAACAACTTCCATGGTACTGAAGGAAGACATAAAAAGATCAAAATCTTGTTGTTGTTGTGGTCTTCAGTCCTGAGACTGGTTTGATGCAGCTCTCCATGCTACTTTATCCGGTGCAAGCTTCTTCATCTCTGAGTAACTACTGCAACCTACATCCTTCTCAATCTGCTAAGTGTATTCATCTCTTGGTCTCCCTCTACGATTTTTACCCTCCACGATGCCCTCCAATACTAAATTGGTGATCCATTGATGCCTCAGAACATGTCCTGCCTCGATCCCTTCTTCTTGTCAAGTTGTGTCACAAACTCCTCTTCTCGCCAATTCTATTCAATACCTCCTCATTAGTAATGTGATCTACCCATCTAATTTTAAGCATTCTTCTGTAGCACCACATTTCGAAAGCTTCTATTCTCTTCTTGTCCAAACTATTTATCGTCCATGTTTCATTTCCACACATGGCTACACTCCATACAAATACTTTCAGAAGGCAAAATTTGAAATATCAACAGTAAAAAATTGAGCGCACGGGTGTGAATGTTACACTAAGATGAGGAGAGGAGAGGAAGTCCTGGTGTACCAGAGACAGTTGTCAATAGAGATGGCGTAGATGGAAGACGATGGACTTACATTAGGAAGGATGGTGCTTCAGATTCCCGTCCGACCATCCAGATTTGGTTTTCTGTGGTTTCCCTAAGTCGATTGATATATATGCTATGATGATTTCTTCGGAAGAGTACAGCTGAATTCCTTCCACATCCTTTCTACACCAGTAAAACTCAACATCAAATGATAGTTATGAAATTTCAGAAGATAATAGTCTTCGTCTGCCGTAAATAAACAAGGAGCGTTCGTTATGTATCTCTTTCTACTTGTCTAGGCATTACAAAACGGCGGGTATGTTGTACCTTTTCATAAGCAACACTGTCTTCTCTCTGTGTGTTGATTACCTTTAGCTTCATAACAATTCCTTTAGAAACTGTAGGTCAGCCATGCTTTCAAGTGATTATTCTGGGGAAAATCTCATCTCTTATTGTTCCTTTAGCTCTGGCTGTTAAACGGAACACTCACACCTCTACACACACCGCAGACAGAGAGAGAGAGAGAGAGAGAGAGAGAGAGAGAGAGAAATAAACCTCTGGCGTGCGATCTTGTGAGGCAAATCTGCTCCAAGTTAATTTTACGGCGCCCGTAGTGGTATTACTCACGGTAACCCTGCCGTCTCTGGTTATAATCGCTGCGGCTCGTTTAACAGAAATGTAAACAAAATTACTTTGAGCGGTTTTGAGTCTCGAGTGTTCTCACAGCATCGGATACCGTTCCTCCCGTACTCAGAGTTCCATTAGCTACCAGTCGACGCCACGGCAAACGTCAAGAGTGTTTACCATAATACGATAGATGAAGTGGTACTGAATGCTTCTGATTGTTTCGTAAGCATCTGCTGCTTCTGTTACAACAATGGCACATCATCGCTAATCTGACTAATGCTGTGAGTGACTCCTTCATTTAGCGAAGCGTAGATACGTGGTGCTCAGGTTGCTAATTGCACGAACACCGTTCAACGCTGCAAACCGGAGTAACCCACAGGCCTGTCTGTCACTCTCCTAAACGACCAGTGACGCAGAACGCGTGAAACAACTTTACGATAAATAAACATGGCAAATAGGAAGAACAACGGAGAGGCAATACGTTCCCGGTAAGAACTAAATTTACAGTGTTTCCTGGAACTGTTTGCAACGCAGTCGTAAGATTTAGAAATTGTGTGCTTACTTAATAATGATAGAAAAGGAGCAGACAACATCTACGAATTAATGCCGCTGAACGTGAAACAAATTTACCGATCTCTTATTATTTATTCATTTTTTGAGGTAATCTGTGTGAGTGTGGTAACCAGCTCTTCGCCATTCACCAAGATTTCTAAAGTGTATTCAGCTATAGGGACCAGAGCTGGAGCACACTGGCATGTGAATATTTAAAGCCCAACTGTTTCCGAGTCATAAATTAATTGCGTAAGAAAGTAGTGACAATAAACAGCTGTGACGACGTAACAAACTAAACATGTGCATCCACAAACAACATTATGTGGTCCTGCTGTTTTCCCGGTAATTTCCACAACTGTTATATAAATTCTGGGTCGGCTCCTGTCTTACGCCGTACATAATAAGCAAACAACTGAACTTAAAATTTATACGGCGCAGCTAACTCTCTGCAATTCCAGGTGCCGTGACATTCTCTTTACGATAATTTAGTTGTCCTCACCAACTTCGTAGTACCCTTCTAGTCACATAAAATTTCGTCAGCCTAGGATGAGTAACAAAGCGCGATCATTTACTTCTGGAGAAGGAAGAAGGGAAGCCGGCCGCTGTGTCCGAGCGGTTCTAGGCACTTCTGTCTGGAACCGCGCTGCTGCTACGGTCGCAGGTTCGAATCCTGCCTCGGGCACGGATGTGTGTGATGTCGTTAGGTTAGTTAGGTTTAAGTAGTTCTAAGTCTAGGTAACTGATGACCTCAGATGTTAAGTCCCATAGTGCTTTAAACTTCATGTAAAGTTTTGTTAAACGGTTTGGGAAAGCTACCACAAAGCAAAGAAAAAAAAGATAATTAGAAAACAAAGATAACCAAGTAAAAGAAAACAAAATAAAAGAGACAAACACAAAACACGATCAACTATGACCCGCCTTCACGTGGCGGGACACGGGCGACGGTAAGATTGGATGTGGGAACTGATGTGGAGGTTCAGCCGTATCAGCGCCATTATACAGATCGCAGCGACTAATTGGTCAATAAATACCCACCTTAAGCAATTAGGTGGTGGGTCGTAAAATCAGGGCGGCAAGTGAAAAAAAAAAAGTGCTTCGAACCATTTGAACCATTTTGAACCATTTGAAGAAGGGAATGAAAACAGCAAGATGTAAAGGCTATGTTTACTTAACTTCGAGTTATTGTACGGTACATATGCTTATTATCAAATGTGTAGTGTATCAATGAATAAAATTCAATTATTTCGAACATTTATAGGCAGATCAGTGAGACTGAGACACTGACGTAAGATAACGTGCACTATTTCTCGTAGGTTACAAGCATTAACACTATAGCAAATGGAGAAAGAAAAATAAAACTGTAGACCTTGTCAGTTGTCCAAAACATAAAAGAAACGCTCTTACTAACAAGGAAGTACTCATGTAAAATGGGTTCGGTAAAACTATTCCCTTAATGAAGATGGAAGGTCAGTTTGCGCGAATAACGTCACTTCGAACGTAACAGCTGACTGCGAATTAGAAACAGTAGAAATGGAGGAATAGCTGAAATGGTAGGTATCTGGCAAGATAGGAAAAATCAAAGAAGTCAGCTGTGCGCATTTACATTTTTCATTAGACTTTATTCATACCAAGTGTTAATGGCCAGTGCTATTGGGAATCTACACTGGAAACTTAACTTACATACCAGAGAAATAAAATTAACTGAGAAACAACAAAATTTACTTAAGACCTGGCCGTACTAACAAGGGAACCGGGCCTGCTCGTCACCCCGACTTCGCCCACATGAACGGTACATGCAGGACTAAGGAAAGTGAGGGAAGTGGGAGACCCAGATGCCCAAGAGTTTAGAAAAAATAGCATTTTTGGCGCGGATCCGGAGAGGCAAGAGTCATTTATGTTAGCGTAGTTTCCAGGCGGTGGATGGCGCAGCGGGAAGAGAACAGATCGATAATCCAAGGGTCGTGGGGACGAGCCCCTGGGCGACAACTGCTTTTACTCACCATTTTTTCGTCACTTACGCTGCAAATAACAGAAATAATCCTCAATAAATTGTACTTATCAATACTGTCATTAAAAGTAAGAGAAAGAAAGGCAATGGAAAATTTGCGATTATAAATAATTTTATAAGAAAGGATTAAGGCTTCCACGAGGACTCTGGAAACAAATTTCCGGGAAAGGATTGTATGGCGTACACGACAACTTTCTGTATAAAATTAGACCATTTAATTATTTTATAGTTGATGATTTTTACGCTCTATGGTTATTTTCATCGTAAAAACAATGAATGCAGTAATTTTCCAAGCATCTTGCGCACGTGATAAACACCGAATTTGTACAATTACGTGGTTGTTTTAAAGTTTCTGTACAAAGAAGCTTGGTTTACACGCAGGAAACCACGAGTAAGGCTCGAAGGTCAAAATGTGACCAACATAATACGAAATCATTTATACTTTAATTACGTTCTCATCTTGGAATGTTATTTACAGAGTCCTCGTTGACGCTGTAAGTACAACCATTTCTTGTAAATTGATTTGAAATACCAAAATTTCCTTTGCCTTTACTTTTCATGCCTTTTATGAAAATAATTAAAAACTATACATTGGGCAGCATTCCGTTTATTTGGAGTGTAAGTAACGTAAAACTTGTGAACAAAAAAGTTTTCCGCACAGGAATTAGACCCCACAAACCTCTCAATACCATTCTGTACTCTTTCCGCTGCACCAACCACTGCCTGGAAACTACTCCAATATTAATGGTTCGTACGTCACCCGATCCGCCACAAAAACTCTTTTCTAAACGCTTGGCCACCTGCAACTCCCACTTCTGTCTCTTGCATATCTGGAAAAGCTGTGCGTAGACCATAAACGTAGACAGAATCGGCGATGACGAGTAGGTGCGGACTCCTCGTAAGAATGTTCAAATGTGTGTGAAATCTTATGGGACTTAGCTGCTAAGGTCATCACTCCCTAAGCTTACACACTACTTAACCTAAATTATCCTAAGGACAAACACACACACTCATGCCCGAGGGAGGACTCGAACATCCGCCGGGACCAGCCGCACAATCCATGACTGCAGCGCCACAGACCGCTCGGTTAGTCCCGCGCGGTTCCTTGTAAGATGAACAGCGACACCCATCATTTTATTACAGACACATACTTTCCGTACGAATAAAATACAACGATTCTTTTGTTCAAGGAAGAGCTTGATTGCTACATTCTGCACAGACTCTCCCGTGAGACATTACTCATCTTACTGGAAAATCAGCTGTGTCGATGTACCATCTGTAAGTGGGATACAAATGTATCTGACATCTTCGTTGGTATTAATGATTCCCAGTGTCTATACGCTCTAAACCTAAGAAGACATAAATATCTGCGATACCTTCGTCTGTGAGTGCACACATTCTCACAAACGTGTTGATGACAGATTTGTGCGTCATCACCATTACAGAAAAATGTTGTGCAAATGGTTCAAATGGCTCTGAGCACTATGGGACTTAACTTCTGAGGTCATTAGTCCTAGTGGGTACGTTCACCGTACGTGACACATTGATTTCTGTGGTTATTTAACGCAGTGTTGCTTCTCTATTAGAACCAACAACGCTGAGCAAACGCCGTTGCTCTCGGTCGTTAAGTAAAGGCTTTCCGCTACTGTGTTGCCAGTGGTGAGAGGTAATGCCTGGAATTTGGTTCGGCACAATTGACACTGGATCTCGGAATACTGAATTCCCTAACGATTTCCGAAATGGACTGTCCCATGCGTCTAGCTCCAACTACCTTGCGGCCCTAATCACCAATCAGATGTGTTCAAATGACAGCTTCGCCAATGCACTATTCTTTTATATCTTGTCTGGCGCTCTCTATACATCTGCATATCGCTATCCCACGATCTTTTTTCACCTCAGTGTATTTTATAAGTTGTGTGAGGTTTCTGTTATTTTGGAAAGCATCTTATATTCTAAATAAGGTTGTGGGCAGCAGAAGTAATTCGCTGCCTTTAGGAGCAGTGCAAAATGCGGCGGCACCGAGTGATAAGCTGTTTACCCCGCAGGCAACAGACATTTTGTGCGGTAGTGAGTCATTGGAGTGAGGGGATGCACACGAACCATGAGAAAGAATCTTGCTTGGCGATCTATTGGTAGGCGAGCCACATACATTCAAGTGAAACTGAGATTTTTCTTTATTAAATATTGATTTTCAAGATCCACTTTGGACCGATAAATGCTATGAGGAGGCCATTAAAGCTTTACTGCTACCATAACACTATGCAATAAATAAAGTAAATTAGCAAAATGGCTCTGAGCACTACAAGACTTAACATCTGAGGTCATCAGTCCCATAGAACTTAGAACTACTTAAACCTAACTAACCTAAGGACATCACACATACCCATGCCAGAGGCAGGATTCGAACCTGCGACCGTAGCGGTCGCACGGTTCCAGACTGTAGCGCCTAGAACCGCTGGGCCACTCTGGCTGGCAATGTTGTGCACTACCTTCCATTAAATATCACACTGTCATTACTTGCACAGTGGAAGCCAGCAGTGAAGAGATGTTTTAAGACTAATGAGTGTATGTGTGCCGTTTACGAAGATTTTATATACATTCTGTATAAACGAGCAGAAACGTATCCACATCTTCGACTGGGGTGACCCATACCGTTTCCTTTGCTGGCTACTGTTTTCGTAGCATTATGTGCAACTGGACGGGAATACAGCAGTGGTGAATGTGGAAGTGGTCGTGGGAACAGCAGGAGATGTATCAGGCTGTGAATGCGTCACTGGCGCTTCCCCCCACGAGGTTGGTAAGTAGGACCGCACACAAGTCGATGTGCAAAGCTTGTGTATCATAACAGTTTGCCGATATTTCCCTTGGAGATGGAGAGAGGGAGAGAGAGAGAGAGAGAGAGAGAGAGAGTGGAAAAAAGCGGATGCTCTGTCATCCTGAGTGGAAGTCAATATTTCGCCTGGGGTGACGTGTGACGCCCGTGCACTGCGGGAGTGAGCAGAGAAAATTTCTGCAGGCGCATGTCCAAGAGAAGATTGCGTTATTTACGAAAATCAACCTCGGAGTGATTTATTGCCTGGGAATTCCCATCTGCGTGCCAGTGAGCTGATTGGCAGGTGTCACTTTTCATGAAGAAAAATATAATTCTTCTACTTTCACTTGAAATATTGTTGAAAGTTAATTATATTTTCTTCCATGGCGATGTCATACGGGTAGGGGGGCCTCAGAGCGTATCTGTTAGTGGTTTCTCACAGGGGGAAGTAAAAATGCAAATAAGCTGTTACGGGATTCAGTTTCATCTTCTTATAGAAACTTTAGAATCGTTACAGGCTAAATTGAACGTTGAACAATATGAATTAATTATCCGTTGCAGAGAGAGAAGCTTTGATATTGTTTGTAGAGTGTAATTGGAAACGTTCAGTGGATGCGTAGGAAACTCACCGCCGTGTTCACAGACGTTACGAAAACTTGACACTTTAGAATTAAATGAAATAAACTGTAATTAACTGAGATCACTGTCAAGTAATTTTGATGTTCAAAGATCGATCCGTGGAGGAAGCACATTGTATAATGCAAACAGAGTTGGTAGTAACTAGAAATCAAAAACTTTGACAAAAGCTGTGGCAACGGCTGAAGAATGATTTCTAAGAACATTAGCAACTCCGTTTGTTGATATGGAAGAGAGTTTTTGCATAGATTAAAGAAGTGGGGTAGCTGGCAGCGCACTGAAATGAAGATATTAGTATCCAGGGTTTCGTAAGAGCTTACTGGAAGAAGCTGTTCGTAACCAACAGAACATAATGTTCCTTAATGACTAGAGAATACGTGAATGTAAAATTAATCCACAGTTAGTTGAAGCAGCAAGATCGTATTTAAAACAGTGCTAAAGTATAAAGTAAATGCAAAACTGTTTCCGGAAACGAGAGGATGACGAAGATGTAAGTTTCATATACAGAATTATTGCTGGAGAAGGTAAATTATTAACAAAAATATTTGGTTATGGAACACAGTGGTTGCCGCTAGTGAATTAATCACTACTGAACCAAAACTGCTTATAAAAAATCTATAATCACCTTTTCGTGTTGTTTGAAGTCAAAGTAACGGTTTCAGTATCGGCCGAACAGCAAGAAGTTTGTTTCTCAGAAGCTGTCTGAAGTCTTCTGTTTTGTTTACATTTAGTAATAGATGCTTTTTCGCAATACAACACAAAATTAATAAAAGTATTGCGGATTGATAGTGATATAAATCACCCATTTAATGTAACAGAAAAATACCAGTAATAATCTAAAAATAATGAGAAGGCAGATACCGCTCGTAATCGACTGTACAAAGAATAACCGTTTAGACGTCAAAGCGACTTGCGCAACAGTCTCAGTGCAGAATGAGATTTTCACTCTGCAGTGGAGTGTGCGCTGATATGAAACTTACTGGCAGATTAAAACTGTGTGCCGGACCGAGACTCGAACTCGGGACCTTTGCCTTTCGCGGGTAAGTGCTCTAACCGCCAGGAAGATTCATATCAGCGCACACTCTGCTGCAGAGTGAAAATCTCATTCTGGAAACATCCCCCAGGCTGTGGCTAAGCCATGTCTCAACAATACCCTTTCTTTCAGGAGTGCTAGTTCTGCAAGGTTCGCAGGAGAGCTTCTGTAAAGTTTGGAAGGTAGGAGACGAGGTACTGGCAGAAGTAAAGCTGTGAGGACCAGGCGTGAGTCGTGCTTGGATAGCTCAGTTGGTAGAGCACTTGCCCGCGAAAGCAAAGGTCCCGAGTTCGAGTCTCGGTCTGGCAAACAGTTTTAATCTGCCGGGGAGTTTCAGTCTCAGTGCTCATCTTCTTCTCCCGAAAATGAAAGGAGAAGTGATGGCATGATTAGTGGACTGATAGCAAGGGCGGATGGCGCAACCCAGCCCTATCGACTTACCTTGGCCTCAAGACCACAATACACTGGGATCATCGTCAGCGTCCACTGCTGAGATGGCCAAGTTGTACACAGGAAGTGAATGGCGTCTCAACGATGAACTTTAGGTCTACGTTAGGCAGCGGGAGAACGTAGCAGTCAAAATTTATTTCTGATAGTTTTTCGTTCTTATAGTTGTTAGAGCTTATTATACAGATTGGAATTCCACAGATCTGATAGTAATAGTTTTAGTTCCTCCCTCCCTGAGGACGCCGCCTTATCCTAGACACCTTCAGTGCCGGGCTGGAGGGTTTGCGTGCCTCGATGAAGTCGAGAGCTATGCCGGCGGCAGCGTAGCTACTGGCAGGGTCACCCAAGCCGGACAAGTCTTGACTGAGGAGGCAGACGAAGTGTGTCCCGCAGCATAGCGCGGGTGGGGGGTGGGGGGGGGGAGGTCTGTAGGTCTGTAGGTGTAGGGAAGCCGACCTCCCTAGGGAAGTAAACCCTAAAGAAATCCATGTCCTCTAAGATGGGGGTTGGGCGTGGGGCCGATAATTCCACACTGTAAAAATGACATATTACGGAACCTCAACAACAGCCTCGGATGATGGATGAGACACAATAAACACGACCTCGGCAAAGAAAAATGACAAAAGATTTGGCAATAGTAACATGGAATGTACGAACAATATTGAAACCTGGAAAAATGGAAGAAATAACTGATGAGATCATGAAGTTCATGTACAACATTGTAGCGCTACAAGAAATAAGATGGCAAGGACAAAGACAGATAGATATGCTTCAGTATTGTCTGCTGTATAGTGGACCAGACAGAAGAACAGGACAAGCTGGAACGGGATTCAGAATAACAAAGGTGTTTGTTAAAAGTGTTTTGGAATTTGAACCCATAAATGAAAGACTTAGCAGACTGAGAGTGAAAGGGAAATACAGTAATATAACGATATTAACAGCATACGCACAAACAGAGGGAGCAGAAGAAGAAACAAAGGAAAAGTTTTATGAAGATCTAGAAAGGGCATGTAGTAAAGTACAAAAGTATGATCTGTTCTTAGTTATGCGAGATTGTAATGCACAGGTTGGGCGAAGCGAATATGGAAGAGTATCTGGGAGACACACATTACATGAAGAAAGTAACGAGAATGGAGAAATGTTATGTCAGTTTGCTGCTAGAAATAATCTAATCATCAGGAGCATCTGTTTCCCACATAAAAGAATACATCTCGGAACATGGAAATCAAATGCAAGTGGAGTAGTCAATCAAATAGACTATGTGTTAGTAAAGGCAGGGCGTGCCATGTCAGTTATTGATGTGAGGAGCTGCAGGAGCCCTAACTGTGACTCAGACCACTATGATGTAAAAACTGTAGTGAGAGAGAAACTATCTGTAACACCTAAACCCGAAATGGAGAAAAATACAACCTGGGACACAGAAAAACTGAGTGACCCAGGAGTTGAGAAAGCATATCAAGCAAAAGTTAGAGATGCACTGACCCCCAGCGAGGAAACAATGAGAATCCAAGAGAGATGGACTAAGATCCAGAAAGCACTGAAAGAGGCAGCAGAAGACATAATCGGGATGAGAAGTAATACACGAAATAAGTGGTTTGACGATGAATGCAGGCTAGTAATAGAACGTAAAAACGCAGTAAGACTGAGGATGATACAGAGAGAAACAAGAAGAAACGTGGAGGTGTACGAAGAATTAAGATCAAATGCCCAAATAATATACAAGAAAAAGAAAAAGGAATTGCTGAAATCAAAGTTTAAAGAGATAGAAGAATTAAGGGAACAGAATGAAACTAAGAAATTCTATCATGCCGTGGGAAAGATGAGAAAAAATTTTCAACCCAAACAAAATGCTTGCAAAAACAGAAACGGTGAGATAATAATAGATGAACAAGAAATATTGCAGAGATGGGCAGAATACTTTGAAGATATGCTTAACAAAAACTCAGATCAGGCCCCAAGAGGTACACAGGATCAGGGAGAGAACACAGAGACAAGAGAAACTGAAAGGGATGAGGCACAAAACCCAACAATGCTGGAAGTGGAAACAGTGATAAATAAAAAATAACCTTGCACATGGTGAAGATGGGATCGCGTCAGTCCTAATAAAATCATGGGGGCAACCTCTGAGACGTGAACTATTTAAACTAATAAAGAACATATGTGTAAATGAAAGCATGCCGGAGGAGTGGAATACTGGAATAATATGCCCAATATATAAGAAAAGAGAAAAGCTGAATTGTGAAAACTATAGAGGCATAGCCCTACTGAATACAGTATATAAGGTTTTCTCTGGAGTGCTGAACGAAAGAATAAAGAAGTGTCCTGAGAAGATACTCGGAGAATACCAATGTGGATTCAGACCAAACAGAGGTACCTCTGACCAGTTGTTTGTTGTTAGACAAATAATGGAAAAATTTTATGAATATGATATAGATCTCCACTTCCTGTTCTTTGACTTCAAACAAGCTTTCGATAGTATTAATAGGCCAGCATTGTATAAAGGGCTGAAAGAATTGGGCATCTGTGATAAACTGACAAGGTTAATCCAGCTAACAATGAAGGATACAAAAGCAAAAGTAAAAGTGAATAACAGAATGACCAGGCAGTTTGACCTTGAAGATGGAGTGAAACAAGATGATGCTCTGTCTGCAGTCCTGTTTAACTTAGCACTGCACAGTATCATACAAAAAGGAGATAAAAGAGGAAAAATAATCATGAAGTCCAGCAAGATATGCGCATATGCAGATGATATTGCCATCGTGGCAAGGGATGTAACTTCACGTAAAGAAATATATGGACAAATGGAAGCAGAAGGAACAAGAATTGGACTTACTGTAAATGAAAGCAAGACAAAATATATGGTTATGTCCAATTCTGAAGCTAGCGGAACACCACAGGACCTGAAGATCTCTGTTAAATGCTTCAAAGCTGTTAGATGCTTACACTATTTAGGTGTCCTCAAAAATGTTTCAAATGGCTCTGAGCACTATGGGACTAAACATTTGAGGTCATCAGTCCCCTAGAACTTGGAACTACTTAAACCTAACTAACCTAAGGACGTCACTCTCATCCATGCCCGTGTCAGGATTCGAACCTCCGACCGTAGCAGTCGTGCGGCTACGGACGGCCGGCTTAGGTGTCCTCCTAAGCAATGATAACAGTATGAGAAAATGTATTAAAGAAAGGACACAAGCAGGAAACAAAGCCTATTATGCAGACTTAAGGATACTCAAGAACTCTCTAATTACAATAATAACTAAATTGAGAGTATACTATTCTCTTGTGCGACCTGTTGCCACACATGGATCAGAAACGTGAACAGTGACAGAAGCAGACACCAACAGCCTAAGGGCATTTGAAAGGAAAATCTTACGAAAAATCTATGGCCCTGTGAGAGAGGCAGAAGGTTGGAGAGTGAGATTCAACCATGAAATACAGGAGCTTATACAAGGGAAAGATATAGTGAAATTTATCAAATCTCAAAGAATACCTTGGTTATGACATATGGAGAGTATGACGGAAGGAAGGATGCCCAAACGAATAATGAATGCCAGACTGTATTCCACCAGAAGGAAGATCAGACGAAGAGCTAGATGGATGGACAATGTGCTGGCTGACCTTGCCAAGATGGGGATCCGTTGATGGAAAAAAAAGACTGAGAACAGAGAGATATGAAGATTGTTGAGGAGGCCAAAGCCCACCAAGGGCTGTAGTGACGAAGAACATGAAGTTTTAGTTACTCCGAGCAACAGATGAAGTCATTTTAAATAACACTAGGTGTAGGCCCTGACGTTGTGTGAGAAGACCTAATAATTTTCCAGCGCACTCACACAGTCGCCAGTTAGGCTGTGGGAGTCTGTATGTAGATTTCCTTGCTTTTTTTCCTTTTCATAGAATACAGATAAGTCTTCCAGTTTAGCATTCCTCATTTAACTTTTAGTTCTGGTTACACTTTGGTTCGTTAAGTTTTTAAAGAACTATTAAATGGAATTTGTTTATTGTAATAACTGACAGAACGACTTATATTAGAAGATGGATTCAAGGGAAGGAAACATTTATAGTATTTATAAATTTAGAGAACTGTTTGGCAGTATTGACAAGTATCCACTTTGTGAAATTCTGAAGTTATCCGGGATAAAACACAACAAGCATAAGCTTATCTACAACATGTAAAGAAGCCAGACTCCAGTCATGAGAGTTGAAAGTGAAGTGGGTGAGGGAGTAGTCTAATCCCCATCTGGTTCAGTTTGTACATAGGGGGAACAGCAAAGAAAAACTAAAGAGACATTTTGAACGGAAATGAAAGTTCAGGGAGAAGCAACAAGAACGTCAATGTTTACCGAAGACAATGTAATTTTCTTAGAGTTCTCTAATGACTTGGAAAATCAGTAGAATGCAATGAATAGTGTTTTTAAAAGGTAAATAGTAACAAAGGTAACATAATGGTAATTGATTATTGCCGAAATAGTTTAGAAGTTGCCGAGAGAATTAGATTAAGAAACGAGACACTACAAGCGGAAGATGAGCTCTGCTTTTTGGGCAGCAAAATAAATGACTCTGGAAGGAATGAAGAGGATTTAAAATGCAGACTGACAATAACAAAAGTTGCTCTTCTGAAAAAGAGAAATATGTTAACACTTGAAATATATGTTTTACGAACTAGTTTTTGAAAATGTTTGTTAAGAGTGTAGCGTTATGTGGAGTTAAAACTTGGAGAAAAAAGAGAACACGCCAGCAGGGCCTGTAAGGCTTTCAAAATGTAGTAGCACACAAGAATCACGGAGACTGAACACGTACATCCGATAGCAATTGAAGAGATGTAGCACCGAATCTGGGACAAACGAGACTTATCTGACAACTTGGCTAAGAGAAGAGATTGACTAGTTGGACGCTTCCTGAGGTACCATGTAATAATAATCCCATTACTAAGCTGTATACGTGATATAGTGTTGTACATCAAAGTAAAGACCGTGGGACAACCCAGTGAACGAGCTATTACCTTGATTGTACGTGGAGAACAGTCTCTCGCCACCTCGGCGCTAGAGAGGGGAGGGTGGTGGGCCCATCGCCCCAGTCACCTTTCAGGCCCTGGAAAGATTCCCTGTATATTCCTATGACAGCAGACTCAGTTGATCTGGGGCGTCCTGTAGGGACCGTAACGACGAAAATTCCCCGCCCCTACCCGGGATTGAACACAGGACCTCGAAAGCCGGAGTTATGTGCTCTATCCGCTAGACCACGACTGCCTGTGTGTTACACATATAGGGTGTAAAACAACTTCGTAGATAAAATTTTTAAGTGTTAAGAGAAAATAAAAAGAAATATTATTTTGTGTGACAAAAATGTCACAGGTGCATCTTTTCCCCACTACGGTTCCATAAAAATTTTAACGCTAGCGATGTTCACACTATCGTGTGATGGATATTGTTTTAGAAATATTTGGCCCGCACTGCAATTCGTTATTTCCTTTTATCTAAACCCATAAGTTCTACCTTTTTGGTAATCTTCCCGAGGGTACTCTATGAATGTTGTCAGCAAAAAACGCTATAATGTATAAGGCTTTTTCAGCTGCATCAAAAGAACAATGTAGGAAATGAAAAATGAGTAAAGAAAGTATGAGTTTCTCGACATGAAGCCTTTCACCCTAGGAAGAACCCTTTTAATTGATTGTGTTTCAAAGCCTTTATAAATTCTAGAAGTGAAATCGTGTAACACCATAAGCTGCTACTCATTTTATTCTTTATCCCTGACCGGTTTCGGTTAAAGATCATTATTCAACACAGGTTTTTATTTTTGTTAGTAGCAGGAGTTAAATATGTACCCCTCCCCCACCCCCACCCCCCAGTGTAAAAAGTTTCAAAATAAAGAGAGAGAGAGAGAGAGAGAAATTAAGATGGTTGTTTTCCATAGTGTTTTTAGGAGTTCTGTATTGTCTCCACCCATTTATTTGATTACAGCGCACAGAACGTTTATGCAAACACGACAGCCAAGTCCTTCTTTCTGATGTTGTTGAACTCACACATCACATTGGTTTTAATGTCGGTCATACCGTCAACGTGTTGACTCTTCGCGTAAATTTGTTCACTTTGTTGTTTTGTGGTATGTTCAGATTGATAGCACCAAGTCACGTAACACCCAGCGTTTTTTTTTTTTTTTTTGTGCAGAAAGGAATGGTCCGCATTTAGCATTTCAGTCAAGCTACACCAGACGTATACGCGTCGTTTTATTTGTTGGGGAAACAAAGCGTGCGGGACAAACTTTGTACACACTTTTTTCTTCTTCAAAACGTTCTAAAGAATATCCTGAACGCTAGATTTAGAGAAGCTGCCCCTTTGCGAATTGTCATAGAGCGACATACACTACTTAACACTGCCTGTTCAAAATTTATTGGTCGAATTCAGATCTGAAGTTTACAGTTGTTACTTCAGCCAGAAACTGCAGTTACTGCGCTGACATGGCTTATACGCCAGAAATAAAATCAGTCTCGGAACTTTGTCGGCAGATGGTGAACATAAAAAAACCACATGCTCAGAAATATAATATTTATAAATAACGTTTAGTCATGCATCGATCTGTGCATGACCTAACATTGTTTATAAATACCATATTTTTGACGCTGTGTTTCTTAGATGTATATACATAACTATTGTTATTAACAAAGATCTTTGTTGGATAGTGGTCTTTTACAGAAACCAGTCGCACACTATAGAATAAACTGAACAGCAGCTGAAGGTATTACACTGCGTTATTTATGCAAGAAGAAATCTGTCACTATTTGGCGATGCCGTGGTGCATCTATGTGGTTTATTCTTCAGTCGAGCCAGACTTCATGTAGACATAAACACAAACAGCTCAGAAATTCTGCATGGAACGATACATATTTGGCGCTAGGCAGCGGTATGGAAGACAAGCTATAGAGGAAACGCTTTTCTCGCGCGTCCAGGAAACATTATCGATAAGTTACATATAATGTTGGTGCTGTGCGCAGAGCGCGAGGAAAAATGGTAGTTTGGCAGCGAACGCAGGTGCGCTTCGATTACATATTACTTCAGGCTAGGGAGCATCACGGTGGTCCATGGTAAACGCCCCGACGGCCGTGGTAATTGCCTGTCGAGCTGGAAGAGAGGTTCCACACAGTAACTTCAAGTGCTGGAAGATGTCTCTGTTGTTGCTATATGCTGTTCGACAGTAACCCATCGCTGTTTGTGTTTAACGAACGATCTAGTCACTGCAATTTGCACCAAATGTCTCACTCAGGTCGTTTCTGTAAGACGCTCTCTTCGTCGTTACTCCACCTCCGGCGCCACTATAAACACACCACGCAATGGCATTGGTTTGTTCCACCAGTGAGTGACAAGAGTGGTGAAACTGATTCACTACGGCTACCAAAACACATTCTTTGAACAGAGGATGTGTCTATTCACACCAGGCGCTTCCTTTAAATTCATTATTTGCCGCATTGTGCACTAGTGGGGATGGCAAGGGTATCTCTCGGTGTAATAATGTTCATTTTAAGTTTTATTTGCAGTGATGTACGTAGCGTTTGTAAAATCTAGTAGCGATAACGAACGGTGGGAGATAAACAAATCCGCAGTTATTCGAAGCACGTCATAGAAATTTATGAACAGAAAATTTGGCAGTCAATTCCAGTTTCACCACACTTTTATGACAGTGAGTAACTAAACTTCCTAACAGATTAAAACAGGGTGCTGAATCGTGACTATAATTTGGAAACTATTCTTGCACGGGAACTGCTTCTCCCCATTGTGCTACCCAGGCGTAACTTACGACCCGCCCTCACAGCTTCGAATCTGCTAGTACCATTCAAAATTCACATTTCTCTTGCATACCTAGCTGGACTAGTATTTCTGGAAGAAAGGGTGTTACGGCGATACGGCTTAAATGTAGCCTAGGGGCTGTTTCTGGAATAAGGTCTGCAGCGGAGGGTGAGTTGAAAACCGCATACTGGGTCAAGTTTTCGTCAGTTTTATGTGATATGCGACGTGAGTAAATTTTCTCTCGTCTTAATAAACAAATATAGGGGATCTTGGAATTTTTTAAAGACATGATATCTGTTTCTATCCACTTGACATGTTTAAGTTAACGTCAAAGCATTGTCAACAAGTTAATATCATAGAATAGAAATGTGGGCCGGGCCGAGAGTCGAGCTTGGGACCTCTGTCTTTCACGGGCAACTGCTCTACCAACTGAGATACCCAAGCTGTACAGTGAAAATTTCACTCTAGAAACATCCCCCAAGCTATGGCTAAGCCATGTCTCCACAACATCTTTTCTTCCAGGAGTGCTAGTCTTACAGTTTCCCAGGAGAGTTTCGTTGGAGTCCGGAAGGTAGGAGATGAGGTACTGGTCGAAGTAACGCTTCGAGAACGGGTCGTGAGTCGTGCTTGGTTAGGTCATATGACAGAGAACTTGTCCGCGAAAAGCGAAGGTCCTGATTTCGAGTCTCGGTCGGGCACACCGTTTTAATCTGCCAGAAAGTTTCAAATCAATAGCAGTCTGTAGTGACAAGAGCCGCAGGAAAGGACGCTGAATTGAGCTTAACTGTTGTTCACCTGATATGAGCAGTGCATTTAGGACACAATGAATGTTTAAAAAAGAAAATCAGTAGCGTAGAAACACGAGCAGCATGAAAACAGTGATGACTCAGTAAAAAGTAAAGTACAGGACAGAACCATGAGGAAAGTCGACATTCTGGAGTGCGGTACTCACATGTATCGTCACAATTAGCCTTCACAACACTTGTATCAGTAGCACTACATATACTAATTGCCTCATCACCAAGCCTTGATTAATGTTCTGTACGTTTCTGTCTTGATGGAGATCCTATACTCTTTTTAATGTGTACGAACAGTGGTCACGGTATTCTGTAATACGCGTAGAACAGGGAAACCTGCGAGGAAACTGTCGCAGGTATCCACTAAGAATAACATCACCTAGTGTACGGATTTCGCCTGATTCGGAGATTTCTCATTACTGTTTCGAAACAAGCAGCTGATGATTCGGGTAAGGGTCGAGACCGTTGTTAAAGGAGTGAATCTTTCCCTCACCGACCTGACTAGATGCGTATTTAATTGCTCTTCAACTGTCCTTACCACCAGCACTCCGGACTCCGCAACTAGCAGAAGTCATTATTTTCTCTTGGTCATTCAGCGCAACATTCCAGTAAGTCATATTGGAGGAGTGTTGCAATATTAAGCTTGAGAGAACGACTACTTTCATATAACAAAATTTAAATAAAGGTAATAATTAATCTTAAATATGCTACCTGACTGAAGGGTGACGAAAAAGTGTTTAAAGGCAAGAAATTAATATTAAACTTCAATTGGAAGTAATTTCATTCGGAAGATATTTAAAGCAATTTTTTTTCACGAAATAAACTTCAGTTAATGCGATCTGCTCATTTCCCCATTTCACCGAAGCACTACCTCCTTCTGGATAAACACTTGCCGATCTTCATTTATTTCCATTTTCTGGTATGGAACAGGATCCGACATCGTTCAGTCGAACGTAAGAGTCTTGTTGTACTCTTCACAAGCTACAAAAGTATAAATGTTCTGAAGAGCCGATTCAGACAGAGAGTAAAGACGAGAATGAGAAGTCTAGCATTCATCTGTCGGTCTCAAAAGCGTCTGCCCAGAAATACGTACACCTGAATTCAGATAGGGGGATTAGTGGACACTTCCTCGAACTTTTCTGAGTTCAGAGGCAACACTCGTGTCTTCCCGTCGATGCTTTTCATTGTAGTCCCACTCCACCTGACAAAGTATACCAGTCCCACTTCACCGTTATATTTATCTATATTAACAAATGCATAGGCAGAGATACTTTGTGCCCACGGTGGCTCAGATGGATAGATCGTCTGCCATGTAAGCAGGAGATCCCGGGTTCGAGTCCCGGTCCGGTCACACATTTTCACCTGTCGCCGTTGATATGTATCAACGCCCGTCAGCAGCTGAAGGTATTAATATAATTCTAATTTCGTTATATCCAAGTTCCCTCCACACAATCAGTGCCCTGCTGCTGTATCCTCTTAATATGATGTCTGTAGGATAGATTCGGAGTGAATTCATTGCGACAGTTCGGAAGAAGCCGGTGAACCGCAGGAGTGCAACCAAACAGTGCGCCCGGCGAGCTTATCCTACATTGCGTGACGGAGGGTAGGTGCAGCCACACGCTCTGAAAAAAATATGACGTTATCTGATTCATGAGTTTATTTTCGCTGCTGCAGTGGTTATGTGGTGGAGGAACTTCCACTTCGAGTCTAGAAAGAACTCTAAATCACTATAGATTGTCTGTTTCGTGATGGAAGTGTTACCAAGTTTTATCACCTGTTGTCTGTTTAGCGACATTCTCCCATCAGTGCTAAGTGGATTTGTGTGCAGCAATACCTGGTTAACTGTGCAACCACCACTGGAGTATTCCTTCGAGACCACAACGGGCCTCCAATAAATCCCATGAGTCCCTCAAAACTACCAGCAACATGTCGATTCCGTAAACAATATCTTCCTCAAATACCACTATCTTCGTCTGATTTCCGTAATCGGGGTCCTAGAAAGACGTCCCAGAAAGAAGTCCACGTATCGAGCATTGTGGTGAATCCTTTGATGAACTTTTTCATCCTCTTGTGTTTTTCCATGTTCGACTCAATCACACGGTCTATGCAATAGTTTCTAATGCTCTGACAGAGTGCAAAGGATTGCGTGAGGTATCTCATACATGTGAACGTTGAAGGCCACCACTGGTTGTGGAAGGCACTTACGAAGACTGTAGTTAATGTAATCACTTATTTCTGTGATGACCGGTCAGCTTGGCGAATCGAGAAGTTGCTGGCGTTATCAACAGAAATTAAGGTGAAGCTGTTCACAAACTGAAGGTTGATTTGAAGAAAAAAACGTGAGCTCTTGTCTTCCTCCGGCCGTTTAGCTGACGCACCCGGTTTGTTATAAGGACACCTACGGTTAATCGTGAGCTGCGAGCCACTGTGCTTGGTGAAACAAGTAATAAGTGTCAGAAAAAAATCTAAGGACCAACTGTGGATCAAACTCCAGACCTTTCAGTCTGTAATCTTGCACTTACGCACTGAGCCGTCTGTCTACCAGAATTACTTATAGTAATCTATTCTGATCCAACAAAGACCGTTTTAACACATCAATCTCAAATTAGTCAGCATATGCCTCAGTGTAACGGATGGTAGAAAATCTATCTATAGCAAATAGCTCCCAAAGTTTAAGGCCATTATCGAAGTAAGTACCGGTAGCTTCCTTGTCGAGTGACAGCATGGTGACCCCATTAGGGACGAGTTTGGTATTTCTCGATACTAGCAGCGGTCGGCAGTGCTTCGGTCTTTATGTCGGTCTCACCAAAGCCGGTCTTATCTGTGCTGTAAAATGAACGACTTTTTTGTTCTGACATCCAGAGTTTACGGCCGTAAATGTGAACTCATTCATCCTACCAAAGGCAGGGAACCGCTTTCATTCACCGTGTAATTCCTTTCAGATTTCGCTGGCGCAAGCCTGTTGTCAAATGAATTAATAACGCATCACACTCGACGCTGTTTAGCGACAAACGGGTCGGCAATTACACTAATACGAGCAAACACGGAGCGCTTGTTTGTCTATTTACATCTGTTAAAAATTTATACACAACGCGATAAACAATATTCTGCACTGACACACGAGAAGTGCGTATTAATTAAACACTCCTTTTACGCTTCCAGGTATTTTTGTAAGTTTCACATGTAGATAATCGTGGGAAACAGTTAAATTATCCAATACTAAACTGAACAGCTAGGAAACAGACCTTTCACTAACAGCTTAAAAAACGCGTAAATATATTAATTCAGAAGAAAGACGGTAATAAATTGAGGGCTGCTGATGTTTCATTTATATATACACGAATAATCTTCAAAACTCGAGGCAGGTTCGTACTGGGCTATGAAAGTACTTTTCTGTACTTGACGAAATCTACACTCAGGGAGTAATATTTCATCGGTATTTTCTTTTGTTTAATTTGTGGCCTTTTGACGAATATAAAACGACTTTATCCTGGTTCTCTTGTGTGTCAGTTACTTATTAGTGCCAAGAATCTCAGCAACCTATGTTAACGATCCAATCTTTTCTTTATCGCATATAGTTATTACCTCTCCTTACGTCTTCTTTAAACTAATCTTCGTATTATAATTTATATTCACTGCTGCAGTTCCGCACTTCACTTAAAATACACGAGGGCGCGCTGAAAATTAATGTCTCCGAATTTACGGGAAAATTTGCTTTTTAAAAAAAACAAACTCAATTAACATTCTAAGACTTTGTTCTTCATGTCTACATATTTATTTCTTAACATTGTCACCCTGACAACGAACACTTTCTTCCCAACGAAAGACCAGTTTGTTCATACCATCACTGTAGATCGTTTGATTTTTTGACGGAGCCACTACCTGACCTCTGATTGCACCGGTTCATCGCTATCAAAGTAAATTCCTCAGAAGTATTATTTAGGTTTTGGAAACAGATGAAAATCGGTTGGGGCCATATATAGACTTTGTGGAGGGGGATCGATGACAGTGAACGCAAGGTTTGAATTGTCACACATGTGTGTGGTCTGGCATTCATTGTCATGCTGTAAGAGAGGATGATCCATGTGTGGACGAATTTTGAATTCGTGCTTTCAGCTTTACGAGGGTCTCACAGTACCTTGTACAGTTTATGGTGCTACCTTTAGGCATGAATTCCAAATACACCACACCTAGAATATCAAATGGCTCTGAGCACTATTGGACTTAACTTCTGAGGTCATCAATCCCCTAGAACTTAGAACTACTTAAACCTAACTAACCTAAGGGCATCACACACATCCATGCCCGAGGCAGGATTCGAACGTGCGACCGTAGCGGTAGCGCGGCTCCAGACTGTAGAGCCTAGAACCGCTCAGCCACTTCGGCCGGCACCTAGAATATCCTACGACACTATAAGCAAGACTTTGCATGCTATGAGCAACACTGTTCCTGCTGATAGCACGTTCTTAAACTTTTTGTCGTCGGTGATCCTTTGTGGTAGCCTTTTGGCTATTTCTATCAAGCAATCCCTGAGCGAGTCAGACTCAACTACGACGTGATAGCAGGTGTGGCCACTGCACTTATACGTGGCTTACTGGAGTCCATAGGGGTTGGCCGTGCACCATTGCTTTTAAGCCCATATCCTAACACAGTTAAAGTTCCTTAAACCTTGTCCTTGTATAGACTCATTAGCGAAAAAGGTAGCGACAAAATATGTAATAAAAATAATTGAATAATGGTGAAGTATTTAAAAAGGATCTCTCTCGATAATCATATTGCCTAAAAACAGATTGTTTAGAGTTCAAAGGAAATGTTTATTTCACATAAGCTCATTAATATTTGTAAATGTTAACCTTACATAAAAGTAATACAGTAAATCGACTAAACAACAATCAAAATATTAGTGCAAATGTAGTTGTATAGTAAAATAATAGAATTTACAGACAGTAATCTATGCGAAACAAGAGCATAAAGCCTCCCATGAATTCACGAAACCAGTAGCAAAATTTGTTAGCGCGAACTCCCATCAACACTCATAGCAAAATCTAAAGCTCGTTAATCATCGATGCATTTGCAACGGAAACCTAATAAGTGCGTCACACAATTTGAAACGAAAAAACTGCAGCACATGTTAAAGTAGACAAACGCCTAAAAATGTTAATTAAAGATAAAGTTGCGTGGTAGCAAAACAAATACACACTTAAAGCAACTTGAAAATTCTAAGTCCAGACCGAATTAAAAGTCCACAGCTCATTCCCTCGAAGTAATTCAAAGTTGCGAAATAGTTACAAGTGTTCAACTCACGACCAATAAGTATTCTAACAAGTGCCACGAGTTCTGTCCTATATGATGTGGTACTCTAGTCACCAACCGTCACAGTTCTTGCCACTATTTCGAATACCAATCAAATTTCACAAGCTCCGCTGAGCACGCTGCTTTAACGACTCGGTCGCATGACCGCTACTTAACTCAGGATAAATATTTGCAAAATTACCGCCATTCACTTATCACAACTGAATTTCGTATATATATAAGATACGTACTAAATACAGTGTAGACACACATCAAAAAACGTTCGGCGTCACCCCGGTTCCGAGAACTCCAGTCTCTTTGACTGTTCAAAGACTTCACTAAACCCGCCCAAAGATGCAAACAACCATGAATGAGCAGCACCTATTAGACGGAGGGGGTCCGACAGCCGAGCAGTTCCAGTCATTCCACCAGGAAGGAGGTACATGGCTCGTTTTTCTGTAGTTCAGCTATGCCTAGACGGCCAATATCGCGGTTCGATCGCGTCCCCATTTTTACTTTGTGCCAGGAAGAGCTCTCAACAAGGGAAGTGTCCAGTCGTCTAGGAGCGAAGCAAAGCGATGTTGTTCAGACACGGAGGAGATAGAGAAAGACAGGAAATGTCGATGACATGCCTCGCTCAGGCAGCCCAAGGATGACCGCTATCTACGGATTATTGCTCGGAGGAACCCTGATAGCAACGCCACCATGTTGAATAATGCTTTTCTGCACCCACAGGACGTCGTGTTATGGCCGGCCGGTGTGGCCGGGTGGTTCTAGGCGCTTCAGTCTGGAATCGCGTGACTGCTACGGTCGTAGGTTCGAATCCTGACTCGGGCATGGATGTGTGTGATGTCATTAGGTTAGTTAGGTTTAAGAAGTTCGAAGTTCCCTCAGATGTTAATTCCCATAGTTCTCAGAGCCGTTTGAACCGTCGTGTTATGACTCAAAGTGTGCGCAATAGACTGCATGATGCGAAACTTCACTCCTGACGTCCATGGCCAAGTCCATCTTTGTAAATACGACACCATGTAGCGCGGTACAAATGGGCCTAACCCGGTAAGGCTGAACGCCTTAGACAAACTGTTCAAATGGTTCAAATGGCTCCAATCACCATGGGACATAACATCTGAGGTCGTCAGTCCCTTAGACTTAGAACTTCTTAAACCTAACTAACCTAAGGACATCACACACACATCCATGCCCGAGGCAGGATTCGCGGCAGCAGCGCGGTTCCGCACTGAAGCTCCTAGAACCGCTCGCCCACAGCGGCCGGCTAGACAAACCGTCCAGCGAGTGCAGCAAGGTGGAGATTTCCTGATGTTTTGGGGTGGAACTATGTGGGACCAACCTATAGCACTGATGGTCATGGAAGGCGCCGTAACGGCTGTACGATACGTGAACGCCATCCTTCGATAGTGCAACCATATCGACAGCATATTGGCGAGGCATTCGTCTTCATGGACGACAATTCGCGCCCCCATCGTGCACGTCTTGTGAATTACTTCCTTCAGGATAACGACATAGCTCGACTAGAGTGGCCAGCATGTTCTCCAGACACAAACCCCATCGAACATGCATGGGATAGATTGAAGAGGGTGACAACGTGCCCCACCAACCACTCTGAGCGATCTACTCCGAACTGCCGTTGAGGAGTGGGACAATCTGGACCAACAGTGCCTTGATGAACTTGTGGATAGTATGCCACGACGAATACAGGCATGCATCAATGGAAGAGGACGTGCTACTGGGTATGAGAGGTACAGGTGTGTACAGCAGTCTGGACCACCACCTCTGAAGGTCTCGCTGTATGGTGGTACAACATGCAACGTGTGGTTTTCATGAGCAATATAAAGGGCGGAAATGGTATTTACGTTGACACTGTGGCCAAGCGGTTCTAGGCGCTTCTGTCCGGAACCGGTCGACTGCTACGGTCGCCGGTTCAAATCCTGCCTCGGGCATGGATGTGTGTGATGTCCTTAGGTTAGTCAGGTTTAAGTAGTTCTAAGTTCTAGGGGACTGATGACCTCAGATGTTAAGTCCCATAGTGCTCAGAGCCATTCGAACCATTTTTTTTATTTATGTTGATCTCTATTCCAATTTTCTGTAAATGTTTCGGAACTTTCGGAACCGAGGTGACGCAAACCTTTTTTTGATGTGTGTATAATCGTGGTAAGTTTGTGACCTCGTAATAAAACAGCGGTACAATATTTAAAACTCTGTGCGCAAATACTTGAATATCTAGCCACATCCAGTGTTGCAAAGTGTTTCATGTCATTTCAAAAACGTCAGATACTTTGTCAACATTGAATTATGCTTGAGTTAATATCGGAATACGTTGAATAATGTACTGGGATACTAATGCTGATCTTATAATGTGTCATCATATGGAGGATTCGTGGTTAAGACACGATCTGCGTAAATAATTGTTTGTAACTATTTGTCTTTTTTTTATAGCAACGGTAAGACGGTTTCACAACTGCTGGGATTATCAGCTTTCATATGTTGGTTCAGGTGTGTAAACTACGTGATAGGTTCATTTCTTGTAGTTTTTATAATCTTTGACAATTATAAATCTCAATAAATGTTATATTATGTGCTTAAAAGAAAAGGTTTAATTTGCAGTGACCCCTCTCATCACCACAGTTCATACACTGTGCTTATGTTTCTAACAGTATAATCACTTCTTATGTATTTTCCGTAGATATTACAATTTTATTTTCATATTCCAAGCCACTGGAACCTCCGCCTCAGCTCGCCTAGCATGCACGCCACTTTCGTCCCGCACTAGCCACCTCCCTCCTTTACCACGGTCCATCATCGTCTAGCCGCCTGCCAATCACCCCAATAAACAACTTAGCACTACCACAATTTTATCGTACAGGAAGCATTGTTCTAGTATCCGTGTTTGTTTTCCTATGTGGGGCGCAAAACTGCACGGTTATCTGCACTGCAGTATCCATGAAATAGATTTCAATTCCAGGTCCGACTGAAGATCTAGCTTACGGAGTTGTAATCTGACCGTTAGACATTGTTCCATCAGGTCGCGTATAATTTTGCAAAATACTAAATCTTCATGCAAAGTTGGCTCTGTTGAGAGCATATCTGCACTTGACTAATATAGCAATCTACTTGCTCTCTTCGTGCCATTCGTAAACACTATTCGATGACACGATATTCTTGAACATATCACTGTACCGTATAAACTAATGATTAAGTCTAATCATTTCACAAGAAAAATTTAGAAATATACGCTGCGAATACGAGCCAACTCCACCCTAGGTAGTCAGTTCAGATTACAACTAACTCCTCCAGAAATACAGCTAAGCGACTTATACACTCCCGGAAATGGAAAAAAGAACACATTGACACCGGTGTGTCAGACCCACCATACTTGCTCCGGACACTGCGAGAGGGCTGCACAAGCAATTATCACACGCACGGCACAGCGGACACACCAGGAACCGCGGTGTTGGCCGTCGAATGGCGCTAGCTGCGCAGCATTTGTGCACCGCCGCCGTCAGTGTCAGCCAGTTTGCCGTGGCATACGGAGCTCCATCGCAGTCTTTAACACTGGTAGCATGCCGCGACAGCGTGGACGTGAACCGTATGTGCAGTTGACGGACTTTGAGCGAGGGCGTATAGTGGGCATGCGGGAGGCCGGGTGGACGTACCGCCGAATTGCTCAACACGTGGGGCGTGAGGTCTCCACAGTACATCGATGTTGTCGCCAGTGGTCGGCGGAAGGTGCACGTGCCCGTCGACCTGGGACCGGACCGCAGCGACGCACGGATGCACGCCAAGACCGTAGGATCCTACGCAGTGCCGTAGGGGACCGCACCGCCACTTCACAGCAAATTAGGGACACTGTTGCTCCTGGGGTATCGGCGAGGACCATTCGCAACCGTCTCCATGAAGCTGGGCTACGGTCCCGCACACCGTTAGGCCGTCTTCCGCTCACGCCCCAACATCGTGCAGCCCGCCTCCAGTGGTGTCGCGACAGGCGTGAATGGAGGGACGAATGGAGACGTGTCGTCTTCAGCGATGAGAGTCGCTTCTGCCTTGGTGCCAATGATGGTCGTATGCGTGTTTGGCGCCGTGCAGGTGAGCGCCACAATCAGGACTGCAGACGACCGAGGCACACAGGGCCAACACCCGGCATCATGGTGTGGGGAGCGATCTCCTACACTGGCCGTACACCACTGGTGATCGTCGAGGGGACACTGAATAGTGCACGGTACATCCAAACCGTCATCGAACCCATCGTTCTACCATTCCTAGACCGGCAAGGGAACTTGCTGTTCCAACAGGACAATGCACGTCCGCATGTATCCCGTGCCACCCAACGTGCTCTAGAAGGTGTAAGTCAACTACCCTGGCCAGCAAGATATCCGGATCTGTCCCCCATTGAGCATGTTTGGGACCGGATGAAGCGTCGTCTCACGCGGTCTGCACGTCCAGCACGAACGCTGGTCCAACTGAGGCGCCAGGTGGAAATGGCATGGCAAGCCGTTCCACAGGACTACATCCAGCATCTCTACGATCGTCTCCATGGGAGAATAGCAGCCTGCATTGCTGCGAAAGGTGGATGTACACTGTACTAGTGCCGACATTGTGCATGCTCTGTTGCCTGTGTCTATGTGCCTGTGGTTCTGTCAGTGTGATCATGTGATGTATCTGACCCCAGGAATGTGTCAATAAAGTTTCCCCTTCCTGGGACAATGAATTCACGGTGTTCTTATTTCAATTTCCAGGAGTGTATCACTGCGTCTCAGTGACGTGGTGTAGTGGTTGAAACAATGAGTAGTATTCCATGGAAGCAGGGCTTAAACATTCGTCCAGCGCTCTTGTGCTAAGTTTCCCAGAATTTCCGTTAATCACTTCAAATGAGAACACTGGAAGGACAGGAGGAAAGTTACGGCTTAACTTCTCGTCAACGATGAGGTTATTGGAAATGGAACAGCTGCTCGGGCTGGAGGAGGATGGGTAAGGAAACCAGCTCTGCCTTTCCAAAGGAAGTGCTATATCCACGAGTATTCGGATATAAGTGCATACGTCAAAACCCAGGAGAGGAACACCTGAACCCGCAACCTGCAAGGGCCGTCTGCTGAGAGAACAGAATACCAGCCGGTAGCCGAGCTGAACACGACTGACTGAACGACAGACAGGATAGAGACAAGACCAAATCGACCTATATAAACAACGAAGTGCAAAGCGGAAAGCGTCACAACGAAGTCAACAGGTCAAGAGCCAAGACAGACCAATCCTAATAGTGATCAGAGAGAAATAACAAAGTAGGGTTGTCACGAAACACTTGTAGCACAGCGTTGGCAGTAACCGACAATATCAGACGCGCGTATTGAACTGACTGACCGTTCGCTAGGCCGACCGTGTTTACATCTGCCGCGAGGAACGCTATTGGCCCACAGATTCACGTGGCGAGATGACTGGCGCGAGCGCAGTGCTGCGGCGAGACTGTGCACTCTAACGGCCATCGAG
Source organism: Schistocerca nitens (assembly GCF_023898315.1). Lineage (NCBI taxonomy): Eukaryota > Metazoa > Arthropoda > Insecta > Orthoptera > Acrididae > Schistocerca > Schistocerca nitens. The sequence goes on from NC_064616.1 coordinate 810,551,569, forward strand.
GTCCATTTCCGCGGGCGGGCATTCAATTTCCGCGGACCCGGATACCAGAGGAACTATCCTGGATTTTCCTGAAGAGATTTAGAGAAACCCCGAAAACTTATATCTTGGAGGCCAAACTACGAATTGAATGCGAACCGTGCGTTTCAGTACTGCGCTACCACGTTCAGTCTCTGCATTTGCATCTACCTCTACATCCATACTCCGCAAGCCACTTTACGGTGTGTGGCGGAGGGTACTTCGTAACTACTGTCACTTCACCCTTTTCTTTTTCCACTCGCGTAAGATGCCCGGGAAGAACGATTCCTGGCAAGCTTCTACATCTACATCTATACTCTGCAAATCACATTCAAGTGCCGGGCTGAGAGTTCATCGAACCACCTTAACGAATCTCTATTATTCCAGTCAGTCTCGTTTAGCGCTCTGGAAGGACGAACATCTATATGTTTCCATACTAAATCTGGTTTCCCTTATTTTATCATGGTGATCGTTTCTCCCTATGTAGACCAGCGTCAACAAAATATTTTCGGCTTCGGAGGGGAAAGTTGGGGATTGGAATTTCGTGAGAAGATTCCACAACAACGAAAGACGTCTTTGTTTTAATGATGTCCACCCCAAATCCTGTACCATTTCAGTGACACCCTCTCCTCTTTTTCGCGATAGTAATAAACGTGCTGCCCTTCACTGAACCTTTTCGATGTACTCCGTCAGCCCTATCTGGTATGGCTCTCACACCGAGCAGCAGTAGTCTAAAAGAGGACGGACAAGTGTAGTGTAGGTATTCTCTTTAGTAGATCTGTTACATTTCCTGAGTGTCCTGCCAATAAAACGCAGTCTTTGGTTAGCCATCCCAGCAACGTTTTCAGTGTGTTCCTTCCAATTTAAGTTGTTCGCAATTGTAATTCCTTGGTATTTAGCGAAATTTACTTCCTTTAGATTTGACTGATTTATCGTGTAACCGAAGTTTAACGGATTACTTTTAGCACACATGTTGATTGTGACCTCGAATCTAACTTTTCCTTCATGTTATTTTCACGAGATATTCTTGGAGAAAATTTAACAGTAGACCATACCGCGATTCAGAACGCCTCCGAGTCAGCCTCTGCCACTGGAGTTGGCTGATCAGCTCCGTAAGGCTTTCGTGCTTACTAAATGAAGCTGTAACGAATCGAGCTGCTCTGTTTGGATCTTCTCATTTCCTCTGTCAGTCCTACCTAGTACGGATCCCAGACTACCGTGTAATATTCAAGTATTGGTCGTGTTTTGTAAGCTACTTCCTTTTCTGGTGGGCGACATTTTCTGAGGATTCTTAGAATGAATCTTAGTCTTACATTTGCCTTCCCTGCGATTAATATTGTGTGGTCGTTCCACTTCATATCGCTTCGTACGCCCACTCCCAGATATTTTATGGAAGTAAATGTTTCCAGTGATTGTTCTGCAATCGTGTAACGATACAGTAAAAGGTCTTTATGTTTATGTATTTACAATACGTTACAATTGTTAATGTTGAAGGAAAATTGCCGCTCCCTGCACCAAGCGTCAATTCGCTGCTGGACTTCCTTCATGTCGCTACCATTTTCTAGCGTTGCGACTTTTCTGTTTGCAGCAGCATCATCTGCGAAAAGCCTCGGCAAACTTCCGACGTCATCTCCTAGGTTATTTATTCATAACGTGAAGAGCACTGGTCCTGGAACACTCTCTTTCGGTACGCCCGAAGTTACTTTTACGTCTGAAGAATTCTTTTCGTTGAGGGTGGCTTGCCGTGTTGTGTTTACTAGAAAGTCTTCGATCCAATCACACGTTTTGTCTGATATTCCATAGGCTCGTATCTTGTTCGTTAGACGGCTGTGCATAACTGTGTCGAGCGCCTTGCGGAAATCAAGGAACACAGCATGTACCTGGGATCCTGTACTACTGATTTCTGGGTCTCGTGGAGGAACAGGCAAGCTCGGTTTCACACGATCGTTGTTTTTGGAACCCATGTTGATTCCTACAGAAGAGTTATTCGGTCGCCAGAAATGACATAAAACGTGAACATAAAACATTTTCCAAAATTCTACAACAGACCGACGTCAGAGACGCAGGCCTTTATGCGTCTATTCGACGACCCTTCCTGAAAACAGAATGACTTATGCTTTTTTCCCAATCATCATGAACACTGGAGCTAGAAATGGGGAAGTTCTTTCGCATACACTGTGTAGAATCGTATTAGTGTCCCGTCAGCTCGAGTGGCCTTCCCTCTGTCGAGTGACTTCAGTTGCTTTTCTATCCCTTGGTCACTAAATTCGATACCTGTCATTTTGTCGTTCGTGCGACGATCTAAAGGAGGAACTACAGTGCGCTCTTCGTCTGTGAAACAGTTTTGAAAATAGGAGTTTAGTATTGTGGCCTTTTCTCTCTCAGCTTTTGTTTCCTTGCCATTAATGGTTACAGGGTGTCTGGACAGATGACTTCCATCTGTTTACTGATTTAACAGAGGACTAAAATTCCTTGAAACAAGTCGGCAGATAGAGTTTTTGTTTCGAATGAGCAGAACACTTCACACAAAGCCCTCCTTGCACTATTTTTAAGGTAGTTATGTTTTCGTTTGTCTGTAAGCCATTGGCTACGTTTAAATTTGCATTGAAGCTCTCTTTGCTTTCGTAGCGACTTCCTATCACGGTTGTCGAACCACTATGGGACTTCATCATCCGTCAAAATTTCGCTCTGCACTTATCTGTCTAAAGCTTATTGTATAATGCTCTTGAACGTTGTCCACTGCTGCTCAACATTGTCAGTGCTGGAGATGAAATTTCCGTGTTGGAAAGTCACTTAATCTGAAATATTCCTCCTGTCGTTCTAGCTAAACAGAAAGGTCATACTACCTTTCTTCGTATTCCTACTTAAATGGTTCAAATGTCTCTGAGCACTATGGGACTTAACTTCTGAGGTCATCAGTCCCCTATAACTTAGAACTACTTAAACCTAACCAACCTAAGGACATCACGCACACCCATGCCCGAGGCAGGATTCGAACCTGCGACCGTAGCGGTCGCGCGGTTCCAGAGAGTAGCGCCTAGAACCGCTCGGCCACCACGGCCGACTATTCCTGCTTACAGCCGCATTCAATGATGTTGTAACGGTCTGATGATCACCGACTCTATATTCTACGTAGAGTTGAAATTTCGGGTCTGTTTGTCATCAGCAGGTCTGAAATGTTATTTTCACGAGCCGGTTCTCTGATAAAGTGCACATGTTAATTTTCGGATAAAGCACTTAGAATAATATCACTCGAGTCTCCATAGTACCAGTCCTAAACACTTTAGTCTCCCAGTCAATAGCTGGTAAGTTAAAATCTCCATCTAAAACTATAACATGACCAGGAAATTTACGCGATATATTCTCCTAGTTTCCCATCTGATGTTCTCCCACTACTGCTGCTGGGGCAGGCGTCTATAAAATTGTCCGATGACCATGTCTGATCTACCTTCAACACTTGTCTTAACCATTTTATTTCACGTTTTGAAAATGCACTACTGAAGATATTATCATATTTTTTATTGCTATAAACATGTGTTCACCATCCGCGTCCAACCTATCTTTGTGTTATACATTCCTCAGAGTTTACAATTTAATTGCTGTTGACATTTGGTTACAGGCAGCCTTCTGTCCCTAGTAATATGTGGGCACTGTGACCGTTTATAAGTGAGGCTAATCCGGGACTTATCCATAGATACTCCTGAAGTTAACTAATACTGTATTAATATTTTCTTTCTCCGGTCTGTTATGACGAATGCTACCCTGTCTTAACTCAGAAGGTGTCTTTATGCGGAGGGATTTCTTTCACCTTAAAAAGTTCAGACGTGCATGCCACAGGTACTCTGCTAGCCTAGTAGCCTCTTCCTGCATGTAGTGCACGTATGTCCTTTTATGAGTGGTCCTACATTTTTACACCCGATAGCGGAGCTTATATCGATGTGTAAATGGTTATGTCATCTTAAAACTGACAGATTCGGTTCATTTAAAATGTGAATATATATAAGACATTAGGGTTGTAATAAGAAACAATATTACTCAGTGACAAGAAAAAGTGTTTTAGTATGGGGAAGACAGTAAAGCATGAGTTCCTCAGTACAGCAGTTTCACAGTAGTTAAAAGTTTAGCAATATAGTACTACTTAGTCTTTAAGGTGCTCATTAGATGGCGTACATGACGCCGTGACAGAAAATAGTAAACTGTATGATAATGGCCAAAGACGTTATGATACGCAATCATATCAAATAGCTAAACAATAGAAAAAGACTGAAGCATATAAAATGACATGAAATAATGGTAAAAATATGCTGCGTGTATACACATATTGTAACCCCAACGGCAAGATAGTATTCATCCCACACAAGAGAGCACATTGGTCGCTTTGTAGCACTGTAGATGGTATACCAGGCGGTCATGTGGCTTTCCACCGCAGACTTAAATAATGGCCGTGAGTTACTGTGTACGTATCAGCCGGATACATCGACGAATCGATGTAAACGCGTGGCAGAATGGTACTACAGAGTTATCGTGTTTGGATGTGCCCATGACCACACCGACTACAAAGTGGACGTATTTGTTGGTGTATCAACGTGAACTGACCATCGTGTTGTAGACACGATGTTCAGTTCACGTGCATCACTCGTGCCCATGAAACACGCTATAAGAACAGTGGTCCTAATCAACAGGCAACAAAGATGAGTGTCACGCCTTATAAGTCACAGTATGTTTGCAACAACGGTCGGTGAGCGCAGGTCCATGTCAACCAGCTTCCGTGCGATCATTGGAAAGGGAATATAATGCTGTCAACATTTAGGGTCGGTACCTCGCAAAAGACCACTGCTCACAGCGACACATATAGCTGTGTATTTTCTGTGAGCAACACAACACAGAACCTGGACAACATCTGAGTGCAGACGTCTAATGTGGTCTAACGAGTTGCAAAACTGCCTCTTTTCATATAGACTGTTCAATGAGGAGTGCTACGTGCGGAATGTTTAGTTCTGGTCGGGGGTGATTTTCTGATGTTTTGAAGAATTTTTGGTACGATGATTTTGGCCCAGGTTAACGTGAATATGAACAGGAACTACGATGTTTATTTGAACAATTTCAGCAACAGTGGTTCGCTTATAGGTGCTTAGGATATGCAGAACACCCTGTTGCAACTTGATATTATCTATAAAATTCTATATAATGAGTCCATTTTCCTCTAATACTTTCTTTATACCTGTACAACAAATAAGCCTTGAGCTTAATGCTAGTAGCCGTTCTTCAGTTTATGAAACAGGTACAGAAATCTTTGTATGGAACTGAGGGCCCCGCAGTTCCAACGCCACGCGCACACAGGAAGCTGCACGCTTTTTCTCCTACTCTGCATGTGTTGCCTTCAAAATCGGGTATCATATGCTTGAATTGCATTATTATCGTGCTCCATAAATTCTATTTGATGCTTTTTCAGTCTGTTCTTCTGGTTTACATAAAACTTTAACCATTGACTTGCATCCTCGAGAAATTAATTCCGTGACTATAGGTGATCGTCAACAGGTTAAGTTTTCACAATTGTCTCTTCAGGGAACTGTTGCAGTTAAGAGAAGAGGTCTGATATTCATGAATATTGGAAATTAATTGAGCTGCTGAAATTTATTTTGGAAAGTAATCTAGATATGTTATTAGTGAAGCTACGAAACAGATAAAAATCCTTTTACCAGTTCCCATGACTACATCACAGGCAGAATGATGATTTTCAACATTATAAAAAATAAAAACGTTTCTAAGATGCACTATGAAATCGGAAAGTCTACATGCGCATGCAGTTCTTTCCACTGAGAAAAATTTTCTCGGTTGTCATCCAGAGATCAAGGAGCAAAGTATCTATCTTTTCCCGAAAATTGAAACAAGAAGAATGGGTTTCATTATAATGAATAGACCACTCTTGAACTGTAACAAAGTAAGGTTAAAGTAATAAAAAATGTCTTGAAGGATGGGGAAGGAAATCTTCAGTGCCTTTTCGAGTATATGAACCCGGAACGTGCCTTAAATTATGTAGGGAAATCACGGAAAACCTACGAGGGTTGCCCAGAAAGTAATGCAACACTTTTTTTCCTCAGCCGAAAACAATGATACGAATGCGAGATGTTACGTATGTATTATTTGACGTCTCCTGAGTGAGCGCGCCTAGTATCCGTCACTTCCCACAGATAGCGTAGCTGCAGCACAGTTTCATAATAGCGTCTGTAGGTGGCGTACTTTACAAACAACGTGCCGTCATTGAATTTCTCACTGCAGAGAAAGAAACTGTCTAGAATATTCACAAACGCTTGTGCAGGGTCTATGGACCAACTGCTGTCGACAGAAGTACAGTTAGTTGCTGGGCACGGAGAGTGAGGTCATCAGAAGGCGATTCGGCGGAGCTCCACGATGTGCGGCGGTCGAGGAGCCAATCCAACCCGCCAGGTTAGCCGAGAGCAGTCCGCTTTTAGCCGCGGAGCAGCTCGGACTTGTTTACGTCCCGGATGCGAACGTTCGCGGAAGAAGCGGTGTTTACACCGTCGTCACTCGCGTGTGTTACTGTTTGAATTGAACACAATGGCACACAATTTTCGAAAAACCACGATACAGTTCACGTTCTGTAACGAGTATGCACGACCGAAGGGTTTCGAAATCGAACGTTTCTTGAGGGACGAAGTGCAACCTAATTACACGGAGATTATTGGAATTCATTTATCAATCCTGAGCAGCACTCTTTACGTGAAGATGATTGACGACGCAGCATGCGACAGGATCATTGAAGCCGCCAAACGAGGATTCCAGTTCCGACACTCCGATGGTCATATTGGCGAAGTTTTAGTCGCTCATTCGGGCCTGGGCGTGCGTACGATTCGAGTCTTCGAGCTGCCTTTCGAGGTACCAGAATCATTGACCACTGAATCACTCCAGCCATATGGCAGAGTTATCAGTCATACGGCCGAACGTTGGGCAAGTTTTAGCACGTATCCAGTGCACAATGGTGTTCGACAGGTGCGAATTGCCCTTACGAAACATGTACCATCATACATCAACATCGGCGGCTGTCGAGCTATTGTCATCTGTGATGGACAGCCCCGGACATGCTCCCCGTGTGGTGGTGAAGGACATCTTCGATCTGCCTGTATGCAGAGGAGACTCGTGCAACTCCCCAGCGGAGACCTCCAGAATACGACTACACCAACGTCACTGCCGATGACTTACGTGGCGGCGCTTCGCGAGGAGGTGACGCCGAGGTCGGAGCGCACTATCGAGCCGACGCCGCAGTTGACTGAGGCGCATTCGGACCCCACTGAAGAAGGAATGGCTCCGACCAACCTCCAATCCCAGACATTACAGGTGGTGCAGAAAGAGGATGACAGCATCACAACAGGCATGGAAGCTGAAGTGGAACGACCCCAGTGCGTTGTGGCGGCGGCGAGAACGGAGGTGATGCAAGATTCGCCAACACCAGAGGCCGAGGTTAGGGCCCGCAAACAACGCTCGCCAAAGCGCCGCAAGAAGCGCCGACTAAACTCTGCGGAGACGCTCCCTTCTCTTCTTGGGAGCCCAGATGAGTCTAACACTATGGACCTGTCTGACTTGGAACCACAAGCTTCGGATGTCGCAGACCATATGAATTCGGACAGTGAAAAGATGTCATGTCGTTCAGAGGACGCATCTGCTCAGGGGCCAGCTACCCCTTCTGCGGTGGAGTCTAAAGCTGCGAAAGAGCAGATGTCACACATCAATGCCGCACAGGAAAATTTGGAGCTCCTCAATAATATCAGCTGGTATGAGCAGGTCGACGAAATCCCCGATGCGGACCATTCTACTGGTAGGGACTCGCATCCGTCCGCATCTCAAGAAACCTAATGCCGCAGGGACATGTCCGTCGGGCGACCCTCTGCGGATGTGCAAGGGGACTATCGATACGGTGAAACTTTGTCATTTTAACATCATGTGGAGATGACAGCTACTCGACCCCAGGCATACAGAATAGGGACTGTGAATGTAAATACCATTAGATCGCCCGTGAAACAGCAGTTGTTTAGGGACATGATATACGCGTCGGATGTGGATATACTGATGGTGCAGGAAATTTACATTCCTGCGTTCCAGGAAGTCAATGGATACATCTCCTACACCTCGCCGCACTCTAACAACGACAGTGGAACGGCGATATTGGTCCGGGACGGGATTCCGGTTCGCGACCTGGCTTATCTACCTTCGGCACGAGGACTGGCGATAACTGTTAATGGAATTCGCATTCTCAATGTTTACACCCCTTCCGGCACAGAAAACAGACAGGCGCGTGCGAGATATTATTCGGAAGAGATTGTGCCCTTATTTACCGGCAGATTCGATCATTTCATTATAGGTGGTGACTTCAATTGTGTTTTAGCCCAAAAAGACTAGACTCCACATTACAATACCTCTCGTGAATTGCATGTGCTATGCCGGGATCTGGAGTTAAGCGACACCTGGGACATGATTCATAGGAACCGTGAGGGATATACTTTTTATACAAGTCACTCGGCGAGCAGACTCGATCGAATATATGTTTCGGTTGGCCTACAGGATAAGGTGGTCGACGCGGAACGATGGCCTGCGGCTTTTACTGATCATCTGGCTTACATTTGTACCATATCACTCCCTAGGCAAAGTGTGTGGAGAAGCCGCGGGACATTGAAGCTCAATTCGTCACTTTTGGCGGACCCCGAATGTCGTCAGAGAGTCGAGGAGGTATGGGCCACATGTCAACACCGTCTACCAACGTATACCTCCGTGCTTCAATTGTGGCTCGAGTGTACTAAGCCGGCAATAAGAAGAGCTCTCATACAGTACGGTTGGGATAAGACGGGATGGCAAAGAGACACTCTTGATCATTATTACACCATGCTTCGTGAGCTGTCCTTCCAGGTGCCGTCTGCAGAACATCTTGCGGAAGTTCTTCGTGTCAAGGCACAAATCCTATCGATCACGCGGGACGACTGGGTGGCATCCCAATACGGGCAAGATGTCTCGACACCATCACTGGGCAACGTACCTCGATGCACCATGTGTCGCGGGAACATAAACGTTACTGCCGGGCATTGGTAACGATGCTCTACGGTTTAGATGGCCGTCAACTGACAACACAACAGGACATTGCAAATGAATTTTTAGAGCATTTCCGCCACCTCTATGCCGGTACACCGAAGGACCGTCTGGTGGGGAGAGATACTGCAACATCTGCAAACGTCACTGACAGAGACGGATAAGGCAGCGCTTATGGAGCCACTCACAGAAGACGATATAAAAGTGGCACTCACAAAAGGAGCGGCCCATAAATCACCAGGGCCAGATGAGATTACGCTAGAGTTTTATCGAGAATTCGTGGACATGATGATGCCACAGTTGGTGTCGATGTACAATGAGGCGACGCGTCCGGACATGCATCTACCGTCGGATTTTGTGACGGGCTTTCTTCTTCCCATCCCGAAGATGGCGGGGAGTCGCAGCGTTAATCAATATCGGCCTCTCACTATGCTAAACACCGACTATAAAATCTTTGCACGACTACTAGCGTCTCGTCTCAATCTGGCGATATCCAGGACAATATCCCCTGATCAGGCTTGCCTAGGGGTGCGAAGCAACGTCTCCTCGACGTTAAGTGAATACCGTGACGTTATCGCCCTTGCAGAAACGTGTAAAATGCGAGCAGCGATGATATCTGTGGACTTCGATTGTGAGGTCGACAGGATAAACCATGACTTCTTGGCGTCAGTCATGAGCCGAATGGCGATTCCACCTGTTTTCATCTCCATCGTTATGAGGCTAATACGAGGGGCTACATCGAAGGTGATTGTAAACGGTCGGGAAGCGGGCTCGATTCCTGTTAACATCTCAGTCCGACAAGGGTGCCCACTCTCCATGATGCTGTTTGCGATAGCGCTTGAGCCGCTGATGTGTGTTATGAGGCGCTCACTTACTGGGATAGCGCTTAATGAGAACTTTTTCGTTTGTCGCGCATATGCGGACGACCTGATCCTTCTTGTCAGATCGGGACATGAAGTGCGTCAGGCTGTTGAACATCTAGACTCTTACGGGACGGCGGCAGGCAGTGTCGTTAACATGACGAAATCCAAAATTATGCACATTGGACGGGGTCTGGAAGACGTACCGGGACCATTTCAGATAGTGGAATCGTGAGATGTCTGGGGATTACATTTACCCGTTCACTACGGCGGTCAGCGGCGGCGAGTTCGCGGCGGCTTCTGCAGAATGTTCGTCTGACGATACGCAACAACTCACTGAGAGCCTTTGACATGATCCAACGTGTGGCATACACCAACGTTCACATAGCGTCACGACTGCCCCATTTAGCGCAGATCCTACCATTACCGAAGGGTATTGCAGACCGCCTCATGGCTGCCTTTGGTTACTATGTTAGTACTGGGATGTTATTTAAGATCAAATATGATACGTTAACGCTACAGTTCCGGAACGGTGGCCTCAACTCCACAAACGTGCGAAACAAAGCTCTGGCGCTTTACATGCGAGCGATGATACGAAATTGGCAACAATGAAAGCATACCATAACGTCAGCTCTGATAAAAGTACTTGTTCCGCCTTCGTACGAGCCCCCTATTGCGGTGGGCAATATTTCGCCTCCGCTTGCACACATTGCCTCATTTCTTGTTGATTACAGTTATGTTCATCTGAAAGTACCTTCGACGAGAATACGCACGACTCGGGAGATCTATAGATGCTTGATGGATCACCATGGCCGCAACATAATGGAATTCAAATACCCGTCGAGAATGTGGAACCGCATTTGGTGTGCAGTGCATACTCCATTACTGTCAACAGCAGTGAGATCGATGTGGTATATTCTTATAAACCGTAAACTTGTGACCAGGAGTCGATTACATACAATTCATATGGTCGATTCTCTTCTTTGCACAAACTGTGGACTGTTAGCAACGAAAGAACATGGTTTAGTGTGTGGCGCAGCGAGGGACGTCTGGATGCTGACGCGTCGAATACTGGCCTTCCTTCGGCGCACTAACTACACAGAAATCACATCGGGTGTACTTTTTCTACCGGACAAGACCTTTTTTCCCAAACAAAAGACGTATGCGGTCAATTGGATCGTTGGACATGCGACGAAATATTTGTATTCGTACGATATTAAGTCCGTGATGGATTATTGGATTTATTTACAAGAACAACACGAGCTCATACGGAGTCATACGAAATACAGGACTTACTTTTCCCATTTTTTAGGAAGTGTTTTTCACAATCCGCCCGACAGCTGGGGTGTCCCAGAACTGAGAAGACTCCTGCAGCAGAACGACTAGAGACAGTACTGCGCGGTTTAATTATATTGGCATATAGCACACTGAGAAGAAAACTGGCCCCTACCTGTTTGCGCCAGTTATGACTGGATTATGCTAACATAAAAAAAAACACACACACAGACACCCAACGATGGTAAACACCGAAACCGCCTCAGATAATGGGCCTTCGGATGGTCGACGCAGGAGAAATACATACCGCCCACACTGGCAGAAATGGTCAAGATTATATGGCTTTCTGCCAGGTTTATGATGCGACACCGCGTGCTGCAGGGATTGTGATGCAGATGATAACTTCATTTTCACTCCCGCCGGTGACTAGGAATGTCCTGTTAAAAAAAAAAAAAAAAAAAAAAAAAAAAAAAAGAGGGCGGCCTTTGCGTTGATTTTATGGTTTCCAAATTGTTTTTGCTGTCTCGATACTTTTCTTATCCATAGGAGAGCACAATTGTACGAATAAAGATTGTTTGTTTACCCTGCCTTCCTGTTCCCAAAAAAAAAAAAAGAAGTGGCCACGTTGTTGGACCATAAAGCAGAGGAACCGTGTTTTTATTTTTATTTTATTTTTTTCTTACAACAAAAAAAGAAAAAATAATAACAAAAAATAAAAAAAACAAAAAACAAAAAAAGGAAAGAAAAACAGTCGGGTAGAGTATCTGTCGTATAAGCAGGAACCGGATTCGAGTGCCTGTCAGGGCAAAATACAAAAAAAAACGAAAAAAGGCGTAATGAGTAGCGTCACTGCCCTGCGTTGTGCTGTTTCTTGGGGCGGTGGTTAGGGCCCTAAAAAAAAAAAAAAAAAGGGCGCTAATGCGCTGCTTCCTAGAGTCGGGTAAGCGTGCTGGCGTGCTGGCCTGCTGGCCCCGGATCGAATCCGCCCGGAGGACTTGCGGCGAGGGCTGGTGTGCCGGCCAGCCTGGATGTGGTTTTTAGGCGGTTTTCCACATCCCACTAGGTGAATATCGACCACAGTTACACGACTCGCAGACATTTGAAACACATTCGCACTCTTCCATGATTTACACTAGATGCAGACAGATGGGGTACACTGATTCCGTCCCAGGGGGTACAGGGTGGCGGCAGGAAGGGCATCTGGCCACCCCTTCAAATTAACTTTCAAAGAAAGGCGCTAGCGAATGAAGGAGAAGGAGACTATCCACAGCTGTCACATCTGACATCCCTGACCTAGCCCCATCGGATTTCCACTTGTTTGGGCTATTAAAGGATGCCATTTATGGAAGACTTTTTGAGAACGATGTGGAGGTGATTCACACCGTGAAGCACTGGCTCTGCCACTAGATCAATGATTGGTACCGGCAGGGCATACACGCTTGTTTCGCGCTGGACGAAGACCATAAAACGAGATGGGGACTACGTGGAAAAATAGGGTGTGAAGATAAGACACCATTCTTTCAAAAAAAATTGTTCAAATCGCACTGAGAACTATGGTACTTAACATCTGAGGTCATCAGTCCCCTAGAACTTAGAACTATTTAAACCTAACTAACCTAAGAACATCACACACATCCATGCCAGAGGCAAGATTCAAACCTGCGGCCGTAGCGGTCGCGCGGTTCCAGACTGAAGCGCCTAGAACCGCTCGGCCACACATAATTCTCATTACGTTCAATAAAGAATTGTTGAGGAAAAAAATGTGGTGCATTACCTTCTGGGCAACCTACGTCTATCTTGGAGACCGGAAGGGCGTTTGAACCGCCATTACCCTAGTGTCTTATCACTGCACCAACCCGCCCGCTATATTTTACCGTGGACTTCAGGTGCGATTAAATTATCGAACTCGTAAAATAGGAAAATAAAAGAAAGCAGACACTGGTGCATTTGGGTGCCGGCCGCGGTGGCCGAGCGGTTCTCGGCGCTTCAGTCCGGAACCGCGCGACTGCTACGGTCGCATGTTCGAATACTGCCTCGGGCATGGATGTGTATGCTGTCCTTAGGTTAGTTAGGTTTAAGTAGTTCTAAGTTCTAGGGGACTGATGACCTCAGCTGTTAAGGCCCATAGTGCTCAGAGCCATTTGAACCATTTTGCTGCGTTTGCTAAAGACAACACTTTCTTAGACAAGTCAATCTCCTGCACAGATAATTAGGAAAATGAGGCAAAATAACGTTAGCAACGAGGTAATGCACGTAGTGCAACAAAAGAGGAGTCTGTCTGGTGAGAACTCGTGGGAATAAGTTCGTACACTTTCGAATGTGCATTTGAAGTTCGTCGCCGGGGCACTCGCAATTCTTGTTTCATTTTCTCGGTAGGCGACTTCACAGTCGCTTTGAAATGACAAGAAAGCACGCATATATAGCAGCTCCGGTGCTTAATTGAAGGCGTGAGTCGTGCTCTCCAGTTCCCTGCGCCTGCCGCGTGCTGCCTGTTGCGTGGCGCCGCGCGGCCAAGTCAAATAACTGGCAAATTAACAGTCCGCCCTGTCCCTATGCCGTGGCTACTGTTTGCTCACTCGTTCCTGTAATGGCTGCAGCCAATTCAGTTCGCTCTGCAAATGTTTCTCTCGTTGTCCGCAAATATTCACATCAACTAAAAAACTCACTTTCACGTCGGCCATCCGTGGATTTCTAGTGTCCCCCATTTAATTAACTGCTTTGCAAACTCCACGGCGACCTTTTGTTAATCAGTTCCTTTTGTAGTTGCATCGGCACACAGCAGATCAATGGCTTCCACGTCACACGTTAGACCTCGTCTCGTCCATTAGCAGACGCTATATTGAAAGATGGATCGATTCTGTCCTTTAACACTTTTGTGTTAAGAATCACTCAAGCGGTAAGTTGCACCGAAAAATATATGATTTGAAAATTTCTTGAAACACATTTCAGAATACATTTTAAATGTAGTAGCAATATTCTTTGGTGATAATCAAGCGTGTGTAAAACTGTGCTGAATACAACAATAAGTCTGATCAGTATTCGTGTTGAGGCGCATATATTAAAGACAATTTGGAAACTAATGATTTCTATTGGAAGTTAATAAAATGGTTCAAATGGCTCTGAGCACTATGGGACTTGACTTCAGTCCCCTAGAACTTAGAACTCCTTAAACCTAACCTAACCTAAGGACATCATACACAGCCATGCCCGAGGTAGGATTCGAACCTGCGACCGTAGCGGTCGCGCGGTTCCAAACTGTAGCGCCTAGAACCGCTCAGCCACACTGGCCGGCGGAAGTTAACAGTAAGTCAGTGTTGATCGTAGATTATTACAGAGCATTTCAAAACCAAAATGATCAGTATTTCTGAAGGATTATGCTTTCTGCTGTGACATATTTTCTCAGCGATAGTAATTGGCGAACAACTTTATTTCGAGATGTCTTCTCTTCACCATAAATACCACTGCCTCGTAGTACAGTCCTCTGTTTGGTATCTTTGTATGACAATCTATTAGTACCGCATTTCTCGAAAAAGGAAGGGTTCTAGGTTGAATTCCAACCCAGCAGATTGTTTTCATCAGTCCACAAGTTTCAAAACAACGCTCCACTTTAAAGTGAAAGATTCCCAATCCTAGACTATGGAAAAACCATTTCTCCGAAGTACGCGGGAGAATTTGGTGACACTTGGAAACTACGGGATATGTATTAGCAGAAGCTGTGATAACGGGTCATGAGTTGGGTCTGGGTAGCTCTGTCGACAAGAGGATTACTCTCGAAAGTTAATATTCCTGGTTCTTGTCACGGTTCGTCCCACAGATCTAATCTAATAGCAAATTTAAGGAATGGGATGGTTCGGCCGATTTTTTAGTGTGCGTAGGCCTTTGCCAGGTAGGATGAACGATGGAGACAGGGAGTATCCAAAGAAGAGAAGCACATTTCGTCACGGGTTCAATTAGTATGCAAGCCATCGTAGCTCCAGTAGTAGACGCTGCAAGAAGAGTCAAGTAACACATTCCCTCTTCCCATGTACGAGAAATGACCTTAAGTATAAATTCTGTAATTCGAGTTTGACGCAAGACTGTAATTCTACGAAAAGCTCTCTCCGTCTTTCTGGCCACCTATCAATCCAAATCCACTTCCCTCTTTCCCTTCCCGATATCACTCTCCCTACTACTACTCCTGCACATCCTCCTCTTTCATCACTCACTCTATTATATCACTCCTGCATTGGATCAGACGATGGGTTCGTATACTAAACAACGGAGGATACAACCCGTACGGCTAGTGCATTATGACTAACGTGTTTCTTCCGAATAATTCCGGAAAAACTAAAGATATATTTACTCCATCAGAGCTTAAATAGGTAGCGCCCCTCAGTACTGCCCTAGAAATCGACGAAACAGTGAACTTTAACCCCCATTTCTTCTTTTATAAACACAAATAGATAAGAAACAAAACTCTTTTAGTTTGCAATTGTTCATGTTGAACTTCCGGGGGTAAAAATTAATTTTCTACAGCCTTCGCTGTTGATGTTTTGCAATAATCCTGCACGTGCGTGGCCAAAGAAAATATGCTTACTACAGTTGACTTTAGACTTCTTCCAGAAAAAAAAACAGTAAATATACGCGTTCTTGCTCATGTAATTGTGTATCTACCTTGAGTGTTTCCTTGTTCAGATCAAATTATCGAGCGCGGTTGGGCAGTGGCAAGACAGTCCAGCTATTTTCCGGAGGACTGATATTCAGAGTTAAGTTTTCCGGTATTTCCTTAACCCAGTTAAAGCGCATGGTGAGATGGTTCCTCTGAAAGGACACGGCCCATTTGCTTGCCGTATCCGAGTTTGTGCTCCATCTTTAATGAAATCGTCGTCGAGGGGACGTTTCCCACCAAAATTCCATCTTATTCCTTTCAAACACAATTTTACGTTTCGCACCTCTCATCGGATTTAGAAACAAATAGTGTCTTATACTCAATATGCCCTCTGTACGAATTTCTTGCTTCCAAACTTTTCGGATGAACTTAGAAGGAAGCCATTGAGTGCGAGGTCGCAAAAGGCCAATGACGTTTACGGTCTTCGACGCCTAACGTATTGTCTCTCATCCAAATACAATATTGATTGCTAATGACAACAGGACGCGGGACTGGGCGGTATCCAATGGTGAGCACAGCATGAGACTACAGAGCGTAGTTGAACCGCTTAGTCGACGAATAACTGACAACAGCGCTACAGTGTTGGTGGAGTTCGTACAAAGCTAAGAAATGGGGATAAACAAAGTAGACATGGCATTATACATACAACAACAGTTGCCGAAGTTGAGTGTTCGTCAAACAGGAACTCAAGAAATTTCGCAGAGTGAGGAAGAATTGGTCGATGAAATGTTAGCGTCTATGCAAGATGAGTCAGTGAAATGTATGCTCTCGTATACGCTCGACTGTGCGGATAACGTACACGAGGAGATCAATGATGGCGATATGTGCTTAAAAGTGAACGTGACAGAGAAACAAGTGTCGATCCATGTAGTTCATCATCCTTGTCGGATAGGGAGTCACAAATCCCATCATTCCGTAAGGCATTTGTTTTCAGCTCCGACAAATCGAGATTAGAAGGGGAAATGTTATAAACCTTGGATATTAGAGATACCCAGAGAGTTGTATCAAGATCGACTAACGTCACTATCTTAACGTATTCGTATGCAATTACGCCGACTATTAATCTAGATGGTAAATTGTCTGGAAAGTTATTTACTGTGAGAACTTGGAGATGCTCTGCTAGCTACGATTCTTTCTCGAGTACTATGATTTTGCAAGGGCAGCAGGGAACATTTACGTCAAAGAAACCAAGAATGGAAAAATGGGCGTCAGAAGACTACAACTATGATATGAGCTCTGCTTTTGGCCAAAATCTGGTCAAAATAACTTGCTTTTGCTTGACTCCTGGACTGCGTACAAAAATCATGCTCCTGTAGAGCGACGTGTGCGTCATTGCAGTTCATTCCACCTGGAACCACTGAACAAGTTTAGCCGTGCCTATAATACATAAATCGCAGTATTTGCAGGTACGCCTTAAAGGGTAGGGGCAACGGCCTTGCCGCAGTGGATACACCGGTTCCTGTGATGTCACCGAAGTTAAGCGCTGTCGGGCGTGGCCGGCACTTGGACGGGTGACCATCAGCCGCCATGCGCTGTTGCCATTTTTCTGGGTGCACTCAGCCTCGTGATGCCAACTGAGGAGCTACTCGACCGAATAGTAGCAGCTCCGGTCAAAGAAAACCATCGTAACGACCGGGAGAGCGGAGTGCTGACCACATGCCCCTCCTATCCGCATCCTCAACTGAGGATGACACGGCGGTCGGATGGTCCCGATGGGTCACTTGTGGCCTGAAGACGGAGTGCTGTGCTGTGCTGTGCTTAAAGGATAGCCAGTTCCACGAGAAGCTACACGACAGACTGTTTCGCATTCGGTTGCATACCATCGCATTCCGTCAGTTCTCATCACCCCTTTACACCAATATGGTTCTATGTGCATTCCTTATGAGTAGACAGCTAGCTAAACGTCCTGCACGTTTTGTAATTCACAATGAGTACGCCTTCTATCTTGATGGTGTGAAACTTTGTGATCACTGAGACGAGCCATTTTTCATTCCGTGTTCTTTGTGCAAGTTAATGGTTTGTTCTAAACGTTTCTAGAATGTGGGCGATGTCGATTTTTTGAAGTTTATTATATACACCTCATAGCAGGTTGCCCCTCCCGGCCAGTCATTTTCTGTCGCTCTCCTGATGGACATGATGAGTGATTAGCAGCTAATATTTTTCCTCTCATAATTTTTAACTCAATACTTTTAAATGAGCCTTACTAAACATTGCCTCCCCATGAACCATGGACCTTGCCGTTGGCGGGGAGGCTTGCGTGCCTCAGCGATACAGACGGCCGTACCGTAGGTGCAACGACAACGGAGGGGTATCTGTTGAGAGGCCAGACAAACGTGTGGTTCCTGAAGAGGGGCAGCAGCCTTTTCAGTGGTTGCAGGGGCAACAGTCTGGGTGATTGACTGATCTGGCCTTGTAACAATAACCAAAACGGCCTTGCTGTGCTGGTACTGCGAACGGCTGAAAGCAAGGGGAAACTACAGCCGTAATTTTTCCCGAGGGCATGCAGCTTTACTGTATGGTTAAATGATGATGGCGTCCTCTTGGGTAAAATATTCCGGAGGTAAAATAGTCCCCAATTCGGATCTCCGGGCGGGGACTACTCAAGAGGACGTTGTTATCAAGAGAAAGAAAACTGGCGTTCTACGGATCGGAGCGTGGAATGTCAGATCCCTTAATCGAGCAGGTAGGTTAGAAAATTTAAAAAGGGAAATGGATAGGTTAAAGTTAGATATAGTGGGAATTAGTGAAGTTCGGTGGCAGGAGGAACAAGACTTTTGGTCAGGTGAATACAGGGTTATAAATACAAAATCAAATAGAGGTAATGCAGGAGTAGGTTTAATCATGAATAAGAAAATAGGCGTACGGGTAGGCTACTACAAACAGCATAGTGAACGCATTATAGTGGCCAAGATAGACACGAAGCCCATGCCTACCACAGTAGTACAAGTTTATATGACAACTAGCTCTGCAGATGATGAAGAAATTGATGAAATGTATGATGAGATAAAAGAAATTATTCAGATAGTGAAGGGAGACGAAAATTTAATAGTCATGGGTGACTGGAATTCGTGTGTAGGAAAAGGGAGAGAAGGAAGCATAGTAGGTGAATATGGAGTGGGGCTAATAATGACGTGTGACGAGGGCCTCCAGTCGGGTAGACCGTTCGCCTAGTGCAAGTCTTTCGATTTGACGCCACTTCGGCGACTTACGCGTCGATGGGGATGAAATTATGATGATTAGGACAACACAACACCCAGTCCCTGAGCGGAGAAACTCTCCGACCCAGCCGGGAATCGAACCCGGGCCATTAGGATTGACATTCCGTCGCGCTGACCACTCAGCTACCGGTGGCGGACATTGGGGCTAAGAAATGAAACAGGAAGCCGTCTGGTAGAATTTTGCACAGAGCATAACTTAATCATAGCTAACACTTGGTTCAAGAATCATAAAAGAAGGTTGTATACATGGAAGAACCCCAGAGATACTAAAAGGTATCAGATAGATTATATAATGGTAAGACAGAGATTTAGGAACCATGTTTTAAATTGTAAGACATTTCCAGGGACAGATTTGGACTCTGACCACAATTTATATGAACTGCAGATTAAAATTGAAGAAACTGCAAAAAGGTGGTAATTTAAGGAGATGGGACCTGGATAAACTGAAAGAACCAGAGGTTGTACAGAGTTTCAGGGAGAGCATAAGGGAACAATTGACAGGAATGGGGGAAAGAAATACAGTAGAAGAAGAATGGGTAGCTTTGAGGAATGAAATAGTGAAGGCAGCAGTGGATCAAGTAGGTAAAAAGACGAGGGCTAGTAGAAATCCGTGGGTAACAGAAGAAACATTGAATTTAATTGATGAAAGGAGAAAATATAGAAATGCAGTAAATGAAGCAGTCAAAAAGGAACACAAACGTCTCAAAAATGAGATCGACAGGAAGTGCAAAATGGCTAAGCAGGGATGGCTAGAGGACAAATGTAAGGATGTAGAGGCTTATGTCACTAGGGGTAAGATAGATACTGCCTACAGGAAAATTAAAGAGACCTTTGGAGAAAACAGAACCACTTGTATGAATACCAAAAGCTCAGATGGAAACCCAGTTCTAACCAAAGAAGGGAAAGCAGAAAGATGGAAGGAGTATATAGAGGGTCTATACAAGGGCGATGTACTTGAGGACAATACTATAGAAATGGAAGAGAATGTAGATGAAGATGAAATGGGAGATACGATACTGCGTGAAGAGTTTGACAGAGCACTGCAAGACCTGAGCCGAAACAAGGCCCCGGGAGTAGACAACATTCCATTAGAACTACTGACGGCCTTGGGAGAGCCCTTCCTGACAAAACTCTACCATCTGGTGAGGAACATGTATGAGACAGGCGAAATACCCTCAGACTTCAAGAAGAATATAATAATTCCAATCCCAAAGAAAGCAGGTGTTGACAGATGTGAAAATTACCGAACTATCAGTTTAATAAGTCACAGCTGCAAAATACTATCGCGAATTCTTTACAGACGAATGGAAAAACTGGTAGAAGCCGACATCGGGGAAGATCAGTTTGGATTCCATAGAAATATTGGAACACGTGAGGCAATATTGACCTTACGACTTATCTTAGAAGAAAGATTAAGGAAAGGCAAACCTACGTTTCTAGCATTTGTAGACTTAGAGAAAGCTTTTTACAATGTTGACTGGAATATTCTCTTACAAATTCTAAAGCTAGCAGGGGTATAATACAGGGAGCGAAAGGCTATTTACAATTTGTACAGAAACCAGATGACAGTTATAAGAGTCGAGGGGCATGAAAGGGAAGCAGTGGTTGGGAAGGGAGTGAGACAGGGTTGTAGCCTATCCCCGATGTTATTCAATCTGTATATTGAGCAAGCAGTAAAGGAAACAAAAGAAAAATTCGGAGTAGGTATTAAAATTCATGGAGAAGAAGTAAAAACTTTGAGGTTCGCCGATGACATTGTAATTCTGTCAGAGACAGCAAAGGACTTGGAAGAGCAGTTGAACGGAATGGACAGTGTCTTGAAAGGAGGATATATGATGAACATTAACAAAAGCAAGACGAAGATAATGGAATGTAGTCGCATTAAGTCGATTGATGCTGAGGGAATTAGATTAGGAAATGAGACACTTAAAGTAGTTTTGCTATTTGGGGAGCAAAATAACTGATGATGGTCAAAGTAGAGAAGGTATAAAATGTAGACTGGCAATGGGAAGGATAGCGTTTCTGAAGAAGAGAAATTTGTTAAGTGTCAGGAAGTCGTTTCTGAAAGTATTTGTATGGAGTGTTGCCATGTATGGAAGTGAAACATGGACGATAAATAGTTCGGACAGGAGGAGAATAGAAGCTTTCGAAATGTGGTGCTACAGAAGAATGCTGAAGATTAGATGGGTAGATCACATAACTAATGAGGAGGTATTGAATAGAATTGGGGAGAAGAGGAGTTTGTGGCACAACTTGACGAGAAGGGACCGGTTGGTAGGACATGTTCTGAGGCATCAAGGGATCACAAATTTAGCATTGGAGGGCAGCGTGGAGGGTAAAAATCGTAGAGGGAGACCAAGAGATGAATACACAAAGCAGATTCAGAAGGATGAAGGTTGCAGTAGGTACTGGGAGATGAAGAAACTTGCACAGGATAGGGTAGCATGGAGAGCTGCATCAAACAGTCTCAGGACTGAAGACCATAACAACAACTAAACATTGAACTTCCGACCTCGCACTCACAGGGTTCCTTCTTGTTAATGTGACCTTTTTTCTTTTTGGCGTCGATGTAAGTTGGAAGTAGGAAAATTGTTTTTTTCACTAATACTAGGTATAAAACATTTTTCAGTTCGACGCGCAGCGCAAATATCATCAACTGGTTCGAGTCGTCGTCCGGTATACAACAGCAAGTTCGTTGCTGGAAAAATGCGCTCTTCGTTATTACGGCAGCGTTCCTATGCGGGCTGCAAATGTTCTGCTTACTGCACAGAGCTGTCTCCGCGGCATATACGAGCTTTTAAACCGCTAATTAATTAAACACAGCTCCCTTAGTGTGTAGGCATTACGGCTATTATTTTAAACCTGAACAGTAATATAACGGCCACATCCCACACATGTAAGCGCAGACAAACGGCTTTATTGAAACTAAAAAATCCAAGCGAGTTAATTAATTGCTCTCTATACTTCCACATTTCGTTATTTCAACACTATATGAATACATTACCCTTTGTTGTCTGCTATATTTTCGCAGATGCAATGTATCTACACTTACGGAATATTCGGGGGAGGGGTATTTTCGAGGATTTTCGAAACTGACATCTCCTGCAGAACGCGATTATCAAATTAAATTCTATAACTATAATTACTTTTACTTGTTTCCAGTTGCAAAAAAATCGTAGACTCTTGTGGAATAAAAATCTGGTGTAATTAAATGTTGTGTATCACTTAATTACAGTCTTTTCAGAAAAGAGCTTGCAATATGAGCAAGAGAAAATGGTAACTATGTTAGTGTCCTGTTTTTATATCATATGCTGTAATATACTGACAACGTTCTATAGATCCCCTCTCAGCTTCTTTCATTCAGTGGAGATATCACTTATGTCATCTGTCGATGAACACAGAAGATTGAAGTTTGACCCATTAACTACTAACAAATAAAGTAGAGCGCCTACAGTCCACAGTCAATTCGTCTTACAATGAATATGCCATCGTCTTCAGTGAAGGACCCGTGAGTCCTGTTTCCCCAATGAAATTTGCGATCACAGTTAATAAACGTATAGTACGCTCCGATGTTAGCAGATACTGAATGTGTTGTTCCATACTCCGATTACACCCAGTGCAAGGGCAAGGACAAGTTACGGATATGGTTTGCTTGTTGCAGGGGGAGGTATGTCTACAGGTTCCAGAACGTGAGTGTGGCCGTAGCCATCAATAGTGATCATACACGTGTACTAAACCCATAGATATGCTCATGCATTTTAAAGCATCAGCAGCAAATATTTGTTTGTAAAAGGAAATATTAGGCAGCGGGTACTTATTATGAAATCGCATTTGAATGTTGGTGCTCTGTGAGAAGATCGTGTTACGCCTTGTGGAAGAAAGATAAAACGTTTAACAGCGTGTGTCCGAATTTGACAGCGGCAGGATCGATGCCTATCGACATTGGTGTATCGTTTTGTGATAGTGATGCCTCTGTTAGTCAGGATCGCACCTATGACAAGCGAACATGTAAGTGATCGATTCGAGAGAGCCTTACTCAAGCGTCATGCATGACCTCATTGGCCCCGGGCACACTCGCCTTAGAGGACATACGTATTGTTCGGTCGTGCAGTATCGTACAGGCCCGCCACATACCATGAGTTAGAAAATGGGTTTGTTTGGAGCAAGACGCGTATCCATACGTATTGCATGTGATGTTTGGAGAACCAGAGATTGTCATCACGGCAACCATTATTGCGCCTTTTCAGATGAATCGAAGTTTTGTCTACATCGTCACGAAGGAGGTTTCTATGAGTGAATGATCTATGCTCTGAGAATAACGAACGTTGCCAGAGTGCATTCGTCAATGGCATAAGGGACCAACATCTGGTGCGATGATCTATCTATCTATCTATCTATCGCTTGAGCGTTGTCCTGCAGTTACGCAGGGTCAGCCTATCGTTAATCGGATTTGGCATGTTAATGGTTATGGGGTGGCCGGATGCCCTTGCTGCCGCCACCCCGTACCCCCCGGGACGGAATTAGTGTACCCCAACTGTCTGCGTCGAGTGTAATCCATGGAATAGTGCGAATGCGTTCAGATGTCTGCGAGCCGTGTAACTGAGGCTGAACATGGGGACCAGCCCGGTATTCACCAAGTGGGATGTGGAAAACCGCCTAAAAACCATATCCAGGCTGGCCGGCACATCGGCCCTCGTCGTTAATCCACTGGGCGGATTCGATCCGGGACCGGCGCGTCTACCCGAGTCCAGGAAGCAGCGCGTTAGCGCTCTCGGCTACCCTGGCGGGTCACCATCATCTGGTGCGATGATATGGCGTGCTACTGAGTACACAATACTATCACCTCTGGATTTCATAGCAGGCACTTTGGGCAGCAGACATTAAACATCTGTAGTGTTAAAGTCGAAGTCTGTGCCCTATCGCTCAGGTCTCCATGATATTAACATTCAACAAGATAACGAAAGACCGCTCGTCGCCCGTGTTGTCCTGATCTACCACGATAAAGAGAAAGTTTGACTGTTGCCTTGACCAGCACGTTCTAAGGTCTCCGACTGCAAAATCCGGTCATACGTGGTCAGGAGACTGGCATACCATCACTCACGACACTACGAGTGAAGAACTTTGGCGCAGACGTGAAGAAACACGGAATGGTGTATCCGTATCTCTAATACAACGTCAGTTGGACTCGACGCCGTTGTTGCTGCCAAAGGTCACAAGTTTGTGTTCTAAATTTCTGATCCTATGTACCCAAAACCACCTGCAACTGCAATCATGTATTCTCCGTACGGTATAAGCAACAGTGAGTAAATTTTTGTTACCTTCTGTCCCACAGGTTATTGCCATTTTAATTGCTAACTTTAATTAAAAAGTGTCAGGCCTCTTTGATATTACACTGCTTCACTAGTTTACGAACAGAACAGCGAAATAAAGTTGCGGTTGATGTCAGCAGTTTTTATAATTTATTTATTTGCACTGAAGTCACGAAATAACAAGATGCATGTCCAAAGGAACAGGCACTGCGGTGACTACAGCCGTTATCAAATGCATTAAATGTATTCGCAATTGCGAATATGGCTCACCATCAGCTATAGGATGGAAAGACGAAAATGAAAATTTGTACCAAACCGGTACTCTAAACCGGATTCCCGCTTATCGCGAGCGGTCGCCTTACCATTAGCTATTTTTCTTTTTGTTCGTTGTATTTGGTCGTAGTGGATGTCACATGACATCTGATGAAGTTTGCTGTTGATCCTTTTACTCAGTCTTTTTATTACAGAGAACAGCCAGCTCTCTAACCGAGCACGCTTTTTTTATTTTTGTTTTTCGTTTTTTCTTGTTTTTTATATTTTTTTGTTTTGTTTTCTATTTTTTGGGGTGGTAGTGGACCGGTGGGGGCTCGGGGGGCAATGTGGGCAGGGGTTGAAACCCGAGGCCTGGCCACAGTGTCCCCCTCACCACCACCGAGCCTGTGCTGCTTAGGGAAGTGGGAGACACGGGAATCAACAGTAGTGGAAGGCGTTGTTGTTATCTATTTATTTGCATGTGTTTTTGTAATATTCACTATTAGCATGAAATTATGTGAATACAGTGCCGAAAGAGAAAAAGAAATATAAATTCTAGGTAAAGAAAAAGAAAAGAAAAAGGAAAAGCAAAGAGAAATAAAATCCGCGCAATCTGCGACGCGCTCTCCCATCCTCGGAGGTCAGAAGTAGAATCGATCGTAAGCGGTTTAAACTCAGACACCGCCGGGGGAGGACGGGTAGGTGCCCTCTGACCCAGGCACCCCCCAACTCAGTGGAGGTCTAACAGAGACCGCTCGAAGATAGTTAGCAAATAATGTTCGGTAACGTAGCGTGTTTTCGAGAGCTGCATGGGCTGTTCGTAAATAGGTCCAGAAGTCGAGGCGGGATTTAGGTCCCTCATGAAAGAGATAAGCGACCGCCCACCCTTTGACCCACGTAATAGCGTGACATTTGGCGGCGGGAAAATGTCTGTCCTCCGGGTAGAGAAACATTCGAGGTTCGATTGTGTCTGGTGGCGCCCAGAGATAGCAGGCAATAATTTGCTGTACGAAACGCCATACATCTTGCGATGAGGCGCATGTCAGACGGTGGTCATCAGTGTCCAGTTGCTGGCAAAGGAAACAAAGAGGGGAATCTGACAAGCCAATGTTGTGCAGTCGCTGCTTCGTGGCAAATTTCCTGTTGACTAGGTGATACCACAGTGCCCGGATGTTCGTAGGGAGGAAGGGCTGGTGGATGGTAGTGCACACTATGGGCCACTGGATGGAGGGATGTTTGGTCTCCATCACATTCCGGGGAACACAGCGCTGCAGCAGGCTGTAAAAATCCTTAGTCCTGGGTGGGCGAGTATCTGGGAGACTGGTATGTATGTAACTGTAGTCGACGAATGATGCATGATATGGCCGACAGACACCGGTGGTGAGGTGGAAGCAGGTAGGAGGACCTCAAGCAAGCTGTGTGTTAGAGATGTACCCTGGCCCATCCACTGTTCTCTCATGGTACTCATGTACAAGGCAGCAGCTCGCATACGGACACTGACGAGCCCGACACCACCATCCCGTGAGGGCAGGGTAAGTGTCTCATAGCGGACTTTAAACATGGAACCAGCCGTGAGATAATAGCCAAAAGCCGCCTGAAGGTTGCGCCCAATTGCATCTGGCAGAGGAAGAACTTTTTTTTTTTTTTTTTTTTTTTTTTTAAAAAAAATCTTTATTGACATATCAATAATACAATAGTAATTATACATATGTGACCCACTTCCTTACATGATTAGTGGGCCATTTATTGTTACATAGATTGAAAAAATTTTTGCAGCTTAGATTACAATTTTTTGTTAGTGAGCTACTATTTAATTCCTAAGGTGTGTTAGTCTCCTACAACAACAATGGGCAGTTTGATTATTCCTACTTCTAACCTAGAATTAACTACTAACTGCAGCGTCACAGGTGTGCCAGCAATTATATAAACCTACTTGGAGTGGCCAGGCTCCTCGAGCTAACCCCGGGGAGCATGCCCCTGGCACTGGGCCGGCCAAGGTTAGTAATCGCTGCAGCTTCCTATGTTAGTATTCTAATTACGTCCTACTACAACTAGCTTACCCTACGTCATAATCGGTGCTTTGTCATGATCGGTGCAAAAGATCCCATCCCCCTGATCCTATGCATGGCGGTTTCCAACTGAAGGGAGTCGGCCATTCCACGCACAGGCGGTATGGGACTGGGACCAGGTCATAATCGGTTGGTTGAGAGTTCTATATCTATTCTTCTTGATCCCTCAAATATTCTATTAAGACCTTTCGCGATACCTCCTCCGCCAGAGCATTCAAGATACGGAAAGTGTCTTCCTGTCTTAGTAGATTGTATGTCTCATTGTGCGGTAGTCTGTCTCTGAGTGCAGTCGCCACGTCGTTGAAGAGAGGGCACTCGAAAATCACATGATCAGGAGTTCCCTCCGCCGCGCCACAGTCACACTCGGGGGTTGCCCTTTTCCCGAACCGACATAGATATGTCGGATAGGGTCCATGACCAGTGAGAAAGTGAATGAGTCCACGTGAGGGTTCAAAATATTGCATAGTCCCGCGTTCTTTAACATCAGGTAGAAATCGGAATGTTCTTCTCCCCGTTTCGTCTTCCTCCCAGTTCTTCTGCCACAATTCCTCCCCTCGGTTTCTTATTTCCCTCTTGTCCTCTACCCTCACACCCATAATATCTATTATTTTTTCTCCATTCCCTTTCTTTGCCCAGTACCATGCCGCCTGCTCACGTATTTTAATGTCCAACGGGCAGAGCCCCATTATTACTAACAGAGCTCCCCCCGGTGATGTCCTGTAGGCCCCCACTGATCTTAAAATCATATTTCTTTGGACTCTTCTCACTATCATGGCGGGCACGACCCGCGTGAGCCTGTGCGCCCAGACTCCCGAGCCGTAACCCACTACTGAGGTTAAAATGCTGTTATGATAGAGTTTAATGAGGTGAGGGGGAAGATGAAATCGTTTATGTCCAATGGAAATGAGATTATTTAGTAACTGTAGGGCTCTCTGAGTTACGGCTTCTATGTGTTTTCCGAAGTTCCATCTCTCGTCAATTACAACTCCCAGATATCGCGCCTCTCGTCGCCGAAGAACTGGCGAGCCATCAATTCTAACTGTGGGATTCCTAATAAGCTGACCTTTTAACAGTAGATATGTGGATTTGGTAGGAGATATTTTCATTTTTGTGTTAAGGCACCATTGGTGCAGTTTTTCAATGGCCCTTGCAATCTTTGGTTCGATGTCTTCTCGGCTTCGGCCGCCGACCAGCAGAAGGAGGTCGTCTGCGTAGGCTATCACCTCTAGCACCTCCTCACTTTGTTGTAGTTCATCTAATAGTGGTTCCATTTGGATATCCCAGAACAGGGGACCCAAAACAGAGCCCTGGGGACACCCCTTTGTGATTACTTTTCCAATTCTCCCGCTAGGGGATGATAGCCAGACCTTCCTGTCTTTACAATAGCTCCTCAGACACCCATAAAGCGGCCCTGGACACTCTTTCTCCCGCAAGCAGGAGAAGAGCGAAGGCCACCACAGGTTGTCAAAGGCGCCACTGATATCCACCATGATGCCGACGACGTACTTTTGCGGGGTCGAGCCACAGACCTCGGCCGCCAGAGCGATGGCATCAGATGCCGACCGCCCCGGCCTGAAGCCGAACTGCCTGCTGCTCATCCCCCACAGTACCCGATGAGCCGTCAATCTGTCAGCCAGCAGTTTCTCTAGGAGCTTCCCGAACAGGTCCAATAGGCAGATTGGCCTGTAGGATTTAACCTCGGTTGGATCTTTTTCCTGTCCTTTTTTAATTATTATCACATTCGCGGTTTTCCACCTCGTGGGAAACCTTCCTTGTCTGAGACATTCATTGAATAGGTGGGTTAACGGCGCGACTAACTGGGGTGCCAAAAATTGCACCACCTCAGCCACAATGCCGTCTGGTCCTGGAGCTTTCCCTCTTTTTAGGGATCTTATTTGTGCAGCCACCTCCTCTTCCGAGAATGGGTAGACTGCCGTGTTGTTGTTATAGTCCACAAGATATGCGTCACGCAGTTGCTTCTGAATTTCATTTTCTTCATCCGCATTGTCGTCAGGCAGCAGGGACTGGAGAAGGACCTCAGCAGTTTCCTGCCAAGACTCCGTCATCCCGTCCCCTCGCCTGACCGTTGTTAACTCCAGGGGAGAGCGGATTTTTTCTCTTACTAGTTTATAAGGGAGACCCCACGGATCTAAGGCCAACTGGTTTAATACGTAGGTTTCCCAGCTACGCATTCTTACTTCACGCAACTCCTTTTGGAATCTTTGCTTGGCCTCCCTGTATTGCAACTGCCATCTTTGTCTTTCCAGCCAGACGACACTGCGCTGGTAGTTTCTCCTTAGCCTTCTGACAGATTGGCGTAACTCCTCTAATTCAGGCGACCATGGTGATGGCGAGGCCGCTACGGCCTTCCTCCTGGTTGGTACAGCGGCCCGCACCGCTCTATGTACTGCACTCACCAGTTCCTCGGCTCTTTCGTCTACGTCTATGTCTTGATGTACGTCACCTTCTGGTAAGGGGGGAATGTCGCACTCCCTCGCTAAAAGTTCCCAATTTGCCTTGTTATAGTTAAATTGCACCTCCCACCCCATGTTCCAGCGGCATTCTCTATCACTTAGAGTAAAGGTTATCAGGTTGTGGTCACTCGTGGTGGCATTACTTACAACTATCCAGTTCTTAATTAAATTAGCTGCATTGTGTGATGTGAGGGTCACATCTATATTCGTACCTATTCCTCCTCCTGCTGTGTAGGTAGGAGGATTGCCCGGTTTATTGGCCACCACGAGCTGGGAGGCCATAATGAAGTCTTCTACTTTTTCGCCGTCTGCGTCTCTGGTGCCGCTGTACCACAGGGGGGATTTTGCATTTATGTCAGCTGTTATGATTATCCTCCGTCCCCGCAACGCCGTGGTAACTCTTACTAGATGTTCTAGATGTAGCTCAATGTCGTCTCCGTATTGAAAATACGTATTTATAAGAATAATTACTCCCATTGGGGACTGAAGCTCCACGACGTTGCAGTGACGAGTTGTAAATTGAGAGAGCGTAGTAACCCTTAAGAGTTTGTTTGTTACTAGTATTGCTGCTCTAGGGTCCTCCTCTCTGCTGACAATTTGCCAAGTTGTGGCAGCAAAAGCTATTTTCCCTGCTTGGGAGTACGGCTCCTGTAGGCAGAGCACGTCCAGTCTCCTCTCCTCCACCTCTTTTCGGAGTTCCTGCATCACAAGTCGACTGTTATGCGTATTTAATTGTCCAATTTTTATCTCAGTCGTCATGGAGAATATGTGTGTATGTGGTCGTCCGGCCAGGTCTTGCTCCAGTCAAAAGCAATCCGTCCATTTGCCAGTACGGCCTGTTCGTAGATGTTCTGAAGGTTAAATGTTTCACCACGTCTCTCAAATACTTTTTTCAGCAAGTCCCGCAGGGCTCCGAAATCCGTGGGGAGATTCACTGACTTGAGCTGAATTCTGTCTACAGCCTCCATTACCGAGAAGGTTACCTTTTTACCCTCTGCGTGTCCTACTCGAACCACATGCCGTAAGGCTGCGGTCAGGGTAATCGGCTCTTCCAGCCTGGCCAGTTGCATCGTGAACTCGATGTTAGGGTACACCCTTACCGGGTCCACGGGTGGCAACCTGACCACCTGAGTATTCTGCGCAGTGGACTTCACAATTGTACTTGTAATAGCACCATCTTGGAGGGGTCGGTTTTCCTTGAGTTCTGTCTGGGATATTACAGTTATGGGATGCCCTTGCCGCTTTTGATGAATTGACGGCTTCGTTTCCCGGCGTTGAGGGGCGGGATCTGTGTTCAGTACAGGGACATCTGTTTGTATGCTTATATTTATCATGTAAGGCTCTGTTTGTATGGCCTTATCTATTGTCTGTATCTTTGTGGCACTCGAAAGCGCCGCCAGGTAGTTCTTAAACTTAGTTGCCCTCATAGCATCCCGCCTCCTCTTACTAGGGGACTTTCGTTTTGGCATCCTGTTTGGTGGGCTGTGATCAGCCATAGTCAATTTTAGAAATTAAACGTTGTTCCAACATTCTGTATGTTGGGCAATTGCGTCCCGAGGCTCCACATGACTTTTTCCCTCGGGTTTTGCATGGAATACAGATCGCTGCTGCTTTGCAGTCCTTGCGGTTGTGTCCACTTGTACCACACTTCGTGCAGGCCGACTCCCTGGTACACAGCCTTAGGATGTGGTCCAGGTCACCACAATTATGGCAGCGAGGTACCACGATGTAGTCTCTGACATTGACGGAGTGAAAACCCACATATAGTCTGCCCATTGCTGTAATTTTCCTCCACATTGGTGCCGTGACCTCAGCAACGTGATGAACAACATCACGCCCCCGAGGCCCCGTCTTGAATCTCAGTTTGAAACTCTTTTGAAATTCCTCCTCATTTACATCATCAAAATTTTGTTCTTTAATTGTGTTCATTAGTTCTTCGTCAGTCATTACTGTTGGTACGTCATAGAGTATTACTAATGGATTTCTTTTCTTAGGTGGTTCGCATTTTACCAGTGAGTTTAGCTTCTGATGATTTAATAATTTATCTTTGTCTTCCTCTGAAGCTACTTCTACAATTACCGAATTTTTGCTGGGTTTAATTCTCTTTATTTTAATTTTGTCTTTAGCTGGGTTCACAGTTTTTGTAAGCAGCTCCTGAATTTTCTTTACACTGGTGTCTTGCCCAGGCAATGTCCTGAGAAAGACCGCAGTGTCTGTTCTTTTAACTGCTTGATCAATGGTGTCTTTTGTAGTGTGCGGTTTAGATGGCGCTTGCGCAGCCACCGCCGCCCAGGTCTTAGTCGGTTGGTTCCTCAGTCTGCTATTTTCTTTCTCTAATTCCTCTAATCGGCCTTCCAGTTTTGCGTGGGCAATGGCCCATGCAGTGAGTTCAGAGGAAGAACTTGCGCGATGTGGACCAATTTTGATGCCACATGAAGATTAAGAAACTCAACCCGTTGAAGTGTGTCCTGGCGGCGCAAGAGGTTCTGGCGGACGTCGTTGCGGATGACGTGTAACAGGCGACGGAAATCCGTTGCTGCTGTGCGTGTGACCGTGGGGGTAAAGGTAATGCCCAGGTACCGGAAAGTCCGCACAAGCGGCAGGAGTGCCACTTCACCCTCCTGGAGGCCTCGTCCAATGTGCATTGCAGAAGATTTGGCGACATTCATGGCACTGCCAGCAGCAGCCCCATAACGGGTAATCAATTCGAGGACTTCTCGAATCTCAGAGCTGGAGCGAATGAGGAGGAGGAGGTCATCAGCATATGCCCGACAGCGAAAAGTGTGTTGGCGTAGGGTGAGGCCAGAGAGCTTGGTCGTCAAGCCCCCAATAAGGGGCTCAAGGGCAATGGCATACAGCAGGGTAGAGAGGGGGCACCCCTGCCGTATCGAACGGCAGATAGGTACCGGCCCTGCTAAACGTCCATTGACTTGGACACGTGAACTGGCTCTGTCGTAAAGACGCCGGATGACGTCGAGAAACGGAAGGGGGATGCCCATTCGGGCTGCCACCGAAAACGGGAAACGATGACGCACTTTATAGAAGGCGCTGTAGAAGTCTATAGCGGCAACCGCTGCGCGGAGTCTGCAGGCCGCCGCCATCGCAATCAAGTCGCGGCATTCCCCTTGGCAGTCTGTATGTTAATCTCTCCTCCAGGCGTCGTTTGCTCTGGCGAGAGGATATAAGCGAGTATTGTTCGGAGCCGCATTGCCAGTAAGCGCGCGGAAATCTTGTAATCGGCATTGAGTAGGGTGAGCGGTCTGTAACTCGTGACCATCGAACCACGGGCTGGTTTGTGGACTGGTATGATGATGCCCTCAGCAAAGGCGGGTGGGATTGCTTGGTCAGATGTCATCAGTTCTTGATACATAGTCGTCCACCGTGGTGCCATGAGGTCCAGGAAGGTATGGTAAAACTCAATCGGTAAGCCGTCAATGCCGGGCGATCTGTTGACAGCACCCTTGGCGATTGCGTTGTTGACTTCGTCTCGCGTGACCGCCACTGTCAAAGCATCCGCCTCCGTGTGGGGGAGGGTGCGCGTGACGTAATGCAAAATGGAGTCTGCTGCAGTTTCAGCGTCTTCTTCACTATAAGTACGACGGTAGTGCTCGACGGATGCGTGGACGATATCATTCTGAGTGGTCACCTGCGTTCCATGAGGCGTGGTCAGAGTGCTGATGATCTGCCGACGACGCCGTCGTTCTTCGGACACTATATGATGTATGGATGGAATTTCTAAATCCGCGTGATCGTGGCGTCGCGTCCGTATCACGACCCCTTGCAGCTTCCGGCGTGCCAGCGCAATTATCTTCGCCTTAATTCTTTGCCGTTCCAACTGGTTGTCTGGGGTTGGCGGTTGAGCGTCCAGATCTCGGAGAATCGCAAAATAGAAGTCAACAGTGTTGCGATGCCAGTCAGCCATGTCCTTCCTGTATCTCATCAGTGTCCTCCAGATCGCCGGCTTGGCGCAGTCCAACCACCATGTCAATGTCGAGTGGTAGCGGGGAAGGCGTCGTTCGCAGGCTGTCCACGTTTCAGTGACTTGTTGGCGACATGCCAGGTCATGCAGGTGTGAAGTATTGAGTTTCCATGGCGCACGGCTGCGCCATACTGATTGCGGCGGAAGGAGGACCGTACAGATGTAAGCGCAATGGTCGGAAAAGGCCAGCGGCCAGCGTTCGGCGCCCCGTATCGTAAATCTAAGAGTTTGTGAGACATATATCCTGTCTAGTCGGCTTGCGGAATGACTGGTAAGAAAGGTATGGCCAGAACGGTCGCCGTGTTGAACTTCCAGGTATCGTGAAGCAGGAGGTCTCGCACCACTATACGTAGTTCCTGGCATGTAGTATAGTGGGGAATCTGATCTTTGGGATGCAGAACGCAGTTAAAATCACCTCCTAGTAGGCAGTGGTCATAACGCACTAAAAACAGGGGAGTGATTTCCTCGGAATAAAACTGGGCTCTTTCGTGCCGTCGGTCGGTGCCTGAGGGAGCGTAGACAGTAATGATGCGTGTCCCCATGGCAGTGAGTGCCATGCCCCGAGCTGATGGAAGGAAGGCGACATCGGTCACAGAAATCCCGTGGCGGACGTAGATGGCCACTCCGCGGCCCATAGGATCACTCGCGGAGGCGTGGGCGGTACAGCCATTGATATCCGGGAGACTAGCCAAGTGAACTTACTGCAGAAGGGCGAAATCGACGTCCGAAGCACAGAACATCTCCTGCATAAGGCGGATTTTCACCCTGGAACGGATGTTGTTGGTGTTGATGGTTGCTATCCGGTAGGCCTGGTGTCGAACTGCTGAAGGCTGGTCCACTCCGCCGTCCGCGCAAGGGCGCGGGCGTTGCAGCGGAGCGTTATCCCACTGGCCCGCGGGGGATTCTGGGGAGAGTATGATTAGTGGTGCGGCCCCTACGGCGCAGGGTCCGGAAGCGGACACTGGTGTATCTTCCATTTTGTCTGCAGAAAATGTCGTAATGGTGCGTGGTGTAGTGTCGCCTGTGATATGTTCATGATTTAGTTCAGCATCAGCACGGGGCGCAGGCACACCGGTAGATGTCTCCGCGCTCATAAAGTCTTCGTCAGCAGTAGCGGGTTCTGACGCCTCGTGCTGGTCGACGGTTGCGTCCTCCTCAACTTGTAACGTCTCCTCTTGGCCGGAAACTGTGCGGCGTCTTCGCTTGTGACGTTTCGGAGAACGTTGTTTCCTTGTGCGACCCTCAGTGTCCGACAACGGAAGGGAGTCGCGTCGCACTGGCAGAAAGGCCGCTGTAGGAACGATGAGAGAGTCGATCTCCATCGTGTTGCCGAGGTCAGGGTCAGCGTCTGGTTGCGTCAGCATCGTCGGATCGGCGTCGATGGCCGGCCGAGGCGGCGGGCCGTCGGAGGCGCTCTCCGTCGGTGGCTGGTCGGGCTCGTTGGTGGCGTCGTTGGTGGTGAGCGGGCGACGTTGCAAAGCGGTAGGAGAAGCTAGAGCAGCGGCATAGGTCACTGGTAGCACTGTAGGTTGCGACGTGGGTGGTTCTTCGGCAGCTGGAAGTTGCGTAATACGCCGTTGTAGGCATTCGGATCTAAGGTGGCCTTCTTTGCCGCACCCGAAACAGGTTCGAGGGTGGCTGTCGTATATAATTATTGCACGGCATCCGCCGATCTGTAAGTAGGACGGGACGTGGCTTCGGAGATCAATGGTGGCCTGTCGGACCCCGTTTAGGACAGGATACGTCCGAAACTGTGTCCACTTCTCCACAGTGTGGCCATGGACTCTGCCGTATGGGCGTAGTGCCGCGACGACTTCCTCAGCAGGAAGTTCGAATGGCAATTCGAAAATGTGTATCGTTCGCATACCTAAGCCTGCGTGGTCGACGGTTACCTCCCCCACATAGCCATCAGCATGACAGAAGCGGAGCCCCTGTTTGGTCTCACGTAGGATGCGTTCGCAAGCCGCGTCGTTAATGGCTCTGAGCACTATGGGATTCACCATCTATGGTCATCAGTCCCCTAGATCTTAGACCTACTTAAACCTTTCTAACCTAAGGACATCACACAACACCCAGTCATCACGTGGCAAGGAAAATCCCTGACCCCGTCGGGAATCGAACCCGGGAACCCGGGCGTGGGAAGCGAGAACGCCACCGCACGATCACGAGCTGCGGACCGTAGTTAATGATTTTAACATAGACAGTGCTGCTCACGATTGACAAATGTATGCCGATAATATCGGTCGCCGGGATCTTCACTTCCTCTCGCAGGAAACGCTCCACCTCGAGTGCTTTGGGTCAGGCATAATCGTCGCAGAAAGCAAATCGGAGTGTAGATTTACGGTAACGGTTCGCCATGGATCGTACAAGGTAAGCCGGCACTTAAGAAAAGGCCGTCAGAATGTAAACAAGGCGAGCTCGCGTTCCGCACGCAGTCAACACGGACGCGTCCGCTCTGTTGCCCTGCCGAAGGCAGACTGCTGAGCTACCGTGCCGGCTCTATCCGTGCACGACTAATGGAGGCCAGATCCAAACTTCCACATGTCCTCACCCATGTGTCAATAACCTGTACAAGTACATCTGTTATGTATATTCCCGTACAGGTTAGACATTTTATCTGGAAGTCGCTTGCCCGGTGTCGGCGGATAATTACGAAATTGCATTATCTGTTTTATTCCGAATACGTTGCGAAGTTCCCTTGGACACGAATGAATGTCCAGACGAACAGACACTGCGCCGACTACAGCCGTTATAAAACACATTGAATGTATTCGCATTTGGGAATGCTGATGGTTGTCCATAAGATCCGCCAGGTTAACAGAGCGCCCGGCCCCAGATCGAATCCGCCCGGCGGATTAACGACGAGGGCCGGTGTGCCGGCCAGCCTGGATGTGGTTTTTAGGCGGTTTTCCACATCCCCCTAGGTGAATACCGGGCTGGTCCCCACGTCCCGCCTCAGTTACACGGCTCGCAGACATCTGACCACTTTCGCACTATTCCATGATATTACACTAGACGCACACAGTTGGGGTACACTAATTCCTTCTCTGTGGGTACGGGGTGGCGTCAGGAAGGGTATCCGGTCACCCTTTCTACTAACATTGCCATATCCGACTAACCATGCCGATCCTGCGTATACGCGGGAAGAACGGCACAAGTAAAAGAAAAAGAAAAAAAAAATGTTGGTTGCCCATAGGTAGCGGGTGGTTAAGATTGAAATGCAGCTGCTAACAGAGGTTCAGCGTGGGCTGTAATTATCTTATTGCATCGAAACTTGGTAGGCATTCCAACTCGTCAATGCAGAATCGATGTACGGCGGGAAAAAAATTAGTCCCAATTTTAGCCAGAAAGTGCAAACCTGGCGCTGTGAATACAAGAAAGACATATAGAAATGCCTCCATATGTAGTGGATAAGGTACGGGACGTGGGTAGAAAAGACCAAACAAGTGAGAAAGACATAATGTTGACTTTATTATTAACCGCCGCTTACACAGTTTGTTCGATATGTGCACCGGAGACATCGAAGAGGTGCTGCATCCGTGAAACGGCGTGATCAGCAGATGCTCCCAGCAGTTCCGGAGGAATCTGAGCAACGTGTTCCTATACACTGGTCGTCAGATGAGGTAGAGGTTGAGCGTGTCCCTGGTAAATGCGTTCTCTTAAATATCCAAAGAGCCAGAAGTGACATGGATTCAGATCAGGTGATCTTGGAGGCCATGCATCTCCAAAACCTCTAAAGAGAATGCGTTCGTGGAATGATGTATTAAGCGAGCAACATGAGGTGTTGCTCAACCTGGAAGGAAAACAGTGGTTTCCACACAGCTGTGTTCTTTTAAACACACAGCTGCTGTACAAGAAGGTCTCAAGCCCGCATCTCGTGGTCGTGCAGTAGCGTTCTCGCTTCCCACGCCCGGGATCCCGGGTTCGATTCCCGGCGGGGTCAGGGATTTTCTCTGCCTCGTGATGGCTGGGTGTTGTGTGCTGTCCTTAGGTTAGTTAGGTTTAAGTAGTTCTAAGTTCTAGGGGACTTATGACCACAGCAGTTGAGTCCCATAGTGCTCAGAGCCATTTGAAGAAGGTCTCAATGACGTTCAAACGTCATGATACACGTAACAGTCGCCCTGAGTGTATTTTCTTCAAAGAAGAAAGGAACGCGAAGAAAGTGCTTTCGAATCCGCGCCACACAGTGACATGTGGCGAGTACAATGGCTCTTCGTGCACAACACGCGGTTATATTTAGGGCCAGTTTGCAGAATATTCCATTATGAAATCAATCAGTAATGCTGCCACACAGTGTAATTTCAAAGAGTCTTACCTCGTAAATTACAGTGATATTTACCGCCATTTTGTAAATAGAATAACTCTGCTGCTGATAAACCATTCACCATTGTGCACGATTATTAAGTAAGAAGGACCACACACTTCTCAAGTCATAAAAGGGAGATGGGAAGTATAGTGTTTGATTTTTATTGGCCTAGAGAGGAAATGGGGGAGGGGGAGATGTTTTGCCCGCATCTCGTGGTCGTGCGGTAGCGTTCTCGCTTCCCATGCCCGGGTTACCGGGTTCGATTCCCGGCGGGGTCAGGGATTTTCTCTGCCTCGTGATGGCTGGGTGTTGTGTGCTGTCCTTAGGTTAGTTAGGTTTAAGTAGTTCTAAGTTCTAGGGGACTTATGACCACAGCAGTTGAGTCCCACAGTGCTCAGAGCCATTTGAACCATTTTTTTTTGGAGATGTTTTCCACTTTGCCCTACAGCTGTGGATGGACAAGTGACCGGTATTTGGGCTATGTTATGACCTTCAGTGTGCCACATGCACCTTCCCGAGATGTGTGAATTCTCCTTGGGAGTGGGGTGGGGTTTGGGGCTTTCCCTGATCTTGTAGTCAACTAGTCCAGTTATCTCAGTTGCATGGGTTTCCAGGATCCTTATCACTGACCTTGAGATAAGATGGCTATCTGCATCCGTCGTGGCACAGGTTTCCTACTCGCGTTAACATTTTTTGGTGCGTCATGGTGTCAGTGCATGACCTTCCCCCATTCACCTTAAGGTGGCTTGCGGTGTAGAGATGAAAATGTAGATGCAAATGTAGATGTAGGAGCCCACAGACGCATAACATTTATTGAAAACTAAAACCTAGGTTCCTTCATGGCTATTAACTTTTTCAGAATTAAAAATTTATTAATATCCACTGCAAGCCTGTTTAGTCCTTTAAGCCTTTATCAGGTGGTTCTAACATATAGATACACATCAGTATGAGCTCTGTACTGACCATGTGCCTTAAAGGCCGAAATAGGCCTGCTGTGTATGTTAATATTCTTTAAATTTTGACAAAAATTTGCAATCCGCTTAAAACCATGGTTTTAAACTTCTATAAAACTTATCTGCAAATTCAGCTGCTCATGAGTAGATTTACTCAAGAACAGAAACAGCTTTCGAATTATTTCTTCTTAACTCACCCGAACTAGCATTTGCAAAACACTGAATACTTATTATCCTTAGGGTAAATTTCTGTTGATATGATTCAATGAAGGCTTCTTATTTGTGTAAGTAAGCAAATTATCCGTGTGACTGCTACATCTTAGAAGGGATGAATAAATCGAACCTAACTTCTTTATTGGACCTTAAATTAGCAAGTCTAATAGTATGCTGTTTCTAGTACGTAGTATTAGGAAGCTCACACATACGTTAAAGCAGAGGCCATTTATAAAAAAATCTAGTAATTTGTCTACAGGTGAAACACAAGTGATCAGCTTTTTCCCAGTCAAGGTACTATTGCTGGTTTCACGCCGCAGCTAGTGGCCTGTAAACCTATTCGCAAAGGAACGTCTGGCAAACACCTGACAAACAAACGAAAATCAGACCTTCTTTCCAAATGAAACCCCTTGATAGGGATTAGAGTACTGTTAAGTACCTACAAAACACTACAACAACCCAGTCTTTGGTGTTTCAGATACAATGCGACCGAATGCAAGAACAGAGTGTCTATGGCACGAGCTACCCGAAGAGACACGGAATTCCTGCCGCCGTGGGTTGTCAGAGGAGGTCATCGGCTCTGCTCTAGAAAAGCGGCATGCTTAAGGAACCGCTCATTCAGAGAGGACGAGAACGTCATACAAATTTTTAATTAGCCTGCTATGAGCGACTTCGTGAATGGGACTCCTTTCGTTGCTCAGAAAGCTGCTCTTAAAGCTCTTCAGCGGGAGAATTACGAAAAAAATTTTGGTGCAACCTTCATATTTATCGCTTAAAATGCTAATGAAAGTTGGGAATCATGAACGGTCGTCCCTTCATCGCTGTGGAATGAAAAGAATGTCAATAACACTCGTATCAGTCGCATCTACAGACCAGTCTTCGATGTAGGGTTTGTAAAATACCTGATTTCTGAAACAACGAAAGGCTGCCCTCTGTTTCAGTATCATTCTGTGATCTGGTAGAAAAAATAACTTCTGTAGATCCTGAGAATGAAGTGTGACCCATAAATTAAGAGGCAAAAGTATGAATAATGTAATCATCTGTAACTGTTGAATCAAGGCATCGTTCTCCCTGTAGTGGTGAAACTCTTCGTGAATGAGAGACATGATTTTAATGTGACAGTGAGAGAAGCATTTCGTCTATGCTCCAACGCGTATGAGAAAAACTTTCGGATAAGAAGTTGAGTCATTTGAAATTTTATACTGATAACGAGAAATGTGGTACAGAAATTGAGTGAAAGCAGGACTAAATGAAATAAAGCAACAAAAGTATAGCTATTTCAGGATGACGTCTTTACTGGGAGAGCTAACATTCACGTTTTGGCTAAATTACACCGTCAGTCCAAAAAGTTTCAATACTAAATTAATAAAAACTTTAAAAAATAAGATGGTGTTTTAGTGGTGCAGACGTTCTAAACGGTCTCCCTCCACCTTGGAACGTTCATACAACTATGCGAAACTGTCAGAAATGTCATTCTTCTGGATTTTTTCTTCTGATATGAATCCACAGCTGCTACAAACTTTTTAAAGGATTTCATCTTCGTTTCAGCTGTTACAATTTTGTTTTACGACTGCAGTTCGGGTATTAAGCCATTTTCAAGCATAAGATTTTGACACATGTGTCAAGCATTTTAAAGCAGACGTTTTTGACATATATGTCAAAATCTTATGCTTGGAAATGGCTTAATGCCGAAATTGAAATCATAAAATAAAATTCTAACACATGAAATTCTTTAAAAAATTCTTTGGGATGTTGCAAGCTCGCACGTCGCATTGGCCTGTTTGTCGGTAATGTCGTCGAAGTGTTAACCCTTCATGTTCATTTCTCATATTTGTCGTTTTGTGGTAGGATCGTATTTATAACACTAAGTCTCATCACCCGTGATGGATTTTTTTCCAGAAAAGAATTGTCCACGTCTTGCATTTTAGTCAAGACATGGCAGGCGTCCACGTGCCGTTGTCTTTATTCGGAAGTCAAGGTGTGCGGGACAAACGGTGCACACACTTTTCTCTTCTTCAAAACATTCTGGAGAATGTCTTGAACACTTGATTTAGAGATATGGAAATGGTATCTGTTCT
The DNA here is from genome assembly GCF_023898315.1 of Schistocerca nitens. Lineage (NCBI taxonomy): Eukaryota > Metazoa > Arthropoda > Insecta > Orthoptera > Acrididae > Schistocerca > Schistocerca nitens. The sequence goes on from NC_064616.1 coordinate 810,592,314, forward strand.
TTCGGTGACCATGCAGCTTTCAAGAATGAAATGATAATTACATCAATACCTTAAGCTGTCGACAGGCGTAGATATTTCAACGGGGACAGTTGAAAAGGTGTGCCCCGACCGTGACTCGAACCCGGGATCTCCTGCTTACATGGCAGACGTTCTATACATCTGAGCCACCGAGGGCACAGGGGTCATTGCGACTGCAGGGATTTATACCTTGCACGCTCCCCGTGAGACCCACATTCTCAATTTAATGTCCACACACTACATTCATAGTGCCCCTGCCCACTACACTCATTACTCGTGGCAGACAATCTTACCGAGTCCCGTAAGAGTTCGGGCAGTGCGTGTGCATCCGCACAGAAGAAGAATGTCAATGGCCGGTTAGCCTTAACTATATGGATATGGTATCTGTTCTTTCGGACATCCGCACCGAAGAATAAGGTCAATGTCCGAAAGAACAGATACCATCTCCATATAGTTAAGGCTAACCAGCCATTGACCTCCTTCATCTGTGCGGATGCACACGCATTGCACGAACTCTTGCTGGACTCGGTAACATTGTCTGCCGCGAGTAATGAGTGTAGTGGGCAGGAGCACTACGAAAGTAGTGTGTGGACATTAAGTTGGGAATGTGGGTCTCTCGGGGAGCGTGCAAGTGATAAATCCCTGCAGTCGCACAATCCTCTGTGGCCTCGGTGGCTCATATCAGTCGGCTCTCAGCCGTGGCAGCGTGCAGACGGCCCCGCGCGCCGGCCAGTACTCCGCTGCAGGCGTTGTTTACTTCCGCGTCGTAGCTTTAAGGCTTGTGTCCGTCCACCGTGAACATGTCGAGCGCTTACCGGCGTGCGACACTTAAAGTTTCCTTCCCAGCTGAACATGCGGGACCTCGTGCACATGAAGTTGAAACGTTCATACGTGAAGAAGTTCGTTTAGATCCTAACCACGTTGTCGGAATCCATTTTTCGATCATGAGTAGTGTCGTTTATATTAAAATTACAAACACCGAGGTGTGTGAAGATGTTATTCGCCGCCATACCAATGGACTTAAGTTCAAATACTCTGACGGTCACGTCGGAGCTGTAACACTTGAACTCGATGAGTACGGTCAACGCACGATTAGGGTGTTTGAACTACCTTTTGAAGTGCCGAAGGACGAAGTTGTCTCTGCGTTACAACCATACGGTAACGTAATCGGTTACGTAGAGGAAAAATGGCAAACCTTCACGACCTACCATGTCCTTAATGGTGTGCGCCAGGTCAAAATTGAACTGAAAAAACATATACCAACATACCTGACAATTGGCGGGGTGCGAGCCATTGTCATGTACGACGACCAACCCCGAACATGTGCGGGTTGTGGACAAGAAGGCCACGTCAGATCCGCCTGCATGCGACGCCGCCTGATCCAGACGCCGGTCGGCGAGGAAGCGTCCCCAGCGGTGATCACTCAGATCCCTGTCACATATGCGAAGGTTGCCAAGGAAGGTAGCACCTCTACACAGGGTCTTCCTGCTCCGTTGACGCCGTCTGATCAGGTAGATGCAATCGCTACTGACATTCCTTCTGAGGTGCCACAGACGCCGGATCCTGACCTGTCGAACCTTCGCAGCACTGTGACTGAAAATGCTACTGAGATGGACGTTGATTCGCGAGTGGTACCTACTTCTTCTTTCCTTCAGACTGGTCCGGAGTCAGACGAAAGCCACCCGCAATCAGACTCTGAACGACTTGTTCGAAAACAAGGGTCGACACGAAAGAGAAAGAAACGTAGCCGTATACCCCCTGATAAATCCATTCTACGGATGGATACCAGGGATGCAGACCCAAAGATGGACGACAAACCGCTTTTTGATGACCAAAAGTCTGATGCGAACGACCCGCCACAGGCGACCACTGGCAACGAACACCCCTTCTTACTGGCGCCGTCGCCCCCACAGGTCGACGTTGAAGAGAGCCTATCCGCTGAGCCGAAAACTACGTCTCCTCTCCATGTGGACGATGTGCACAGCCGCTGCCCTACCGCAGTATCAGTCTCCTGGGCAGACGACGTGGAGATCGAAGGGACTGGGGTGGACGGAGCTGATGATAGGGCGCCCCCATCGGTTGCGCCCGCGCCCGCAAACTCTCCACAATAGCAGCCTCTTCAGCGGACCGGCAAGATCGACAACCTCTCGCTCCTGAAGAAGGAGCCCCACCTGTGCCTGTGGGACTCCAACACCAGCATTATTGTGTCGCAACGATTAACCTCGCGACCATTCGTACGCCCCACAAACTAGCGATGCTCCGTGACATGATTTATGATGCGGACAAAGATATTGCGCTTTTTCAGGAAGTGCATGTCGCCGATTTTTCACCACCACATGGCTTCACGGCGCATCTTCTCCCGCTTCGGACACCGGTAGTGGTGTTGCCATCATCTTACGAGAAGGTCTTCCTGCCAAAGATGTCCTATACCTCCCCAACGCAGAGGTATGGCCCTTACTCTCTTTGGTGTACGCATCGTCAACATTTATGCGCCGTCGGGCTCCAGCTACCGTCGTGAACGCAATGCCTTTTTCGCGAATGAAGTTACATCCCTTTTTATGGGCCCACCTGATGACTGGGTCATGGGTGGAGAATTCAGCTGCACCCAGCGACCTCAGGATCAATTGCCGCGTCACTCACCATGCGCAGCTCTGGAAACAGTCGTCACGCGGCTGCAATTTGTCGACACGTGGAGACATGTTCACGGTGATCTTATGGGCTTTACGTACTACACTGCGCACTCCTGTAGCCGACTCGATCGCATCTACACCTCGCGATCCCTAATTCAACACACTCGACAGGCTGAAATCTGGCCTGTTGCTTTCTCAGATCATCAGGCTTACTTCTGTGATGTTGTTCTCACAAAACAGGCAGTATGGCACGGACGTGGTTTATGGAAACTGAACACGGGACTTCTTAATTCACCTGACTGTCGACTTTTAATAGAAGACACTTGGATCACATGTAATAGACGCCGTCCCACGTATCCGTCTACCATATCCTGGTGGTTCCAGTGTGCAAAACCTGCTCTTCGAAAAACTTTGATCCGGTATGGCAAAGATGTTGTCGCCTGGAGGAAGAGCACTATGGACTTTTACTACAGGATCCTACGAGAATGCTCCACTATGCCAGCCTCCCCTGAGCACCATACAAGGATCAACCATGCTAAGGCCCAAATCTCCAATCTCATGCGAAGGCATTTGGAAGGAGCGATAGTACGATCTCGTACTGTTGATCGCATGCCTCATGAACATCCGTCGATGTACCATATCATCCAAGAACGCCAAAATCGGCGCCGAAAATTGATTCACGTCCTAACAGACCAAGAAGGGCGTCGCTACGTAACCCAATCTGCAATAGGGAATGTGCTTCACGCCCACTACCAGCAGCTTTACGCCGCAATTCCACATTCCCCAGAGTTGATCGAGGAAGTCTCACAGCTCAACTTCGGTGGTATCCCAGGAGATGCGGCGATTGATGTCAGAGGTGACTGATGATAAAGTCCGCGATGCGATGCGGGCAGGAACCATCAATCGCTCCCCAGGACCCGACGGTCTTCCCCTCGAATTTTATCGCACCTTCCGTGATTTGTTGGAGTCCACCTTCACCTCCATCTGTCGGGAACTGATGTCTCCGGAAGTACCTGTGCCGGACGCTTTCATGGAAGGAATTATTATTCCTGTACATAAACCGCATGGTGGCAACAATATCAGTGATTATCGGCCCATCACCCTCCTTAACAGTGATATGAAAATCTTCACTCGTCTTTTGGCGGCACGACTTAAAAACGTTGCCCGATATGTTGTGTCGCCAGACCAAGCATCTTTGGGAGGGGATAATAATATACGCACGGCTTTATGCCGCTACAGGGATATGATCGCCGTTACCCAGGCACAACGCCTCTCTGGGGCACTTGCGTCTTTGGACTTTAGTCAAGCTTTTAATAGGGTTGAACATTCGTTCCTTACGGCCGTTCTCCACTATATGGGTTTCCCAGTCGCCGTTATCACGGTAGTGATGCGCCTTCTGCGGGGTGCCTCATCCAGGATTATGTACAATGGCAGACTCAATCCTCCGATAAAAATGGGTCGATCCGTACGTCAAGGTTGCCCTCTATCATCGATTTTGTACGCCTTTTCCTTGGAATCCTTGCTATGTGGACTAAGATAACGTTTGGTAGGGTTGTCCATAGATCGCTACCGATTCTGTTGCACGGCCTATGCTGACGATGTAGTCATCTGTTTAAGTAATGCCGACGAGGTTAGAGCTGTTTTGACGTGGGTAGCGACTTATGGTGAGGCATCGGGTAGCTCTTTAAACTTACGTAAGTCACAAGTTATGTTCATTGGCACGGGAATTCCCGTGGAGTGCGTTACACCTCTCACCACCGTTGATACCATTCGCTGTTTGGGAATAGATTTTCCATCTGATCTCCGGCGTTCAGCCACCATCAACTGCCGACGCCTCCTTTTAATGTTCAGAGCAGGTCTTATGGACCATCGCCTTCGATCCCTAGATATTCTCCAACGAGCTCGATATGTAAATATATATATCGCATCCCGAGTTCCCCATGTAGCACAAGTTCTACCTTTCCCACTTACTGTGGCACGTCGCATGTTGGCAGCGATGGCATCTTTCGTCAGCTCTGGGCTGTTGTTCAAAGTTAACTATGCAACCCTTACACTTCCCCGTGAACGAGGTGGGATAGGTCTGTTTCACGTGCCGGATAGAGCTCGCGCCCTATTTGTCAGCTCCCAGTGACGGTATGGACACGTTGCCCAACGAGCCTCACTGGTCTCCTCCTGTCGGCATATTCGCCGGTCTCACTGTCAGCCCCAGTGATGATCTCGGATGTTCCGGCCCAGTTCCATTATATACGATACTTCTTTCTTGAACTCAGTTATCTACGCCTTACCTTACCAAGACAGCTTTTACTCAAGACAAAGGCAGTATACAATGTCCTCCAATTAGGTCGTCCACCTAACCCGATGGAACAAAAGTTCACCCAGGTTCACTGGCGTCATGTATGGCGCGCGGTGTTCGACTGTTACCTTGACACGAATGTTCAACCTGTCTGGTACCTGGTCTAGCAGTTCTAGGCGATCAGTCCGGAACCGCGCGACTGCTACGGTCGCAGGTTCGAATCCTGCCTCGGGCATGGATGTGTGTGATGTCCTTAGGTTAGTTAGGTTTAAGTAGTTCTAAGTTCTAGGGGACTGATGGCCACAGATGTTAAGTCCCATAGTACTCAGAGCCATTTTTGTCTGGTACCTAACTGTCAATGGTAAGCAAATCAACCAATTTCGCCTTCATCGTATTTACCTCACCCAATCACCTCTATGTTCCACGTGTGGAGTGCCAGACAATGATGAACATCGGTTTGTTTGCGGACTGGCGGCGGAGGTTTGGCACTTGGTTCGTCGTATTGTGGCTTTTCTAACGCGGGACATTCCGGATCGGATTACTCCCCTTTCATTATTATTTCCGGAACGTGAATATTTTCCTCGGACGAAGACCAATGCTGTGAATTGGATTCGCGGACATGCCATTCACTACTTATTTGGACAAACTGTAGACTCTGTACTCGATTTTTGGACATACCTCAATGACCGTCATTATGTCGTTGTCCGTCACGCAAAATACAGACAATTTTTCTCGAACTTCCTTGGGAGTGCTTTCCACGACCCGCCACGCAGCTGGAATGTGTTAAGCCAAGAGAGAAGAAGGTTTCCTGTTTGAACCAATGAACATTTCTGAACAATTGAACGGAACACATCAATTTCGAGAAGACGTGACTCAACATATTACCAGCGGGGCGCAGAAGGCCTCTGATCAATTACACAACAAAACTAAACAAAAAATAAATAAAAAATATATAACAATAAAAACAATAAAAATAAAAATAAAATTCAGAAAAAGGAAAAAAAAAAGATGGATAGAGCGTCTGCCGTGTAAGCAGGAGATCTCGGGTTCGAGTCTCGGTCGGAGCACACATTTTCAACTGTCCCCGTTGACGTATATCAACGACTGTCGACAGCTTGACGTATCGATTTAATTATCATTTGATTGAGAGATGTTTTTCCATCGAGATTTGTGACAGAACAACGTTTACACACTATGGTCACACATCCAGTACTTAACAGCGCCTGCTCACAACTAACTGCTCAAACGCACATCTGTTGTTTACATCTACATCTATATCTATATAGATATTCTGCAAGTCATCGTACGGTACGTGACGGGGGGTACCCTGTATCACTACTAGTCATTTCCTTTTCTGTTCCACTAGCAAACAGAGCGAGGGGAACACGACAGTCCATATGCCTCAGTATCAGCCCTAATTCATAGTATCTTATCTTCGTGGTCCTTCCGCGCAATGTATGTAGGTGGCAGTAGTATCGTCTGGCAATCAGTTTCAAATGCAATTTCTCTAAATTTTCTCAACAGTGGTTCTCGAAAAGAACGTCGCCTTCCCTCCTTGGATTCCCATTTGACTGCCCGTAGCATCTCCGTCACACTTGTGTGTTGTTCGAACCTATCGGTAGCAGTCTAGCAGCCTACTTCTGGTTAAAAAATGGTTCAAATGGCTCTGAGCACTATGGGACTTAACATTTGTGGTCATCAGTCCCCTAGAACTTAGAACTATTTAAACCTAACTAACGTAAGGACATCACACACATCCATGCCTGAGGAAGGATTCGAACCTGCGACCGTAACGGTCACGCGGTTCCAGACTGAAGCGCCTAGAACCGCACGGCCACACCGGCCGGCGCCTACTTCTGAACTGCCTCGATGTCTTCATGGTGCGGGTCCCAAACACTCGAGCAGTACTCAATAACAGGCCGCACCAGCGTCCTATATGCGGTCTCCTTTCCAAGTGAACCACTCTTTCCTAAAATTTTCCCAATAAACTGAAGTCAACTATTCACCTTCCCTAACACAGGTCTCAGATGCTCGTTCCATTTCATACCGCTTTGCAACGTTACGCTCAGATATTTAAACGAATTGACTGTGTGAAGCAGTACACTACTAATAATGAGTCTGAATATTACAGTTTTGATCTTCCTACTCATCGGCGCCCGCATCTCGTGGTCGTGCGGTAGCGTTCTCGCTTCCCATGCCCGGGTTACCGGGTTCGATTCCCGGCGGGGTCAGGGATTTTCTCTGCCTCGTGATGGCTGGGTGTTGTGTGCTGTCCTTAGGTTAGTTAGGTTTAAGTAGTTCTAAGTTCTAGGGGACTTATGACCACAGCAGTTGAGTCCCATAGTGCTCAGAGCCATTTGAGCCGTACTCATCGGCATTAACTTACATTTTTCCACGTTTAGGGCTAGCTGCCATTCATCACACCAACTGGAAATTTTGTCTAAGTCGTCTTGTATCTCCGTACAGTCACTTAACTTCGACACCTTACCAAACACCACGGCATTATCAACAAACAACAGCAGACTGATGCCAAGCCTGTCCGCCAAATCATCTGTATATATAGAGAACAACAGCGGACCTATAACACTTCCTTGGAGCACTCCTGACGATATTCTTGTCTCTGAACAGTCACCGTCGAGGAGAACATGTCGGTTCTATTACTTAAGAAGTCTTCGAACCAGTCGCGTATATGCGAACTTATTCAGTTGTTAGTTCAAGCCGCCATAGTAATTACTGCGCTAACGTCGCTTATACGGCTAGAATTAAATCCGTCTCGGCACTTTTTGAATGTACTTCGTATTTGGAAATTTGTGGTAAAGTCTTATGGGACCAAACTGCTGAGGTTATCGGTCCCTAGGCCTACACGCTGCTTAATCTAACTTAAACTAACTTACGCTATGGACAACACACACACCCATGTCCGAGGGAGGACTCGAACCACCGACGGGGGGAGCAGCAAGGAACGTGACAAGGCGCCTTAAACCTTTTTTACAGAATGATTTTGATTCATGGCTTTCAGGATGTCATGTGAGGAAATTGCGAGTTGGGTTCCACATGATCGATGTTTCCGGAATCCCTGTTGGCTGACACGGAAGGGGTCATTCTGTTCGAGATATATCATTACGTTTGGGCTCAGAATATGTTCTACAATACGTAGAAGTCATATACTTAGTGGACGATAGTTCGTGGATCACTTCCACTGCACTTCGCAGGTGTGACCTGTGTTTTCTTTCAACTGCTAAGCACGGTTTTTTATTCGAGGATTCTGCGCAATATTATGGTAAAAAGATGGGTAACTCAGCCGCAGTTCGGCGTAGGATATGCTATTAATTCCAGAGGCAATATTTCTGAATTTACGTTTGTAATTGAACATTTGAAAACAGAGTTCAGCATTTCTGCTTTTGCTCAACGATCCTCAGTTTCATTTCCTGTCTAGTTCGTGAGTGACTGGATACTAACGTTGGTGCTACTAAAAGCTTTTACATATAGCGAAAAATAGTTTGGGTTTTCTGAAAGATCTTTCGATAGCATTCTGCTACGGTAGCTTTTGAAAGCGTCACGCGTTGCTCTCTTCACAGGCAAAAGCTTTTCATTCAGCATCTCTCTATCTGTAGCCCTACGCTTTGTGTTACACCTATGATGTGGTAGTCTCTGTTTGTTCACAATTTTCTTTTTACTGGCCGTACAAAGCGGAGAGTCACTCGAATCATGAGCTGTTCTGACAGGTACATTTCTATCTATTTAAGCTTAAGCCAGAGTTATTCATATGTCCGTACACGCTCTATGTCCTCTGTTAGTCCGAGATGAAATTTGCCGCATACTCTTGAACAATGTTTTATATTCAGTCTGTTTTGTAGAGTGACGAATTTTCCAGAATCACACGATGTAGCCTGCCATTTGCTTAACTAAAACCGAAACTAAGTAGATGACCAACATCATATCTCTACAGGTTGTTAGTTCCAAATATTTGTGTGACATATCTGATTGTAGTGGTAACTCCTTCAACCTGTTGTTAAAATCATCACGCTCTTATGTTTCTTGAAGTGTACATCTTGACGTTTCTGTGTATTGAACATTAGTTTCCAGCGTTTGCACCAGGATGATATTTTTCCGGGTTCGAACTGAATGTTACTACCGTTTTTACCGCATAGAATTTCCTCACAGGTAACCATTACCCGCAAAAAACCGTAAGGCTAAACTAATGCTTTCCGAAAAGTCTTTACTGAATAAGACAAAGAGTACCGCTCTTATTATGCTCCCCTGAGGCACAACAGCTATTACTGCCGTCCGAGGGACATTGCAGTATCTGAGGGGCTGTGGTTAAATAAACAACAGGCAACTAACACTTAAATTTTGTGAGGGAACAAAGAATTGACATCCAGAACTTTGGAGTTTATGTTTCTCCTTCTGAAATAAATACACGCTTTTTAGCAGGTCTCACGCCCTCCCCCAGTCCCGGAATTGCTCTGCGTCACCTCGTCCCTGGGGTAATTGCTCATTCCCCACGTCCCTGCATCTCGCGCTCTGAGCTTCAACCCTTGTGAAATATCCACGTACGACATGACACTTTCGCATGTGCCATGTTGAATATATCTGTTTACTGCATATGAAATGGAGGGAAATAAAAACTTCCGCTTAGTGCAGAGCGGCCACTGCATCGCAGACGGTTGACCTGTTTGGGTAAACCTGAGCAGTATGAGTGATGCCGCGCGCTTTGTGTGAGCATGTCCCACAATGAAGCGTGTAGCGGACATAAATTACACATATCGCATACGGGCGGTCCACAGCGACACATTTTGGGAAATTTGTGGTAAGGTCTTATGGGACCCCATTGCTGAGGTCATCGGTCCCTAAGCCTGCACACTACGTAATCTAACTTAAACTAACTTACGCTATGGACAACACACACACCCATGCCCGAGGGAGGACTCGAACCTCCGACGGGGAGAGCCGCAAGCACCGTGACAAGGCACCTCAAACCGCGCGGCTACCCCGCGCGGCCACAGCGATACATTTTCTGAGAGTCAGGTAGTATCAGAGTTCCACATTAACGCTGTCTCAAGTATGCTGCTTCCTATGCTAGCGTCCAAAATAATATATTTTCAGGCAATTCGTTCGTCCTATTAGAAATGTTACTTCAATCGCTTTATTATCCACACAGTACGTGGAATAGATACCTGATTTTTGACAGTATTGTTCTAATTTTATTTCTGGTGTCGTTACATCCACCTAACACGCAGTCTCTTTGTGCACCTTCCTGTCAGCCGCCTGAGTCCAACGGGAGTAGTTTTCAGACAATTAGATATTTAGTTTCTGGAACTTTTTGGGAGAAAAATAATTGCACTGAAAAAGGCAGCCATGACAGACGCTTGATACCATATCCTTTTCTTTACTTGATGTAGAAAGTGAAAAGAATAAAACACGATTCACTGGGACGAATAAGCAACAGTGATGAAGATTTAATTTTTCATATATTGTCATGCTTACGTCAATAAAATGAGTTCTTTCACAGGGTGTTATAGCAGAAATGGTCAGTATTCAGGGATATGACGAACGATAGTTCGAAGCAAATAATACTTTGTAAACATGTACTCTAAAATGGGTAACTTAAGCACTATGAGCCCTTGTTCGTGTTTGCTCCGTGAAGCACATCTCCTGTTCTGAACAAGTGCCCATGGTTCTTAAGGAATGCGTTTTATAGTGCATGTTTCCTAAACATTTTTGCTTCGAATGGTATTTCCAGTCGTATCAATGAATGCTGACCATCCCTCCTGAGACACCCTCTAGGTACAAGGAAATTCTGCCACACTGAGCTGTAGAGCTTAAAGGATTCGTGGCAATGAATTCAGCTGTACTAAAATTGTGTACGTAATTCTTCAGCGTTTACTGAAACGTTAGTTTATTATGTGGTATAAATATTGGTCTGTTTTGACGCTGGTTATGTTTGGTTTGTGGGGCGCTCAACGGCGATGTTATCAGCGCCCGTACGAAGTCCCAGTTTTTACATAATCCAATCTAGCCTCTGTCGCAAATGATGATGATGATGAAATGATAAGGACAACACAAACACGCAGTCCCCGGGCAGAGAAAATCCACAACCCAGCCGGGAATCAACCCGGGACCCCGTGATCCAGAGGCAGCAACTCTAGCCTTTTTTTACTTTTTATTTTTTTGTTCGTTGAATTTCTCCGGGGCGGACGTCCGATAACACCCTGTCAGGCTGTTCGTTGATCCGTTCACTCAGTTTTTTTTATTACAGAGGGTAGCTAGCCCTCTGACCGAACACGCTGAGCTACCGTGCCGGCACCACTAGACCACGACCTGCGGACTTAGCCTATTTTGTTATTTTGTTTCACAAGAAGTATTCCTTAACATATCAATTAATGAGCTATTATGTGTCAACAGGTATTCCATGGATACCAAGCATACAAACTGTTTTTGTCGTGTAAGATAACAATTTTCACAGTTAAGTGTAAAGCACACTGAGGAAATTTTCATGGAATGAAGAGTAAAACAAGGAGACCGAATATCAATAAAACTATTTTCTCCTGCGTTGTGAAGGTTAAGAAAGACGGTTAATCGGAAGGAAAGAGGAATAGCAATTATAGGAAAACGATTAAGCAATTTAGGTTTTGCAGATTATGTTATGCCCGTAGCTAATGACACAGAGGATCTGCTCTCTCTAGTTTCCAGCGTTGTACAACAACAGGGAGACATTTCGAAGACGAATATTATCATGGAAGCATTATGACATTATCAAAGTTTCTAAAGACAGGCGAAGAGTATGAATATCCTGGTAAGTCAACGGAAACGGAAGGAGACGTTAAGAACGAGATCATCCTCCACATAAAACTGGGGTGGAGTGTGTTAGGAAGAAACTCGAGTTTCTCCAATCCCAAAATACCCGTGGACTTGAATATAGGAGCTTTCGAATACTTCAACTTATGCCTGCGAAAGATAGGCATTTAGTGAGTTCGAGAAAATGAAACTGAGAGCTTCTCAGACAGCATGGAAAGGCTGATTCAAAGTGAAGCTATAATGGATCGCAAGAGCTGTCGATGTTTAATCAGTGACTAAAGCCAGTGATGTACTACATTGGGTTCAAGCGCTGCAAATGAAATGGGCCTGACATGCGGCATAAAAAAATAACAATAAAAAACTGTAGAAGTTGGATGTAAACTGTCCTCGAGTGGAGCCATAGACAGAGGAACCAACTGCAAGTAAGAACTCCAGGCCGCTGAGTTAACAATGTCTAGAGTCTCTGGGTTGAACTGGCAGAAAACAGCTTGACGAAGATAGAAATGGCGTGAAAATTTTATCAAATGTTCATGGTGCAAGGGGAAACATTTTCACCGTACCGGTAACCCCTGTAAGTAAGTTTCTCTGCAACTCTAGGGAAGAAACAAGACTCCACAAACAGACCTGCAAATGAAGGTCTAAATGAATGAAATCTGGGTATCTTGACGACCACACGTGAGATCCATCTCGACCTTATTGCATTCTCGAATGATGCGTCGAAATTGCCTCGAATGGGAACTGTAGAATGGAGCCAGTTTTGTTGACGAATGTCTGAGCCCTTTGATAGTACGCGTTTGAAGAAGACTGGGTTCTCTGACTCGTTACGCGGTGAGGAAGGATGTACGGCCTAATAAAAATCACTATAGATGGTAAGTGCTCACCTTATAAGCAGCACAAATCATATAATAGACGAAATGTGCTATCGTCATTTGGAGTAAAAACATGTAACGAAAATTTGTAGAAAAAAGCTAACGCAACGAGAAGTACAAGGTGAAGCCATATGCAACTAGCGGGATGATCTGAGCAGCAGTGCTCTGTTGACCCTTGGAACTGACTTAGCCAGCCAGTTATAAGTAATATTAAGAAACCATTTTCAGAGGTGATAGAAGTGAAGTGACGTATAAAAGTCTTACGACTGAATGAGAATTGAATCCCAGACGTTTACATACGTAGTCTGGCCCTTCATCAGACAGCCCCCGCGCCGGGTAAGATAATATTAAAAATGGAAGTCGATATTCGATTTCAACTTTTCCAAACACCACTTATTAAATAATCATTACAGTGCCAGAAAGCTGCCTGTTATCAGAATTTTTCGTCACGTATGAACCTTAGAACCAATATAACGAAGCGTCAAAAAAATTTTTTTGTCAGGCTTTGTGGACAAGCGATTAGTCTAATGAACAAATAAGCGCCGCGTTATAAAGTTCACTGTTTCACTTCGTTACATTTTACCGGAGAAGCAAAAAATTGCTGCATTCATGTTAAAGCACTTGCAACCTTCTTATTAATGTTAAACTAACAAAGGGCATACAAACTGATCCAAAAGTCATATTAATCAAACAGTTAGTGAAGAAAGACTTTTGGGACAGAGTGATATTGGTAAGTATTGGAAGAGCAAGGTCTGGATTTAGATAGTTTTGCTGTATATGTTTCATGAAAGATTTTCACCCAACTATTACGTCGGAATACACAATAGTGCATGTGACTCATTAAGAAATGCGAGGAGAAAGGAAGGTAACGGCTTCTGTTTCTCTTCTGCATCATGCAGTTATTACATGACACTTAGAGACATATTGTTATGGATCAGTTATGTATTGTGAGGTTTGGGACAGTATGGTTAGAACAGTAAGCAAGTTTGGTTCCTTAACCGGTTTTCGAATAGATTTTAAGTTGAGAATTAGTAGTCGTAAGCATCTGGAAGTTCGTAGCAAAAGTGTCAATGAGATGGTACCGAGGTCAGGAACTTTGATGTTTTAAAACTGCTGCGTACTGGAATCGGGTAACCCAACTGTCATACGAGAGAATTTGATAAGCGATGGAATTTGTAAACGCCACGTAATGGTGTAGTATTTAATTGTGAAATGAGACGTCATCAGTTTACGGGCGTCCGCTGCATTCGCTGGTACATTGTAGTAGTATTGGGCTTGCGTTCGATGTAGCGATGTGGGAGATTCGCATCGGGACCAGCTACAAACGTGCATCAGCGCGGCGCTGCCCACACCATTACCTGCCGTTTTTCGGCCGTGCACTATTCCGCTATTCGATGAATATTTCAGCCTTTGATGGGTGTAAGCCCCGCACTGTCAACAGCGGCGGAGCCACAGTCGAAAGTTCCGCTGCCGCCTGCCCACTATCAATTTCCACCGGCCGCGACCCTCGTTTCAGAACAAACTCTATGCCAACTGCCTCACGGGCTTAACATACGCCCATGGTAGATTTCTCTTCTTCCGTTCCTACCCTCTTAACATCCATATAATCACGTGATGCACTTAGTTGTGAGTCAAATTACACTACTGGCCATTAAATTGCTACACCACGACGATGACGTGCTACAGACGCGAAATTTAACCAGCAGGGAGACGATATTGTCGTATGCAAATGATTAACTTTTCAGAGCATTCGCACAAGGTTGGCGCTGGTGGCGACACCTACAACGTGCTGACATGAGGGAAGTTTCCAACCGATTTCGGATACACAAACAGCAGTTGACCGACGTTGCCTGGTGAAACGTTGTTGTGATGCCTCGTGTAAGGAGGAGAAATGCGTACCATCACATTTCCGACTTTGATAAAGGTAGGATTGTAGCTTATCGCGATTGCGGTTTTTCGTATCGCGACATTGCTGCTCTCGTTGGTCGAGATCCAATGACTGTTAACAGAATATGGAATCGGTGGGTTCAGAAGGGTAATACGGAACGCCGTTCCTGATCCCAACGGCCTCGTATCACTAGCAGTCGAGATGACAGGCATCTTATCCGCATGGCTGGAACGGATCGTGCAGCCACGTCTCGATCCATGAGTCAACATATGGGGACGTTTTCAAGACAATAACCACCTGCACGACAGTTCGTCGACGTTTTTAGCAGCATGGACTATCAGCTCGGAGACCATGGCTGCGGTTACCCTTGACGCTGCATCACAGACAGGAGCGCCTGCGATGGTGTACTCAACGATGAACCTGGGTTCACGAATGGCCAAACGTCATTTTTTCGGATGAATCCAGGTTCTGTTCACAGCATCATGATGGTCGCATCCGTGTTTGGTGACATGCGGTGAACGCGCATTGGAAGCGAGTATTCGTTATCGCCATACTTACGTATCACCCGGCGTGATGGTATGGGGTGCCATTGGTTACACGTCTCGGTCACCTCTTGTTCGCATTGACGGCACTTTGAACAGTGGAAGTTACATTTCAGATGTGTTACGACCCGTGGCTCTACCCTTCATTCGATCCCTGCGAAACCCTACATTTCAGCAGGATAATGCACGACCGCATGTTGCTGGTTCTGTGCGGGCCTTTCTGGATACAGATAATGTTCGACTGCTGCCGTGGCCAGCACATTCTCCAGATGCCTCACAAATTGGAAACGTCTGGTCAATGGTGGCCGAGCAACTGGCTCGTCACAATACGACAGTCACTACTGTTGATGAACGGTGGTATCGTGTTGAAACTGCATAGGCAGCTGTACCTGTACACGCCATCCAAGGTCTGTTTGACTCAATGCCCAGGCGTATGAAGGCCGTTATTACGGCCAGAGGTGGTATCTCTGGGTACTGATTTCTCAGGATGTATGCACCCAAATTGCGTGAGAATGTAATCACATGTCAGCTCTAGTATAATATATTTGTCCAATAAATACCCGTTTATCATCTGCATTTCTTCTTGGTGTAGCAATTTTAATGGCAGTAGTGTATGTCCTAGTTTACACGTATCTGCGCAGCGTTAATATCATTCCTCCGGTAACTACAGACTGGTAAGAGAGTCTTGTATCAGCGATGCTGTTAACTTTTTGCTGAAAATCGTAAAAGAACGAATTTCCACCAGTTTTCTATAAGTATATGTTTTAGTACTATCTTACGTGCTCAGTATCTTACACATTACCTCTCTATCAACACAAGTTCAACTGACGAATGGAATCAGTAGCAACTTTTTAGTACGAATTACTTCAGAATTCGTGTTAAGAGGATTTAGGAAAGCAGTCACATCATTCTCTCCTGCTGCACCTAAAATCTCCATCTACGACTCGTACAGTTTTACAAACAAGAGATTATGGAGATGAATTCGAGATCTTAACTGCCGAATACTGTATCAGTGTAGGTTTATAGGAAGTAGCTGAATGTCCAATAACATGTTACATCTTTGGAGATGGTAAGTACAGTAGAAAGTGGACACTGAGACAAAACTCATGAACGGGTCTGCAGTGGGTATTTATTTATCTCATCAATAAAGCACGGAATGAATAATTAACAATCTGACCTCTTATTCTATTCCGGAAAACAGTTGTCATATGCTGCCACATATTCGCAAGATTACTCCACTTTCACACAAGGAAAAAATTTTCATTAACTTACAGAGATAGACATGTACTAACATCTTCTTCTGCTTATATCCCGCAACTACACGGGATGCTGCTTATCGGAAGTGGCATTGTTAATGATAGAGGGTGGCCTCATGTCCATCTTATCGCCAACCCATTAACCCACTGGGGGGGGGGGGGGGGGGAATTTGTCTACCCACAATGCCTGCGTCTAGTGTTAACAGAGTGAAAATGTGCGACTTTTCGAAATATTTGCGAATTGTGTAAACTGAGGTGGAACGTATTTATCAGTCCGGTATGGGAA
Organism: Schistocerca nitens; assembly: GCF_023898315.1. Classification (NCBI taxonomy): domain Eukaryota; kingdom Metazoa; phylum Arthropoda; class Insecta; order Orthoptera; family Acrididae; genus Schistocerca; species Schistocerca nitens. The sequence continues at coordinate 810,608,894 of NC_064616.1, forward strand.
ACCACCTAAAACCAACATCCAGGCCGGCCGGTACAAGAGGCCTCGTTGTTAATCTGTCGCATGGGGTCAATCGTGGGCCGGCACGCCTTCCCGAATTCCGGAAGTGGGAAGTGGGATGCTAAAAAAAAAAATCTCTGATCCGACTGTGAATCGAGCCCTGGTCTCACGCATGACATTCTGCTGAAATACCAAGCTTTTTCCTTCGTTCTATCTATCTGTTTCTTCATATCAAATTCCATCGATGAAAACTTCACCTAGCTTTATAATTACAGAGGACTGCGAGGCCCTCTGATCGAGCACGCTGAGTTAGCGTGCCGGCGCTATCCTGGCAGGTCACATCTGTGCTAACAAATTCACTCTTTAAAATATGTTTTCAACGATGCGATGATATAGGTGGACATCTGTTTTGAAATAAGTAAGAAAAAAATTTAAACAAGTACATACATAACCGCTCTTGCATTTGAACATACAGGGGGTGGACAAAACTGTGGAAACATATGAACACATCAGATTACTGAACCTAATACGGTGAAGGAAAACGGCTGGCATTCGAGACAGAATCCAGTCATCTCGGAACGGATAAATACAGGTTCAAAATGGTTCAAATGGCTCTGAGCACTATTGGACTTAACTTCTGAGGTCATCAGTCCCCTAGAACTTAGAACTACTTAAACATAACTAACCTAAGGACATCACACACATCCATGCCCGAGGCAGGATTCGAACCTGCGACCGGTTCCAGACTGAAGCGTCCAGAACCGCTCGGCCACAGCGGCCAGCTAAAGTAGTTCACAAAGATTCAATAATACTGTGATCTGATCACTGTGGCTGCCAGCAGAGATGCGATAAATCATCCTCGTGTTCGCAAAGCCAGTCCTGGACGATGTAAGGGGCTCTGTAATTTTAGAACGCATTGTTACCATTGGGAAACAAACATTGTACCATGCGATGGACCTGATCATCAAAATGGTCACATAATGCTTGGCAGAAATGCGTCCTTGCAGAGTAACTGTGGGGGACATGGAATACCACGATGTGGTTCGCCCACTCATCATCGAAGACCAGCCATGTTTCACTCCTGGGACACACACACTGCCAGAAGTTGGAAACAAAGTGAAACAAGACTCATCCGACCAAATGACATTCTTCCATTGCTCTATATTCCAGTTCTTATGGCTTCGGCATTACGTATTCCTGTTAGTACTCGCCTGCCGGGGTGGCCGAGCGGTTCTAGGCGCTACAGTCTGGTACCGCGCGACCGCTACGGTCGCAGGTTCGAATTCTGCCTCGGGCATGGATGTATGTAATGTCCTTAGGTTAGTTAGGTTTAATTAGTTCTAAGTTCTAGGGGACTGCTGACCTCGGATGTTAAGCCCCATAGTGCTCAGAGCCATTTGAACCATTTGTTAGTGGTGTTTTCAAAGCTGGTCATCTCTTTCGGAACTACAGCTCGATTTGCAGTTTCCTGCTTCTGGAGCTTCATTCGCGTTGTTTTAGTGCTGATGCGGTTCGTGAGTGCGACATTCACTTCTATAGTGACATTTGCAGCTGTCGTCCTCGTATTTTTTATCACAGCCCCCTTAATAAATTCACAGTATTTACGCAACCTCAATTTCTACCAGTAAAGCGTTTTGATGACACGGTAATAATCTTCAGGGATGTAATGTAACGAAGTAAATACTCTGCGACCGGCCACAATATGCCTCTACTGTGATGCTGCCAGCGAACCTGTCCTGTCTATCGGAACCAGAGTACAGCGTCTATTTCCAACTGAAATGACGGTGGTGAACTTCTACAGAATCTTGGCACCTGCTTCTAATTCTCTGGCTTAGTATTTAGAATGATTACCTCAAGGTAATGTCATTGTCAGTGTCTAGTTAATTTTTATGTCATCATCCGACTTTTGATATGATTTGTTACATGATGGCTTCTTATAGATGTCTTGATGATGGAGGTTTTCTGCTGCACCCATCCATGACCCTCCTGGATGTTTCCCAATGTCACCAACCACCTTCCAAATAAGTCGTCGTATGGGCCTTTAGTTATTTCGACAGATTTATTATCCGTCTTGTTTGGATTAATTTTTTATGTGACCTGTTTCGGTTCAACATGAACCATCCTCAGATTTATAGACAACAATAAAATATGTAATTAGCGACTACCCTACGAAACACAAAATGTCGCCACACCATGCCCACATCTATTAAACCGTAAAATACGTGGATGTATCGATGACAATAGTAACCTGTCCAACTATCAGCAAATTTACATTATACGTCACATAACAAAATAGTAGTTTGCTAGAAACCACTTTACTAATGTATCTCGTGAGGCCTACTACTGAATTAATAATATTTTTTGTTTATTTGGTGTGAATGCTGTTCTTGGTAGTAATTAATTAAGACTAATTTATTAAAATTAGTATATGTTGTCTGTCAAGATTAAAAGTTATTGTAAAAACATTAAAAAAATATAGGTTCGCTGCACAACACTAGAACACATGTGGAATCAATCCACGACGAAGACAGGCCTACGGCAATGCGATAGATGGATGCTGTCCGCCATTTAAATTTCAAGTATCTTACTCTGTCTTTACAGTATCTTTTCACCTTGACAAACCATAGATTTTAGTTTTAATTAATTACCTCCAGGAATAATATTCTCAGCAAACTACCAAAAATTAGTATTAATCCAGTATCAGTGTTACGTGTCATTCACGTGCGACAAATGTAACAGAAGTCAAGTGTCAGCTGCAGCTCATGTGCGACAAATGTAACAGAAGTCAAGTGTCAGCAGCAGCCTTTGTGTACATTAGTAATGTGGATTATACCAAACCAATATTTTATTATGTGACGTAACATGTAAATTTACCGACGGTTGTAATCAGTTCATTCAGTTACGTTCTGATGCAATAGATGTTTGATGTGAGCATGCTATGGTAACATTTTGTATTTCGCGGAGTAATAGATGATTATCTATTTTACCGTTGTCTACAGATCTAAGGATATATAATTTTGAACCGAAACAGGTCACTGAGGTGACCAACGTCACGGACCAGCGATATGCACACAGACAGATAGCGGTCGTATCACGTACACCTGGTAGAAAAGGGCAGTGCTTTGGCGGTACTATCATTTGTTCTCAGGTGGTTCATGTGAAAAGGTTTCCGACGTGATTACGACTGCACAGCGGGAAGTAACAGACTCTGAACGCGGAATTTTAGTTGTAGTTAGAAGTATGGGACATTCCATTTCTGAAATCGTTAGGGAACTCAATAATCCCAGATCGGCAATGTCGAGACTGTGATACTAAATTTGAGACATTACGTCTCACCACACACAATACAGTGGCCGACTGCCTTCACTTAACGGCCTAGAGCAGCGGCGTTTACATTGAGTTGTTGGCGCTAAAAGACAAGCAACACTGCGTGAAATAACCACAGAAATCAATGTGGGACGTACGACGAACGTATTCGTTACGACAGTGCGGTGAAATCTGGCGTTAAGGCGTTAATGGGCAATGGCAGCAGACGAACGACGCGAGTGCCTGTGCTAACAGCACAACATCGCCTGCAGCGTCTCTCCTGGCCTTGTGGACCATATCGGTTGGACCCTAGACTGCTGCAAACCCGTGGCCTGGTCAGATGAGTTCCGATTTCAGTTGGTAAGAGATGATGGCAGGGTTCGTTTGTGGCGCAGATCCCACGAAGCCATGGACCCAAGTTGACAACAAGGTACTGTGCTAGCTGGCGATGGCTTCATAATGGTGTGGGGTGTGTTTTCATGGAAATGGGTTGGTCCTCTGGTCCAACTGGACCCATCATTAACTGGAAATAGTAATTTTCGGCTACTTGGAGACCATTTTCTGCCGTTCACGGACTTCACGTTCCCAAACAACTATGGAAATAATTGTGAATTGCAGAGTAATCTTGTAGATATAGATATCCTTGTGTATTATGAGTTTTTGTGGATGACAGTGTGCCATGACACCGGGCAGCAATCGTCCGACATCAATCCCATCGAACATTTATGGGTCGTAATCGAGAACCCTGTGCACAAAATCTTGCACCGGCAACATATCGCAGTTACGGACGGTCATAGAGGCAGCATGTCTCGATATTTCGGCAGGAGACTTCTAACGACTTGGTGAGTCCACATCACGTCGAGGTGTTGCACTATGCCGGCCAAAATGAGATCTGACACATTATGAAGTATCTCATAACTTTTTTCACCTCAGCGAAAATATTAATGCAATGATTGCAGATTTATTGTCCAAGCACGTTATGTCGCTTTTTGTAAACTTTTCTTTCGCTGCTGGAATCCTGCAGGGAATTCCTTACCTTCTCCCACCATCTGTTCGCTTGATACATATCCCACATAGAACATTTTCATTGCAGTCTTAATTAAATTTTCGATTCCATTTTGTCCACTGACCCATTTGCTTGTATCCTTGTCTCTTTTAACTTCAAAAATGGCTCCGAGCACTATGCGACTTAACTTCTGAGGTCACCAGTCGCCTATAACTTAGAACTAATTAAACCTACCTAACCTAAGGACATCACGCACATCCATTCCCGAGGCAGGATTCGAACCTGCGACCGCAGCGGTCGCTCGGCTCCAGACTGTAGCGCCTAGAACCGCACGGCCACTCCGGCCGGCGTAATTTCCAAAATGCCTTTCTTGACTGGTCACCGAGCAACCATCAGTTCTTAGTACTTTTCATATTGAAAATTCATGTCTCACTGCAGTACATGAAAAGTGTAAATACACAAGAAACACAATTATAAAAACCCAATTTAGTTTCCCAAAAGTACTCCAGATAGTTATAACAGTTCTGTTTGTTTTCGTGTCTATTCAGTCAGTTTTTTCTTATGCTCTAAATATCAAATCCCACCGATTGGTTCTATGCGTTCATTGTTTATTTGAATAATTTGCTATTCAGTGTGATAGTTGTACAATATTTTAGTCTTATCACAGTTGTTTTTCTGCACAATTTCCTACTTATTTTGTGAAACTGTTCTGTTAGCTGTCGGAGTTTAGCTGCGCCATAAGCAAACAGTACATTGTAACACTGTTTGAATGCTTTGATGGTTCATTTGATAAATACACGGCCGATTCGTTACCCATACTTATTCAGTAAAAGCTAATGCTCTGTCTCGAATGACCTCGTCATCGACGGGACTTTAAAATTTAATCTGGCTTTTGCGATATGCGATGTGTCGTCTGCACTGCACAACCCTTTGTTGTTTACTTATCATGTCTTCTCGTATACTGTGACCAATTTTCAGCTAAATAACTTAATACATCACTTACCGAGCGAGGTAGAGCAGTGTTTAACACACTGGACTCGCGTTCGGGAAGACGACGAATCAAACCAGCATCCGACCATCCTGATTTAGGTTTTCCGTGATTTCCCTAAATCGCTCTATGCAAATGCCGGGATGGTTCCCTTGAAAGGGCATGGCCGACTTCCTTTCCCATCCTTCCCTAATCCGATGAGACCGATGACCTTGCTGTTTGGTCTCTTCCCCCCAAACAACCAAACCAACCCCTTCCCCGAATCAATCAATCAACAAACCAACCTACATCGTTTCTTTCTTAAACTAGCCATTTTCGATATCTGCAGTTATTTTATATTTCCATTATGAATTTATGATCTTGGAACATTATTGCAAATGATTTTACTTAGAGTTCAAACAGTGGTCCGCCGTTAGTTGCTTGAATCCATGAACAAGAGTCAGTGCCTAGAAGATAACACCTTTGCAGTGTCGTAATCTCTAGGCATGAGCCTCCATTTATTTTCACAGAAGGGATTTACGTTTTCAGAAGCAGAGACTTGATGAGGGATGAATAATTCATAAAAATATTTCTGAAGCTCTGTTTGGCAATTTTTTCTGTGTGGCATCTGGCCCAAGTCTTCCATGTTAGTGCAGCTAGAAAAGGACACTAAAATTCTAGTTTGAGGAAAATGGAATGACTGACAGCACTAGCCATATCTATACAACACTGGAAGGTAGAAACTATCATTCCGTAACAAGTAATCGCCTTTGTCTCTGGAGCTTGTAATTTTGAGAGACTTTCCATAACAGCCTACATAATGATAGACAATTTTCGTTAACCGATACCACTGTCAACTGCTCTTTAAAAATCACATCTAAAGACGAAGTGATCTCTCCATCTGAAACTAACATTGTGTTGGGCAGCAAAGATGAAAACTCTTCCTCTTTGACACATATTACTTCAAGGAACCCTTTTTTTTCTT